>NC_056551.1:10872916-11188333 GCF_910596095.1 Thunnus maccoyii
GAAATAGTAGTTAACTGGATGTAACTCCATTATGTCCGGCCCTCTAACGGGCACCCGCCCAATATAAAACCCCAGTGTTAGCACTGCTCATCTCCCTTTGAAACTCAGCAACAAACAACTAGGGCCAGCTGGGCTTGTAGAACTGGAGTTACATCCAGGTAACTACTATTTCTATTCATACGTGCTCCACCCTCTAACTGGCTTTGCTATTGGTTATCACCTAAGGAAAAAGGCTGTTAGGGATGGGATATACTCCCAGCTGGGCCTGAACTGACACTAGTCCAAACCCAGCCACAACCAAGAAACAGCAGCAGTCTAGTGGTCGAGCACCTCTTGCATCGGACTGCAAAAGCCAGCAACAAGCTGGGCACTTACCAAAAAACCTCAGTCTGCTCCAGATGAGGTTCCTCCAGACAGCGCATGAAGCACTGAATGAGACACAGAACCAGCAGTCATGTCTCAGCCTGACAGCCAACAGCACAAAGATCGAAGTGACGTGGCCAAACAGATGTCCCCTACTGAGCACCCCTGAAAAGCACCATTGAGGACGCGATACCCCTAGTGGAGTGCCCCCTTAGACCCGCTGGTGGAGGGTCACCCACCGCCCCATAACTCCACATAACAGCAGAGCATGTGCACGGGCCACAGAGTGTAAAGGTGCTCCTCCTCCCTTTCATTGTGAGGAGGGGGGAAAAAAGCCCTCGGATGAATGAACCTCAATCTGAACGAGAGGGCAATGACCGTAGGCTGGATTCGGGTGCAGTTCCACCAACCTGCTATCATCACTGATAGACATACAAAAGGAATACACAGACAAGGTACAAAGGTCTTCTGCACTCTTGGCCGATGCCAGGGCTAAGAGGAGTGCCATTTTAATTTACAGTATTTTCAAGTCCGCCTGACCTCAAAAGGTGGATCTGCTAGGCCGTCCAGCACCAGTTGAAGGTCCCATTGAGGAACAAAGTGTCGAGAACAGGGCCGCAGCCTGCAGGCCTCCTGCAAGAAGCACTTCATCAGTTGGTGGCTCATTGCTGTGAAGCATTCCAAACCATCATAACCCACCATAATTGCTGCTGCTAACACCCCTGAGAGTGGATGCAGCATGACCACTACTGATTAGACCCTGCAAGAAATCCAGGATATCTCCCTTGGTCATAGAGGACCAGAGGGGGCACTGTGTGTTCTCCTTGCTCACAAACAGGTCGGTAACCAGTTGTCTGAACCATCACCAGATCTGTGCAGCTGTGTCTGGGGAGATCTCCACTCTTCCTTGAATGGAGCCCCTCTTGACATCCTGTCTGGCTCCATGTTGATGGACCCTGGAATTGTGGTTGGCTTTCAGGGAACAGAGGTGGTGATCTGCTCAGGTTAGGATGGATGTGTCCATCCTGTGCAGGACCGGGGATCTGACGCCCCCCTGTCTGCTCAGGTAGGCCACCACCATGGTGTTGTCTGACCTCACCATGATGTACTTCTCACTTAGCTGCAAGGCTGGTGGGTTCAATAGGGAGAGGCTAGAATGGGCCCACTCATCCTGTCCCTCCTGTCATGGGAGGGAGCACACGAGGGGCCCCGGTAGAAAAGGCTGAGAAGCGGCTAAGGCTAACAATGATGCAACCGCATTCCTCTCCCTGTCCCCCAGCAAGCCAGTCGTGGCAGACGCAGGGAAAATTTCTTTTTAGGACTAGACGAGGCCCTTGCCCTTTGCCTTGGCCTGCTGTACACAACTGATGAAGAAAAAACACAACTGATCGGGCTGCGGGCTAGTTTGTCTGGAAAACTGCTCTGCTGCTGTTGTGTTTTTGTCTCCATCTTTCCCTCAAGCCACAGGCCAGTCAGGATAGCCTGCACATGGCTCCCACCTCCGAAGTCACATGTAAACATGTATGTAATGGCAGCAATTATTATTGGTTTCTGGAGGAGGTAGCGGTTCAACCTACTCACCGGGGCAACATAAGGGGGAATCGGAGAGTGGGCACGACACTTCCATAACAATGCCGACCCACCATCCTGAGCTAGGACAGAGTTATTTATGGTAAATGCCATATGAGCCACGCCACTTGCCTGCGTGCACCCTGCTTGGGCCGTGCACAGCAAGGAATGGTGGTAATTAGCTGGCCAATGAGAGATGAATAGCCTATTAGCTGATAAAACGGAGAGTGGGGGATCTGCCCATGATGTGGAGGCCAAGGAAGAGTGGGCCTCATGCACTACCTTCCCCTTATTCGCCTCACCTGGTGAGGAAAGGGGTACATCCCCTCTGACCCAGGTGGGGGGCCTCTCATGGCTATCAGCACTAATGTCTGAAACAAGATGCAAATCAGTGTAGTGCTAGGATAATTTCTCTTTAGAGCCATGTAATGGGTGGGGTGATGGCCTTTATTGTAAAATAAATGCCATCTGACACCCCTGCCATGGACAGGTATCTGCTGCTGGCGCTGCTGCTGCTGCTGGTGAGGTGGGGGCTGCTGGGGACCGAGATGCAAGCACAGCTGCTCCAACGCTTTCTGGGCTGTCTCCAGCCCATCAATCATGACATGGATGTCCAGGCTGAACAGGGACTCGGTGGAGAGCAGTGCATTCAACAGCAGGCAATGCTCACACTTTCAGGTGCCTGTGTCCCACATGAGTAGCACACCTGGTGCGGCCGTTGTCAGTGGTGAATGCCCGGGACATGCAGAGGAGTGCAGCCATCATCATCTGCATGGTCTTGGCGGCACTGGCGGAACAGAAGAACACTGCGCATAGTTGAGAATGGGCACCATCTTGGGACAGATGACACAAGGGCGAGGCCTCCCACAAGGCTGGGCAAGGAGGCCTATAGTGAAATCCTTGCTCGGAGTCCTGGAAGGCAGCAGTGGTGGCAGTGGGGTTGCCACCCTCTTGGTGGCATTGCATTTCTACCGAGTGGACAGGCTCATATCTGTGCTTACACATAAAGCATGACTGATCTTTTTTTGAGTTGTTCTTGGAGAAAATGCTGGCTATAAGCAACGTTTCTCATTTTAATCTGTGGCAAATGATTATACTAAGCCATGAACTGAGGATCAAGGCTCCTCTGGTGACTGACATTGACAATATAAGTCTGCAAACCTTATTGACTTTGTCGCTCTATAATAACGTCCTGTCATAATTACTACAGCCGTTAGAGGGCTTTGTCTCTTGAATGTAAACCTATGTTGTTTTGGGGCACTGAAACAACTGATTCTGCCATTTACGAGAGAGGACAGTCTTGTTATTCATTTTGCCCACAGCAAAATTACTAACGCAAAAGACAGAGACAGAAAAGGAATTCATTTAGGGGAGACAGGGATACAGATACAGGGGAAGCTGCATTTTACTGAATCCCCTTAAAACAACACAGCTGACAATGTGAGGATGCACAGAAGAATATCACTGAAATATCTCACTGTATTTCCACCCACTCATGGCAGTGTGCACACCTCCTAGGTCTTGTGCAAATGTGGTTTCTGCATTTGTCATTCTTCACCACACATGTCCCTCTGATAAATGGTAAGGGTGGGAAGGAGGGTAAGTGAAGATAAAGCAGAATACTACTCATTTGTATTCTTTTCATCCAAACATGCAGTTCTTACAGAGAAGGGAATTTAAAAACCTTTAACTTTTGGTATGTAAAGGAGTATTCTGGAGCAATTGCTTTCACACTCTAGAGAAAAGTTTGGCGAGTTTGAAGAATAATACCATTTACAAAAATATTAGCCTCATAGGCCTTAGGACCAAGACAGAAGTCAAAGAGGTAAACACGGGAATACAAATATTAGGCACTGCTGACCTGTTTTATTTATGAGAACTTAAACTTTACTCTTAAACTACTGGAAGAATCAACAACTGAGGACTAACTTAGACAGTCTATCTCACTTAACAGAACGAGCCATACTACTCTCCATGCCTAATGGCCTACCAGACTAAGAGCAGAGGAAAATTTATAAAACATGCTAATTAAGCGATGCCTTTTCCTGAAAACACTGTAAACACAATTTGCATGGCGACTCCTTGGCTGCTGACCACATTCCAATCCATAATAATGCTGCCATCCCATTAACCTCAGTATACAGTTGAGAAGAGCTTTAACATAGATTTGCATTCATTTATGTTGTAGATTAATATGTTAAGTTTGTTTTTTGTATGTGTCTTGTTGTGTTTTAGGGATTTATGTATTGAAGAGGTGCCTAAAGGCAAAATATAATCAGAACAAGGGAAAATCATACTTAAAAGTGAGTTGGCCGAGTTTTTTTTTTACTACTTTGAATAACATATATGCATAGAAATGGACTCACATGATTTTTATAGTGAATTTGGTATTATTAGATTTTTTTGGTGGAAATATATTGGATTTATGTTGGTACAGGCACTGTGTTTCATCATTTATTTTACCCACAGGAGCCTGTGAGACTGAATGATCTAAAATGAACCTGCATATGCGGATTGTGTCTAGACTGGGACAGAGATTAAAAACGACTCTGTGTGAGCCACACATTGATGCACAGAGCGTCTGAACAGTAATTCACGGGTGGAGCAACATCAGATGAATAAAAATGGTGAAAGGAGATCAGATTTAACACGTGCACTGAAAAGAAAATTTCTTCTTTTACAGAAATGATCTTTGTCAGGTGTCAAAAGATTTAAAAGTGACATCTCAACACAAGTTAAGACATAACTTTAGCTTCTAGGTATAGCGGATAATGGATTGTTTATGCTGGATTTAATTCAAAGCTTTCAAGTCTGTCTTGAAGAACATGATTTAAGCAGAGAGCAGATGCAATATAAAGCCTGCTGGGTCCTGAATGATACATAACCAAAAGATTTTTGTTTGCAAAACTTGATTAAAAAAAGTTCCCTGAATATTTTTTGTAATTCAGAATATTCAGATTTCAATTATTTTATATTTGACCTGCAAATGTTTTGCTGGTAATTCACACTCAAACACAGCAAAGTGTGGTTCAACATTTTAAAAACTTTTTATTCTCCTATGCAAATTTAGCTTTGGTTTTGTTCTTCTGGCATATAGGGGATATTACGGAGCAGAAACACTTCCGATTCAAGATCGAAAATAAAAGCGTTGATTTGCTGGAAAGGCTAAACATCAAACCTGTAATATTCAGGGTGTGAGGTGGAGTGGGCTAGAATTAAAGCCAGTGAGACTCTGCGCTGACTTCAGAGCAAACCAGCTTTGTTGAGTGACAGGACTTTGAACATGTTTACAATCCAATTTGCCTGCAGTCTGTCTCTCTGAATCAGAGAAAGTGTCAGCAGAATTCAAATAATGAAGGTAAAGGCTGAAGAGGTAACTCTTGTCTTTGGGGGAATAAGTTTCCAAGGAGTGTGAGTGCATACGGGAAGATAGCCATGTGGCACAAGAGCACACACAAATTAAAGCTCCAAACCCCAAACTATTGAGTGTCAGTACAAACATGCCATACATGTATTACAGTTAACTGAACTGTCAATATATGCATCCATACGCAGAAAGGGGTTTAGAAAGTTATACTGGAGCAGACGCTAGATCAGACAAACTTTAATATGGTGTCTGCAGACAAACTATTTTGATGCAGTGGCAGCTGGTGATTATTTACCTGGATGGGGCTACAGGCACTAAGGACTTCTGCTTGACACACTAACAATGTTGTTGTCAAATTTGGTGCACTAAGCTTTGACTTTGACTAAGACTGTTAGATTTACTCAGCAACTGAATCAGAAAAGCAAACACACTCCAACCAACAGCTCAGCTTGGCTGTCTACTTCATCTAACTGTCTCTTTTCTCATCAAGCAGAAAGATCCACTTGAAAACAAAATAAACCTTGGACTTGGCTAAAAAAAAGTTTAAATTTAAACATTAAATTCAACATTAATCACTCATGAATCCCATTGAGATCAGATGGAGGCACTATCAGGAGCAAGCTGTGTTGAGTGTGTATTGCATTAGGAAAGAAAATACAAAATAGAAAAAATGTTATACTGTATTATTTCATTTGAAGTAATATCAAAATGCTATAAAATAAAACATTAATTTGCTCATTCTCAGTGTTTAATTATAATTTAAATAATTTGCTTGCTGATTCAGAATTAAGCTTTGTGGCTAGTGGGTTGCTGCATGTCGTGAGCACTCTATTGCTTCAGTCATTATGTAAATATTAAGTTATTTATAATTTTTGTTGCTTAAAGTTTGGGATGGCTGTGGCTCAGGAGGTAGAGCAGGTCATCCACTAATCAGAAGATCCCCAGCTCCTCCAGTCCACATGTCGAAGTATCCTTGGGCAAGATACTGAACCCCAAATTGCTCCTGGAGGCTGTGCCATCGGTGTGTGAATGTGTGTGTGAATGATTAGAAACTCTACTGATGAGCAGGTTGGCACCTTGCATGGCAGCCTCCGCCATCAGCATATGAATGTGTGTGAATGTGGCATGTAATGTAAAATGCTTTGAGTGGTCGGAAGACTAGAAAGGTGCTATATAAATGCAGTCCATTTACCATTTACCATAAAGTTCTTGAAATAATCCTAAAAGGATTTGAATTGATTCAATACAGGATTCATATCTGATAAAACGCTTTTGATCGACCCCCAATCGAGCTGTGTAGTTTAGTTTATTAGGATCAGCTACTCTTTCTGGGATCCACATTAAAACAAAATATATACAATACAAATTAAGATAAAGTGAAAGGAAAAAAAAACAATGGGCAAGTTTTTAAAATCATAAATAAAAAAAACACACAAAACGTAGGTAAAATGGTGGAGAGAAGAAAAGGGAAAAAATTGCTTGCTCTGATTACACAATCCAGAGGCTAGCTTATGAATGACACCACAGTCATTACACTACAGGTGATAGAGGCTAGATAGTCTCTAGCACATTGTACAATAATCTTATTATAATACTATGACTATGACACATAGCACTATACTAATATAATTTTTCCACAGTGACCTGTATTAACCATTCTTATAATTTACTGAAAATTATTAAGATGTAACTTCAGCTGTTTTTGAAATGCACTCTGCTCTTAATTTGTATAGCATATACATATATACATAGCTCTATACATATCTGTTTTCTTCATTGCGTTTGATTTGGGCATAAGCACTGTACAACACTCCATCACAACCTGCCTGTTAGAATAGCTATGTCTATTACTAGTGTAATGTAGTAAATTGTAGAAAAAATTAGTTTTTTTGTTGACGCAGATGCTCCTAAATAAAGTGACAGTACCTAACAATCTTTGTTCTACCATCAACCATGATAGGCATTTATGCATATGTAAGGTGTGCCGCTTTATTTTGGACAAGTTGTAGTTTTCTCAAGTCCTTTTTCGCTGCAATTGACCACACAGCAGGACAACAGTCAATATGTGATAGAACCAGTGCCTGGACAACCTCGACCACAGAGGTTGATGTTAAGAAGTCAGCATATCTCCTAATTATCAACAGTCCCCTCCCCATTTTCTTGGTTATGTTGTCTATGTGAGTTACCATGATAGATGACTGTCCAATGTGACACCAAGCAGTTTTGTTTCTTCCACCTGTTCAATTTTTATTCCTTTCAGTGATAGACTGAGCCTGGGGTTTGACTGTAGCACATATTGTGAACTTAATACCATACACTTTGTTTTTGAGATGTTTAAGACTATTCTGTTCTTCATGACCTGATACTAGTTTTAAGTCTTTGTTCAGAGCTGTAGACAAGTCCTCCACATTAGTAGCTAAAATGTACAATGTTGTGTCATCAGCATACTTGGATACCTTGGCCCCATCCAGGACTAATGGCAAGTCATTAGTGAAGATTGTGAACATTGGGGGGCCGAAGGCATCTCCCTTGTGATATTCCAGATTGTACCTGTGCAATATCAGATAGGTCACCATTAAAAAAACTCCCTGTGTTCTATTTGATAAATAGCTCTTTATCCAGGTCACCACGGAGGGTGAGAAGCTGTATGCTGTAAGTTTCCCTAGCAGTAATCCATGATCAGTAACATCAAAGGCCGCACTAAAGTCTAGTAAAACTAACAATCCACATGTTTCTTGTTGTCAATATCATCCACTATCTGTGTCAGTGCTGTACATGTTGAATACCCATCCCAAGATAGCTCCATATTTGATTTAAGATGATTTACTTCATGATTTTTGCTAGAACTGAAAGAATGCTTACTGTTTGCACCTGTGAGATTAGTTTTTGCATTTTTAGGTAATGATATGATCTTAGCTTCCTTCCAAACCTGTGGACATACCCCTTAGTTTATACTTTGATTAAAAATATGAGTAATTGGACTGGCCACCAGATGTGCTGAAATTTTCAGTTATCTACCATCCAGGTTATCCAACTGTGGTACAATCAAAAAGCAATCTCTTCTCCCACTCCCCTCCCATTATTAGGTGCATTCCCGCAAAGCCAAACTTGATAGCACACATTTTTTGATGAGGAGAGTAGCACAGGGGTGCTCTTTTTTATTTTCTTTTAACAGTACTTCTCAGTGGCCAGTACAGATGGTTATGACCTTTCAGTCCTGCCCGTGTGGCTCTGCTCACTCACATATTGTACTACATTTTCCCTGTGTAAATCAAGACTGGCACTGGCATTGTTGCCCATCATTTCTGACTCAACCCCAGTGTGAAATAGGCCAGAGAATAAATGGGGGAGGCAGACGAGGGTCGTCACACAAGGACAGACACAAGCAGAAGCTATTATTGGAGCACTGGAGGGAGACGTCAGTCAGTAACACAAACATTTACTGAAGGATTATACAGTATGCCTGAGTACACACATGCACATGTACAGTCACAGCCGCTTGCACACACACACACACACATGCGTGCACAGACACACATACAAAGAAACACACACACCATATCACTCAAGAGGATAGATCCTGACAAGCATATCTTTAGCCTCTTAACTCTCCAGAAATCTGCTAATAAGGGGAAATGAAGACTTGATTAGAAAATAACTGACCCAAACTTGTTCAAATTGTGTGACACGCTTGAGATTTCAAAAGGAAGAATTGGAAATTTCCTGCAGCTTGGGATCTTATTCTACATTATGCAACCAGATCGTACTGCAGCTGTAGCCTCTCTGTTGAGTCAAGTGTGCCCTGTCCAATTCAGGCTCAGAGGGCCTCCTTCTTCATCTTACAAGCCCCCTGGGGTGCCACCAGAAGGTGGTGGGTGCTTATCATGCTGCTGCCATGACAAACACTAACAACCTTCTGGCATCCTCTCCTTGATGCTGCGGACGCACTTTATTTTAAAGTACACTAATAAGACGTAATAAGCCGTAGTTTGTATCAAATTAGACAAAAACTAGAAATGATATGTTCTCCATTAGACAGTAAACAAATACAATTATACCCTAATGAGACACTATAACCTAAATTATGCTGTGATAAGAAACCGCATATAATGCCATATTAGATCCAAAATATACTAAACTTAGATACTATTATTCCAAATTATACTCCATTTGGAAACCAAGTAAGTAGTCATAGTCTAATTAGAAATCAAATACAAAGTCTTATCAGATGCAAAATATGCTACAGTTAGATGCTACCCTTACTACCAAATTATGCTGCAATTAGACACCACTTTGACTGCTACCAACATTGGCCTAGGATAGCTTAATTACAGTGGCATAAGCTGGAAGTGGGCAGAGGGGAGTTTACACACCCAAATATAAACCCAATAAAATGTTACATAAATAAATACATTCAAAAAGTACAACCCAACTCCCTTCTATCCACTTCCGGTTGTTACCCTCCCGGAACTATTAACAAGTGTGCAAGCTCCTGGGGAATTCTTCTGCTCGAACACCCTGGGAGAAGGAGAACAGGCAGAGATAAGTTTATGCATGACACAGACAGATTTCAGTTTACTATTACAATTAGCTTAGCATGAGTCTTCATCAGTGTGCATTATTTGTTTGTTCACAGGCAAACCATGATGTGGAATAGCCCAGAGTCCCCACTGTGAAACACCAGACTCAATACAAAAACAAGCATTGAATAACTACCACGTGTGTCAACTGTCAGGCAGATCGTGTACAAATTGAAGACATCCAACACCACTGTTACCCTCCCAAGGAGTGGTCGAACAACAAAAATCACACCAAGAGCAGGCGTGTAATACTCCAGAGGTCACAAAGGACCTCATGGCAACGTCTAGGAAACTAAAGGCCTCTGGTGCAGTGGCTACAGTCAATGTTCATGAGTCCATCATCAGGTGAACATTGAACATCAATGGTGTGCATGGGAGAGTTGCAAGGAGAAAAGCCACTTCTCTCCAAAGCGACATTGCTGCTGTCTACAGTTTGCTCAAGACCACGTGGATAAGCCAGAATGTGATTGGAAAAATGTTCTGTGGATGGATGAGACCAAAATCGAACTTTTTGGCTTGAATAAGAACCATTATGTTTGGCGATGAGCAAACACTGCATTCCAGTATAAGAACCTAATCCCATCTGTGAAACATGGTGGTGGTAGTATCATGGTTTGGGCTGCTTTGTTGCCTCTGGACCAGGACAGCTTGCAATCATTGAAGGAGCTGAGTTCTGAGTTGTGCCAGCACATTCTATAGAAAAATGTGAAGGTATCTGTCTGTGAACTAAAGCTCAACAGAAAGTGGGTCATGCAGTAAGACAACAACCCTAAATACACAAGTCTTTCAACCAAAGAATGGTTAGAGCAGAAGAAAGATAATGTTTTGGAATGGCTGAGTCAAAGTCCTGACCATAATCTTATAGAAATGCTGCGGAAGCACCGGAAACAGGCAGTTCATGCAAAGAAGCCTACCAACATCCCTGAGTTGAGACTGTTCTGTAAGGAGGAATGGGCTAAAATTCCTCCAAGCTGATGTGCAGAGCTGATAAACAGTTACCGGAAACTTTTGGTTGAAGTTATAGCTGCAAAAGGGGGTCACACAAGTTACTGAAAGTAAGAGTTCACATACTTTTGCCTCATACAAATAAGTAAGAGAGTAGGATCATTTTCCTCAATAAATAAATGAAAAAGTTTATTTTTTTGTCTCATTTGCTTAATCAGGTTCACTTAATCTAGTTTTAGGACTTGTGTAAATATCTGATCATGTTTTAGGTCATATTTGCAAAGAAATAGAGCAAATTCTAAAGGGTTCACAAACTTTCAAGCAGCACTGTAAATGGTCTGATGTCTTAACTGGTATGAGAGTAGACCATTGAGGAAACATGTATTTCACTATGTATTACTACCTACAAACTCCACGGGACTCCAGAGAACATCGAGGCTATGAGGGACATGTGAAGTAGCGACCAGATGTGACCCAATGTGGTTTGACTTTAGTTTAGAGTACAGTTTTCCTCTAATGACCAACAAATGACCCTGTAAGAAAGTGAAAATATGTTAAATAAAGGCCAAATAAATGTGGTGTCTAATTACAGCATAATTTGGTAGTAAGAGTGAAATAGTGCCTAACTGTAGCGCATTTTGGATTTGATATGGCACTGTATTTGATTTCCAATTAGACTTTGATCTTGTAAAATGGTGTCTAAGTGTATGAGGAGCTCCTATTTGGCTTCTAATTAGAATATAATTTGGCACAATAGTGTCTAAGTATAGCATATTTTGTATATTTTTTTCTAATTACAGTATATATTTAGTACAGTATATAGGTATATGGTGTCTAATTAGGGTACAACTGTGTTCGCTTAATGTCTAATAAAGAACATATTACTGTGTTTCTATTTTTTGTCTAATTTGATACAAAGTACGGCTTATTAGTGTACTGTAAGATAAAGTGTGACCACTGCTGCAACAGGGGTTTTCAACAAGCTATGTTACTGTTGCGCTCTGTCAGACTTACAGGCTTTGTCTGGATCCAGGAGACCTACTTAGAGGTGAGAGTGAAAGTCCAAAATGCCAAACATTTGCTGGTTACAGCTTCTCAAATGTGAGAATATGTGGCTTTTCTCTGTTGTATTTCATTGTAAATTGGATATGTTTGGGTTTGGGAGTGGTGCTCTGTCAAAACAAACAATTTTAAAGTGTCCTGGGCTTGGGCTCCGGGAAATGAAATGTGATGGCATTTTTTTTTTTACTATCTTCTGACATTTAAACACTTAATTAAGTGATCAGTAAATGATCAGTAAATTACAGTATCGTCTCCTCTAAAATAACACTAACACTTTCCTACCACTCCTTTAAAACAGTCTTACACAACTCATCCTTATTTCTCTCCATCTCTCACATGTATATTCACCATGGACATGAACATGAGAGGAAGGGTGAGGAAAAGTGGATGGGAGTCGTCACAGCCCAGTCAAAAGATGAGTGAGAAAGCAACACCAAACATAGATCTATAGTTCTGTTTGATGTGGAGCTGTCTCTAATTGATGCTGAACTTGTGCTCTCCCTATCTATTTGATCTTTTCTTTAAAGACATGACTTGATTAGTGGGGGAGGCTTTTCAAAATCCTCAACCTTTAAATAATTGGATTAAATACACCAAAAAGGTTGTTTTCTTTTACTGACCTGATGCTGAACTCTTTAGCCAACAGAGACATGATGCCTGAGGTTAGGAAGGAGACAGAAGGCTGAGGAGAATCAATGAGAAAACAGCTCTCTCCTCACTCTCATCTTACAAGTAACCAGCAATTTATAATGAATTAGATGAGGTCACAGCAGAGACAGCTGTATACACATTTTAACATATAGACATGTCCATGGCTATCCTTGCATTGTGAGCAACTGTTGCTGCATTTGTCTCATCCTCTCACCTCATCGTTGTTTGTATCCAGCTATATAAGAGGAGAATGTCATCAACAGACCAGATAACTTTAATGCAAATGTTTTTTTGTTTTTTACTGAATTGGCAGGGTTTAATAGCAACAGATATGACAAACAAGACCACAAATTTCAATACTTTCAAGATGAAGACAAGAGAATGGAGATTATCTTAAAGGGGACCTATTATTCTCATTTCTAGCTCTATATTTTTATTCTGGGACCCCACTAGAATAGCTTTGCATGATTCACAGTTCAAAAAACTCCCTCTTTATCTTATACTAGCCCTTTATGCAGTCCCTCAGTTCAGCCTCTGTCTCTTCACAGGCAGTCTTAGCAACTTATTATTTGTTTTCGGGAAGAGAAAAAAAAACATATCGAATACCAGCGCTCAGGTTGGTTACATCACTATCTCCGGCTCTCTCCTCTGCTCCGCTGTTACTTCTATCAGCAGGTCTCAATGAGGGGAGTCACATCCACCTGCTACATGACACACATTTCCTAATTTCAGCATCACTCCTGGAGGTGGGGGTGTTCCCCAGCGATAAAGCTGCGCTACTGACACATGCAAAGTGCTCTCCATAACTTGTTGTTCCCCTTCTCCTTTCCACAAAATTAGGTTGTAAAAAATAGGCAATAAAAGTGAAAAGTGCTAAGCAATAATCGCTTTTGAAGTTCTTCCCTACACGTCACACGGTGTGCTGTATCTGCGTTATGGTTACTTTAAGCCAGTATATACTGACATATGCACTCACACACACACAGACACTTCACTATAAACACACACACTACTTGCAGATTGTTAAACATAGGACTTCTGGACACATTCATGTATATTTCCAGCTACTGACTGAACTGCTGCTGTTGTTGAACTGATTATCCAAAATCCAAACACTCAAAAGCCTCTGCTCGTCCAGATGAAGCTGTGTTGAAATGGAGGCTGACCCTTCACAACAGACAAACAGATACACTTTTAGAGCTCAGACAGAGATAAACTAGGTAGACGGGAGTCTATCTGACTGTGACCACATTTTTCAGAAGAGACCACAATTACTGATAAGCCCATCTCAATCTTATTGTATTCAAAGTTCATTTGAAAAATTCAAGCCCCATACCTGAGCTCTAAGATTACAACTCTGCTATTCTCCCATATGGAGAAAAAAAATCAATATCAGCGGATATTCAGTTTCATAACACTGGCAATGTGCAAAAACATTTTCTTCTATAATACCAGTGATGTCACACTCATAGATCAACATAACAGGTATATTACAATTTTTGTCATATTCTCTTGCATGATGTTGACCGATTACTTAATACATAATAAGATATGTAAATATGTTTAAGTTGACTGTGAGCCTGTTTGCTGACTGATTTCTGTCTCCTATTTTGGGTTTCTGATGCCAGTGGAAAGATTGCATTGGAAGGAATGTCACATTCATCTTCTTTATGCAGTCTCGCACCCTGCACCTTTGTGAACTCACGTAGCCATTCTGAGCACTCCAGTCAACATCAGAATTCATAAACCTGTAGTCCACAAGGGCTTGGTCTGCCAGTCCAGAGTTTGCAAATTTAGATTCAGCTGTTGCTGTTAGGAGTGGTGAAAGTTTTTCCTTTGAGGGATGTCAGTTCCCTGTACTTTGATGGCTTATGAGCAGTGGGATAACCAGATTAAAAACACGAGATAATGAGGCTAAATTGTCTAAAAAGTCTGCCGTTAAAAAAAGAAGCCTACTACACTACCACAATAGCTAATTGGAAGACCACTGTTATAATCCTTAAGATTTTCATGACATCAAACCTAATTTGGGTAAAATTTTTGATACAGCATATTTTCTGCAGTACCCATTCAGCATATTTATATCCATCATTAACCTCTCTACAAAGTAGTTTTTATTGGTAGTGGTGGAGTCTGCCATTCCTTTGCTATTGCCTACCTAAGCAGGTACAAGGGATTCCCAGGTAAACAATGCAATCCAGCAAATTATTATCAGGCTCACTGTTTACTCTTTACTCTAACTAATTTCAACTGGTGAAACATGGTATGGCTTTTATTATGAAGCAGCCACAGGAAACACAATGTGTTTGTCATTGAGGTTAGCTCTAACCACAAATGTTTGTCTACAAAACAACATTTTAGGCATTTTTTCGTCAGAAATTCATTCTCAATCTTTAATGTAATTTTGCTGCAGTAAATGATATAGTGAAAATGGGTATTTTTTGTTTTGATTGCCCCAAGTCTTTCCCCTTAGAGGAGGGAGGGTGTTGACCCACTTGCTGTATTTCTGTTGGTATCTGTGAATTTCCTTTACACTAAATGCAGGTCTCATTCCAGCCAGAGATAAGGAACAGCTCAGAGTCCATGACTTTTGAGACTGAGTGCACAATTCTATCCAGCTGCTTTCCCTGTTGAGCAGTTGGATTGCCAAACCACACCATAATGGAAAAAGTAAGCTACTCTACAGAAACACAGCATCCTTATCCATGAAACCAGTGTCAATTTCGTCAACAGAAACTGTGACAAAAATTTGTTGACAACCTTTTTGTCATGATGAAACCGAAACTAAAACTAAACGAAAAGTAACCTTTGACAAGATGTTTTTGTAACATTTTATAATCATTAATAAATGGTAAATTGATAGTTAATTAAACTTTAGTTAATAGTCATTTTACTGTTAACAAACAATGAAATGATAATAGTGTTAACTAATTATTAGTAATGCTATAATTTGTTATTTTATAATTAGTTTGTGTAATATAAAATAATTAATTTATAAATTATATATTGCATAATAGCTGATAAGAGACGATAACAATTACACATTCTGATTACATTAATAAACTATTATTAGTTTATTGTCGCACATGTTACAGCATTTTATATATTATATTAAGTATTTGTTAATGATTATCAAATGATTTGTAAACATTTAATAAATTGTTTGTAAAACATCTATAAACATTACATAGATAGATGGACCGATTAATACTTTTTAATGGTTAATAATTGGTTTGTGAACCATCTATAAACATTATTTGGATGGCTATTATAAAGTTGCAACTGATTATTATAATATTATATTTATGCATTTACATGTCTTACGTACATGTCTTTTGTAACAGGTGTTACAAAATCAAGGCTAAGAAAACTCTGTGGTAAGAGAAGTCCAATAGCTCAACTTACACTTATATCAAAGGTTCCTGATGACCCGCCCTGCCTCACAACCAGGTTGAACTTGTTGTGCTGGCAGTAGGGTGACCAGACATCCCAAAAAATTCAGAACAGTCCTGAATTACAAGCAGTTGTCCCAAATCCCGAATCCTGCCCTGTTTGTCCCAAAAATTAGACTAAACCCGAGTTCTGATTAGTTATAGCCTAATTAAGCATTAAATTCTGATCCTCCTGAAGAATTCATTTGGTGTTACCCACAGATGGGCACAGACAGATTTATGGACTCAATTCATCTACAACTGACAATTAATGAAGTGGTCTGCTTGCATGCAGACATTTATTTACCTTGTTAAAAGGTAAGTTAATGTAACATTATAAGTGCTGTGGATGTGGATGTGATGTTAACGTTACTTTCAGTCTGCTATCTTTCCAGTTGCCTTCGGAAGAATGAGTAAATTCCAGGATTTATGTCAGCAATCTACCATCTAAATCTTCCTCTAGATGTTTGCTAATGTAATATTACTAGTTCAAGTAGTTGTTTTAGCTTCTTCTTTCAAGATAAACCCAGTCAGTGAACAGTATTTCAGTGAACAAGTGAGTGAATCCAGCTTCTGAATGATTTGCTGCGCTATAGTTCAAGCAAGTTATAGTTCCGCCATTACTGAAGAATGAAATGTTGCAGTATCTCTCTATAGGTGTCTTTTCTAAGCGTGTCTCCTGGCACTCTGAGGGAAAGTGTGACCTTCTGAGTTACAGTCCCACCTTTTAAGTAAAGTGAAAAATCCATGGGTCAACACCTCTCAGTCTGACAACTTGAGGAAAAACATTAGATGACAGTGATCTCTCAAGCTGTGATTGTTATATCCATAAAAGCTTACTGAGCGCACTTGAACCTGTCTGACGAGTGAGACGTGGCCTGAGTTAACCCCTTTACAGGAGCTGTTTATGGTTAATGCTACCTACACTCTTCGAGTTTTATTTCTGTACTTTCATGAAGTGGAGGGGTACAGCTCAAGAGAAGCACGCTATCTACTGCTCAAGATGAAACAATTTCAATTCAAGGGGACATGTCTATGGCACAATTCACACAACAAAGAGTAAATTTGCATCTTTCTGTGTCAGTCTGTGTCTTCCTGTTGAGTTTGTAGCCCATGGAGTCATGCCACCTTTAAAATATGCTTCTGATTCAGTCTGAACACACTTTTGGTTCTTTTTAGCACACAAATGCCCACTGGGAATTGGAAATTACATATTTGCATAATTCAGTATAACTGTAGGGCTGTGTGGAGAATTTGGGTTAATTATGCAATAATTTCCTACTAATTAAGGTGTATTTCACAGTTGAGCTGCAAACAAAACACTGTGGCACTACTTGGTGCGCTCTTTACTTACAGTGAGCAGGGCAATGGCCCTTGGATAGAGCAGAGATTAGAGAAAAGGCTTAAACTCAAAAGTTATGGTGCTTTGTTTCAAATAAGTAAGTTAGATTAGTTATGCTGGATAGAAAATAATGACCATGGTATTTTTGTGGCAGTGAATGCTTGGGCATATAAGAATGTGAGTTTGTGTGAGTGTTATTGTGTGATAAATGAATTTAGAGATGGTGCTGTCATGTTAGATTATATGGAGTGACAAGCTTCACTGCTTCATCCAATAGATCATATCAGAACAAACATCTCACATTTCTGCCAATTTTCTGCTTCGGTGCATGTGCTTCTCAAACCTGCAGGCATGTACAGTACCACTAGCATGTTGAGGTGTCCAGATAAAAAACTGTCATTTACAGGGCAATTTTAGGATATGAGAACGTGTAAGTCATGTCAAATCTTGTTGTCAAGGCAAGGCCAAGTGGAAAAGACTCCTGATAGGCTGACAGACATACACTCACCGGCCACTTCATTAGGAACACCTGTGCAATCTAACACAATCCAGTACAACAGCTCTGCCATAAATTCTACTTTTACAAAGCTTATACATTTTCAGTTTTTGTTGACATTGTTATAAAGGTGGTAATTCTACTTTATGTTTATTATTGAGGTCGTAGTGGGTGGTGGTGGTGTACTGGGGTGCATTATATTGGACGGTGTTCCTAATATTTTGTCCACTCTGTTAACATACATAATTGTAGCAGCATTCAGGGAGAAGACTGTCCTCAATGTGGCAAATGGAAAGTTGTCTGCTGTACTACACACACAGTCTGTCTCCCCATGGAGTTTGACCTAGGCCGACTGCAATTTCAGCTCCACATGCTAGAGACGTCTTTAAAGAGACTGCTCCTTACGAGACAGTAAAAGAGGTTGCCTCAGGTCTCTCAAAACTTCATCCTCAAACCAGAGCTCATTTTAAAGAAGCAGAGAAATTAATAAAACTTTGCATGTGCCTACCTATATCAGTTGCTTCTTCAGAGGGAAGTTTCCTTGCACTTTGATGCCTTAAAACCTAGTTAAGGAGCAGTATGTCCCAAAGAGACTGACACACCTTACACTCATGCATGTGCACAGAGACATCATTGAACAATTGGATATACATGACATGATGAAAAGTGTCATGAGCATGAATCCCGAGTGCAACAACACTTTTAGAGTATCACCATAAGGTAAGACCACTTTTTCATGCACTGCTACTGTATAGTAGGCTTGAGTGCATATTAGCCTATTATTAACTGTTATGCTGAAATGATACTTTCTGCATCTGAGAGTCCGCGAGGGTCCGCTAAGGTCTGCATGACATACATGTCGTCATCAGAGGGTGTATGCGTAAGCTCTGTGTAGACATCCACATAGCTGCAATTTGCCGTATCCGTATCCAAGATATTTAGTAAATCTGGCATTCATAACAGCCAGTGCATAGCTGCTGGTGTATAATGTTTGTTTATACTTTGTGTATGCTTGCTATTAGATCATCGCCTGCTTTGTGAGTAAATAATAGTGTTGGTGGTTGCTGTTTTATTATCAGTGTTTATTGTGTAAATCTGGCTTTCCTATCAGCCAGTGCTCAGCTGCTGTTGTATGTGTATGTGTAGCCTATATTTTGCATATATTTTCTTACATGATCATTATTTACTATTTATTTACTTTCATAGACAAATATTTTATGTTCATCAAAGTATACAACTTATTGTACATTTTACAGCATATATCATTTATATAGATCTTTTTCATAGCATCTCACACATATTGCGTCATCCACACAGCACCCTGTCCTTGAAACATGTTTCCATGGCTATGAAATCTTGGTGTGTTTTCTGTGATGTAATTGTGTGAGATGCTATTGTGTTTTCTGATTTGTTGATTGTTTTATGAAATGTTGTGTTTTCCGAGATGTCATGTTTCTGTAATGTGTGTGATGCCATTGTTTTTTTCCAAGATATCATGTTTACTGAAATGTCATTGTTCTTTCCCATTGTGTTTTCTGATTTGTTACTGTGATAATATGTTATGTTTTCTGTATAGTTTTATTGTATTTTCTGCAATGTATTCATGTTTTGTGAAATGTTACGTTTTCTGAGATGTGTTTTTGTTAATGTGTTTTTTTTATTTTGTAGTTCTTTTGTAAAATGTATTTTAGGTTTAGTGTAATGTGTGTTCTGAAATAGTATGCTTTCTACAATATCTTTTCTGAAATGCTGTGTTCTGAGATCTTGTCATGTTTTAAATGTGTTTTTTATGATGTTGATCTGTTTACTCTAATATGGTGTTTTCTAAATTTGTTAGTATTTTATGTGTTTGTGTTTTATGAAATGTCATCGTCTTTTCTCTGATGTGGTGTTTGCTATAATGTGTTTTTGTTTTGTGAAATGCTTTTTCCCCTTTAATGTGATTGTGTTCTATGAAATCCTATTGTGTGTTCTATCTAGATTTGTTTTGAAATGTTTCTGATTTATTAATTTTTCCAATGTGTTTTGTGAATTGTTTTCTGAAATATTGTTTTTGAGTAATGTAGTTTTGATTTCTTTTTCATGACATTTCTGCAATGTCATGGTTTGTGAAATGCTATTGTGTTTTACAATTTGTGACTGGTTTTTTAAATGTTATGTTTTCTTGAATGCGTTTTCCGTATTGGAAATCTGTTTTATATAAGTAGTTTTTGTTATAATTAGTTGTATTTTGTGAAATATCATATAGTGCTTCTCTAATGTTTTGTTTTTTGTTTTGCTGTCCTGCAATGTCATGATTTTGTAATAGAATTTTCTCTAATTATGTGTTTTCTGATTGTCTTTTGAAATGCTGTTATGTTTATTAACTTTTTACTTAACTTGTTATTTTTGTAAACATTTTTGTAAAATGTTAATTTTGGAGATGTACTTAACAAAATGTATTGACTGAGATGTCATTGTATTTTCTGTTAATATGTTTTCTGTAATGTGGTTGTCTGTTGTCTGTGTTCCCTGTTCTCTGTTATGCTTATTGATTTTACCAAAATGCTCTTAAGCTTCTGATTTTTTCAAATCTTGTTAAATTTCTAAAATGTGGCTGTGTTTTCTGACATGGTTTCTTTTCTGCAATTTTGTTGTGTTTTGTCAAAAAAAAAAAATGTTTTGGGGGTTTTGTGAAGTATTCAGTTTTATGTAACTTATTTTGTAAAATGTTGTTTTGTGATTTTTATTGATATGTTTTGTAAAAACCTGGGTTTCTGACTTCTTTGGCTTGTGAAATCTTGTTCCCTTTCTAAATTTGCAATTGTGTTTTCACAAATGTTGATCTGTTGTTTTTTGGTCATGTCCTGTTTTCTGAGATATTATGCTCTCTGGAGTGTCATATTTTCGGAGATACTGTGTTTTATGAAATGTTAGTAAGTGCGTTTCCACCCACCTATTTCTATGAGCATTTTCAATTTATGCAAACTATAAAACTGAAAAAGGAGAAAACTGACCTGTCAACTGATAAATACCTGGTGGTGAGTTGGATCAGACTAGGAATATCTAGCGGAAGCTCCTGTCTATGAGTCTTCAACTCCCAATTTCGCAGAAATTTCACCAGCATCCTGGGGGAGGATGAGGACATGGAATCTGAGTGGGGCATGTTCAAAACCTCTATTGTGAACCTGGCTGCTTGGAATTGTGACCCGTGAGTCTTCTGCGTCTGTTGTGGCTGCAATCTGAGAATCCCTGGGTGGACACTGGCGGTGATGGAGCCCATCAAGCTGAAGAAGACCTTTCAGACTTGGTTGACCCAGTGGTCTCCTGAAGCAGTAGACAGGTACCAGAGGGCCAGAAGGACAGTGGCTTTGAAGCAAAAACGCAGGTGTGGGATGAGTTTGAGGAGGCCACAGAGAAGAACTTTTGGTTGGCCTCAAACAAGTTCTGGCAAACCATCAGATGGCTTAGGAATGGGGAGCAGGGTGTTGGGCCTCCATCCCATTCAAGATGGTGACTGAGACCACATGTTCTTTATTCTGGAAGAACAAAGGAGGCCGTTAAACTCAGTCCCCCAGAATCCTTCATGTTTCCCACAATCCTCTAGGTATTTCACACCTGGATGTTAACTCCGCCCATTGATCCATTGCCCAGCTAACATTGGTCACTGTGGCCTGTGACCTATGACATCATCGTATCAATAAAAGCGGTGACACACATTCCTCTTCCTCTCTCTGGGCTGTGGTTTGCAGGTTGCCTCTGTTGCTCTACATGAGGAGATTTTGTTTTGTGCTGCACCATACATGTGTGCTGTGTCATGATGTTGAATGTGCATGCAGTCAGGGTCTCATGAGACTGGTAAGCAGGACTCTGACAATAGAGGGGCTCTGTTATATGACTACTGCAAGCATGATGTTGCATGACATGAAGTAAACAGAATGATTAGACTGACCTGAGACAAGCTTGTCTGCACTGTTGTTTGCCTTATTTAGGCTATAAAAGGTTTGCGAGATGATGGCAAGATGATGGTCAGACCAACAACAACCAATCACTGTAAGATGTGTGTGTTATTGCAAGAATAAATAGTACTGGATTTTGACTTTTGGGAGGAGAGAGCAGCATTTTTGTTCTGGCTTCTGTGACTCAGGTACTCTATCTCTATCTCCAAATGTAATGCATTATATTTTGTTTATTTTACTTCAAATTATCAAAGCTTTGTGTATGTGTGTTTATTTCCCTGAGTGCTTACAGACAAATTTCCACCACAGAGGTGATTCAGGCAACTCATTGTAATGCCTCCTGGCCTTTGGAGATGTTCTGGGCACCTCCAACTGAAAGGAGACCCCGAGGCAGACCCAGAACATGCTAGAGGGGTTATATATCTCATCCAGCCTGGAAATGCCTTGGGATCTCCCAGGGGCAGGTGGAGGATATTGCTGGGGAGAAAGATGTCTGGGCTACATTGTTCAGTCTGCAGAGAATGGATGGATGGATGGAAATTCATATTACTTGTAAATTAACAAAGACACAATATTTGCTAAAAAGAGAGAGAGAATATGCTATAAATATTTCATATTGTGCAGTATGTCATGAACAGAAAATGAAATAAGCAATACACATCGTTTTTGAATCCACATAAGATTTAAATAATTTCTGATAAAAATAGTGCTTGATCTCTGTGACTTCATGAGAGAGACTAAGCTTTATAGTACATTGATTTATTTCCTGCCTTACATGATTTTCAGCAAGAAAAAGGCATTTTGCTGCAATCAATAGAGTGACTCTTACAGAGTTGTTTCTTCAATCAATAATGAACACTTTACCACACACATATTTTAGTCTATTCAATTCATCCTCCCCAGTGTTTCATTTCAAATAAACGTACAAACAATATCCACATATAAATAGCTTAAAGGAATTCAAGAATATGACATCCATTCATCCATCCATGCATGACCATTGAGGTGAAACAGTGTCAACTTCACAGGCCAACAGTCGATGTGGCGATGTATGACAACCTTTGGAAAGTCTCCTTATCCTATTGATATCTGTAGGAATGGAAAGAATGTTTGTCTACACACCATACTTGGCCTGGACAAGAAATCATTTCCCCAATTTCCTTGTGTGTGGTGGTACGGAAAATAGGTTAGGCTATATTTGCAATAGAAATTTATAAGAACAAAAATGCAATAGCTAAGTAAACAGAGAGACAAAGATAAAGAAAAACAGGGGGGTCCCTAGGAGACAAAGAGTGCATGCCAGTCTTCAAGTTGACAGGTACCTAAGCTGAAAGCTGTGGTATGCAGCTGCTTTTCACATATTCAAATATTTATCATCTACAGTACTTCATGTGTGTAACACACCTGAGTATGGAGCACTGCAAGTTCAGAGGAGAGATGACAGGGACACTGAACACTTGCCACACACAACTGTCACACACTTAGCCAGTGCTGACGACTACTACATGGTGAAATGACTGAAAAATTGAGAGAAGAGAGAGAAAGAGATGTGAGAGAGGGTTATAAACACTGGGTAAACCCTTGCCTTCTGTGAAATGGAAAGCATAGAGCAGCTCCAACAGTTGCATTAGTGACCCCATGAGAGAGTGACTGTTGGCATCAGAGACACACAAGGCCAGTTGTAAACACAACTTCCAGCACAAATACTCCAACTTCTGCTCCGTCACCTATCCACTCTCAGTATATTGAGCTATTTTGTATTGGTAGGAGAGACACATTCTGTGTTGCTCACTTAATCTCAATCAATACAGTTTTCTTTGTAGAAATGTCATTCACAGTTGATTCTCAAAGAAATTTGTCATGTCAATATGTGGATACGGTGACATTTTCCAGAACAACACTGTTTACTGTTAATACAGTGTGTGTATGTGTATGCATGTCTTAATTGTCTTAGATTAGATGGAAATTTCTGTATTGTACATGGAGGTGTCCCAGTAATTAACATAATCCCAAACGCTGAGTAGACAGGAAGAAAATGGTGACCAACCCTGGTACAGCATGTCTCATTATCTACTCATTTTGTCAGGAAGGCTGCTGGTGGGGGTGTTGGTGAGGATGAGACAGAGAGGAACTGAGGGGGTGGGGGGGTGGAGTAAGAGGGAGCGTGAGAGAAAAGCTCACAGAGAATACAAAAAGGTACAACCATTAAAATAATTGAGAAGGAAAAAGGAGTGGATGAAGAAATATAGCCCAAGGTGTTATACAAGGATGTGCAGAAGGAAAGAGGAGGGAGATAAACAACACAGAAACATCAAGTTAAGCAGAGAGAGCGCAGGAGAAAGGATGAGGAAAGAGACACATGAAGACAAATTGCAGCACAGCTCAGCTACCTATGGGGAAAATAGCAAACAGTGCAGATATCAATATTTGTCCTCTCTCTTTGGGTTTCTCTATCCTGTAGTGTATACAATGGGGTCAAAAGTCCACCAGAGCAAAAAGTATGTTTACACAACCCTATCTCCTAAAAATAATGTTCATAAGTAAATATCCTGCATTGCAGGAAGTAGTTTGAAGTCCACCAATAGTGAAAAGTGATGGTTTGGAAGCCAGGCTTTTGGATGGACATTTGGCCATTTGGCTGATGATGCAAGTTTTTACCTCATCTCAAACTAGTTAGTTAGCTAGATAGTTAACTAGTAACCATGAATGTAATCATTTGCCTTAATCACACTTTTGCCACATCAAATAATGTTAGAATAACCAACATTTGCAGGGACATTTTGTTGAAACATTCAAAATGAATGATCTGTAAAAAAGAATGAAAACAATAAACAAGACAGAAAACATTTGAAAAGACATTTTATTGATTCTCATTAAAGTACAAAATGAAATATAACAGATTTTAGAAATGCTGGTATGAAATTTAAATATAGTGCAAAATATAGGCTATTGCTGCTTAGACTGTATTTGGTAAGTTTTTTGCAGGTTGATGCCACATATAGTAGTAAATGTAAACCACCATATAGTAAGCCATATAGTAATTGTAAAGAGTTTTGAACCTAAATCAAACTATAGAGATGTTGACAAAAGAATATGTTTCCCGACCATAGTCTGTATATAAAGATGGACGTAGTGAGATGCAAGGTTACCCGTTGGTTTCGATTGGTGCTGGTTTGAAGCCCAGAGTTGCTGCGTATGGTCGGCACCATCTTTTTTTGGAACCAGGACCATCCAAATAAGGAGTGGAGGGTGTTTTCACACTCTGGAAACACGCCTGGCTACCTGGGACCGAAGCAAACGCTAGCTTACTAGAACCCCGAGTGGTGCGCACTATGGCTAACATTAGCTACTTTAGCTAAATTGTGCTTAATGGGGCAGGTATCATAATTAAGTAACATTGAACATTAAACTTATTGCAGCAATAATACGACTTGATAACATCTCAAAGCCTACTTTAAGTCTCCACATTTTATTAAAGGAGCTATAATTTTCAAAATGACCAACAGCACACTTCTTAGTGGGCCAGAGTTTAGCATTTGAGACCATAATAACTTGTTCTGAACAGGAGTCAATTGGGGCCAGGGACTTTTTGGATCCAGCATCTAGTGGCTGTTAGTGGCATTGCACTTTAAGGTACCTCCTCATTGGATTCAGCCTCAAGCTGTGGTAGTTGCGTCTTCCTGACAGATCATTGTTGTGACTGCTTTTGTTGATGGTGATTTTTCCAGATTAATAGCAAGATACTCTTCAATTCCTGTGATGTTCCTGGCTGCCTCTCTATTGGTTGCTAACTACCCACCTTCATCAGCTCAGTACAAACCTGCAGGCTATCAGCAATGTCAACAGCGATCTAAAACACACAGTTGATATTCTAGGGGGGAGTAATCACAGTGTGAACTCTATTCTATGGATTTTCCTTCTCAGTGTTTATCTCTGCCTCCACCCCTCCCTCACTTTCTTTTGTCTTTCCTCTTCCTATTAATAACTGCAGTCTTGTTTTTCCATGCAGATGAGGATGAAGTAAAACTGTAGCACAGAATGACAAAAAGGGTGGATGTGGGGAAAGGTGGCAGTGGCGTGCACAGACTCTGAAACATATGTTACAGGTCCTGAATGAAGTGCTGGGCCCAAACTTACCTGTGCAAAACATTTAACACTGCAAATGCAAAACATCTCTTCATCGCACTAGCTCTATCTCTGACCTCTGAACTTCACTGTATATACTTCAGTTTAGAGTCATACTGCCTTTTACATACTCAATCAGTATGTACTGCATACTGCTTACTAAATGAAAGATTAAGTACTGGAAAAGTAAAGAAAAGAGTACTGTGGTGAGTATACATAACGGAAACATTTTGCAGACTTTACTCACTCAAAATGGCCGCTAGCAGTCATTACACTGTGAATTACCTATGCTAATCGTTAATGCTAATATTAGCCCTCTAACTGCTACTGGTAATCGCTAGTGTGAGTTGCTAATGTTAATTGCTAGTGTGATTTGCTTATACTTCCAGCACATACACACATCCTGGCCCCACATGTACATTCAAATTCCCATTGTATCTGACCCCAAACCAATGTCTGTAACACTTGAGGGTTCTGTATGTAAGACTTGTGAAGCAATTTACATGTATTGATCATTTTTATTGTCAATAAGTGAACGGGTTGTAACATAACTTAAAAAATGTGACCTTCCCCGACTTTCTTGGTTGCCTATAACAGCCTATGCACTAATTTGTATGTGAAGGACCTGGGCCGGAATTTCCATGAAAATCCGAAGGATGTTACGTTTTTGCGCACTCCCAAATGCCTTGCCTTTCCCTGCTCACATCAATAAATGACTAGCATAATGACACAGCAATTCAACACAACAAAAACGATGCTATCAGAGTAGAAACATCCTGCATATATTAGCTCTCCAGCTAATGAGATTGCTAGCTGCCTCCGTCGACCACAAGACATTTCACAACAAAACACCCACTCCCAAGCACACACCGCTAAAACAATATTATTTTCACAACAAAGAAGCATTAAACAAGCTCCAGAGCAATAGCAGAACATAGCTTACCCCTTTAGTTTTTTTTGTTGATAGTCCAAAGGTCATAATAAGCAGACATTTCACAACAAAACCGCAGTGCATTACTTCCTGGCCGCAGTACGTTGTTTTCCAGCCGCAGCATGCTGCTGCCCAGCCACAGTGTATTGTTTCCTGGCCACAGCATGTTGCTCCCTGACCAAAGGTCGCTAAGCCTACTGGTGTTTAGTAAACTCGGTTTGTAGAAAAAAGTTGGCGGTTTGCAGGTTGAGTCGGGTTTGGGTAGTTGATAAATGCATATTTTTGCAGGTTGAGTGTTACGGATTGGCTCTCACTGGCCAGCGGCCACAGCACAGCTGGAGCCTCTGTGTGTGTTTGTGTGTGAGCATCCGCACTTATGGCAGGGGGGAGGCATTAAATGCCTTGGGTTCTAACTGGACCGTGGCTGTTTTGTTATGTGTAACTGTAATTGAATTGAAAGCATAAATCATTGGCCATAATAATAATCCTTTAAACGGCAGTTCTCCAAAACAATATTGAAAGACATACTTTGTTTTTTTTAAAAAAAAACAAGACAAAAACAACTAGTATCTGCTTCATTTTGCATTTAAACAGAACACATCTAATAAGGTGTCATCATGTCATCAGATTATGTCCAGTCTTGATCTGTAATTGCCCTTGTTGAGATGTAGACATTCCTGCATTTACATATACATCCCTGATCATTATTGAGAAAGAAAAAAAAATGAGTGGAGGAGTAATTAAATATATACCAGGCAGACTACATCACTCCTAACAGTTGGATGACTGATAGAAGACAGGCTGCCACTTTTTGTTTGTTTATCTTCATTACACGAATTGACAGGGCCCGGGCATCGTTTTGTTTCCTTGCTCGCTCTCTAACATGGACAGATTTGCTCAGTGTTGGCAGACAGGTTTTGTTCTATCTCACACAGGCTTTGCCCTCCTCTTGACTCTATCGGTACTTCTCTCCTCTAATCACATGCACATATTCACCCACTGAACTTTGCATAAACGTAGCCGGTCAATCAGGAACGTGCCTACCAGAACACATGTGGAGTCCACAGTATATAAGGGAACATGCCTACCGTCCAACATCCTTTTCTCTTCAGCGAATGGCAAGTTTGCCCATTGATCAGTTTCCCCATGCATAGAGTCACTGCTTCAAAAACACTCATCACTCATTGTGTCCCGACGTCATAGCCAGCACACATCGTCATGAGTTCTGCCTCGAGTGTCTTGAGAGGTGTTCAGCAGCCCCCATCCTGTGCAGACTGCCAAAAGTCGCCTGAGATTATACACCAGCAGTGGTGGGATCACTTTCAGTGTTTCAACGCGACGCGATGATTAAAATAAAAAAAAAAACATTTCTAACAGAGAAAGTTCCCACACCCTCCATCCCCACCTCCCCAATTCTCCATGCCACAGAGGTGAATTTGGTTCACTCCATTTCACATGACATGTTATGGCTGTCCAGTGTTGCACAACACACACACAGATGTTGCCATCACCCCCCCTATCACGAAGGAGACAGAGGGCCAAGGCACTCGTGCCAGTTTAAGCAGTGATGTCCAGAAAGATCACGGTACTGTGCCAGTGCGTTCACACTACAGTCAGTGTGATGCTGTTAGAAAATACACATCACCCAATGTAACGGTACTGATGACACACTTGCATCCCATTGTGACTGCTGTTACTGCTTTATTGAGAAATAGTGCATACAACATGTCTCACTGGTTAACAGTGAGGCGTCAGGTTGTATTATCTCTTTGTCAGACAGATATACACCTGACGCCTGCTTATCCCACAGTGATGGGCCTGCATGCATGGCTGGTTCTTCCTCATCGATCTCCATAGCATGTTATGTTGAATGCACGGGCCCCATCAGGCTTTGTGAGTGCATCTCCCAAGCCAATAGGTAGGCGGGAAGAGACTCTCCCACTGTGGTCCGTGCACACTCTACATGCAGCATGGCAATCAGCGACCTTGTTTAGTGAGATGATTGTCAAGGACATATGCACGGCAGCATCATGGTTTATACCCTGTCCGTTCATACGGTTCTATCTCTTGAACATGTCCACCCCCTTTTCACAGTCTGTGCTTGCTAGACTGGTGAATAAGGTGGGTGTGTGTGTCAGCTATGTTTCACCTGATGCCACTCTGGGCATGTTATACCTGCATCTTTCCTGTGCTCCTTGATGACCCAGGGAATGAGGTGTGCAGAGGGTCTGTTGCATGAAAGTAAACCCCTGCGAGGTTACGTTCATTCATCGGGCTCCACCTACTGTACCCACAGAGTCCAGTGTAGGGCAACTCACGTCTGAGATAGAACCTCCACCTATGGGCTCTGCCATTCCTACACCACCCGCTGAAGAGGTTGTGGGATGTTCGAAGGCGGGCACGCTGCCTTATATATGATGGGTTCCACATGTATTCTGGTAGCCTGTCCTGATTGGCTGGCTTCATTTATGCAAAGTTCAGTGGGGGAATACGTGCGTGTGATTGGAGGAGAGTAGTACCCATAGGGCCAAATCCACAAAAGGACTGTGTGGCTTTTGCGGTCACTAATCCTGTGTAAATGAGACAAAAAGATAGTGTGTAATTTACAAAGCACCTGCAAAGGGTGAAATGTACAACAAACTGTGCTACCAAGCAAATAGTGTCATAGTGCGCTTGTCCCATTTGCATGTATATAAATTAGGTAATATTCATACATTCGGCACAAAATTGGCCCCTTTCAACGCAAATAAGCCTTGTTGCAAAATCAGTCTAATTCACAAAGACCAGCGCTAATTAGGGTGGCGTTATGAGCGTCTTCAGGTAGTTGGAGTTAACTGCGCGCACAATCACTCCTCACTTGCTCTCTGTGTCTCTTTCTCTGTCTTCAAATCTTCAAGCTTGTGAGGCATTGAAGAATACTGAATCGATATTGAATGATATCAAGGGCGAAATCTTCAGTCATACATTGCAGGGGATCTAGTTGGGGTTTTAGGCTTATTTTGGACTTTCAGCTACTTAAAATAAAAATGTCCTGACAGCGCTGATGGAGCTTAGGATTCATCCATACAGTAAAGGGGTGCTTCATTACAAACAGTTCCACTATATTAACCTGGAATCTGTGTGTAACAGCTGATGTGTGTAGATGTATAGCAGAACACAGAACATTAATTACCATCTCATCCTGACCAGTCCAGTGTTAATGACGTTACTGCTGCAGTGCCACATGCGTAAATATGTACAGCTTCTTTCTCAATTTCTTTTTCTTTCTCTTATCATTTCAGCTGCTCAGTGATGTTCTGTTTGTTGCCAGCTGTGGACATCAGTACTGATGTCCCTGCAAAATCCCAGATACATTCAGTGACACCTGAACAACATTATTGTAGGATGCAGACATGAATCTAGGATGTTTCAGACCTGCCTGAGTCACATTAATAGCTGTAGCCTATTTTGATGGACATTTCAGTAGATTATAGTTGGTTCAGTAGATTACAGTAGGTTATAGATGTAAAATACTAGAGAAGTAAAAGAAGCAAAATACATGAAAGCTGGTTTGTAATTGTGAAGAGCTCTGTGTGTGTGCACCTCTGCTAATTAAAGACATGCAATTGGAGGCTTTTGTGCTCTCTGCAGTTTTCATTATGGACCAGTCTGTTTGCTGAAATGTGGAGAAAAGTCTGAAACACTGGAAATAGCTCCACTCACTCAAACAGATGCAAAACAAGGGCAAATTGCATTCAGCTACAAAACTTTATGGGCATGTTTGCACTGCACAATATCATCAGCACAAAAGCCTTTGTGAATAGGACCTTAAATAGGGGCAGATTGCAGGCTCAAATGCTACACAATTCATGGTGCCATTAGAAGGTGCAATCCATTCTTTGTGGATTTGGCCCATAGAGTCCAGTGGAGGGTAGAACTAGTAGAACTAGGGTTACAATACCATAACCTTCGTTACTGTCACTTCAGTCTACTTGTTGTGAGTTGCAATGGAGATTAATGAGTTGCTGCATTCCCATACGGCGTTCTGGAGGAGTGCATATTACATGTCTTAAAACTGCCCTACAACTTAAGTTATGATAAATACAGAAAAAATGTGTGCCTGTCTCTCTCCCTCTCTCTCCACATTGTCTCCACCACGTCTTCTCTCAGAGCAAAATATTAGCGAGAATGGAAAAAGCTATTAAGAATGTTTATACAGTCAGATAGAAATCAATCTATGTAGCTCGAAATTATGTACTTAAACTGATAAATGCCGTTATACTTCCATTACTATCAAAGTCTCTTGACATCCCTGACAATTACAGAAGAGTGTTTTGAATTGCTTTGCTGTGATGAACCCAACATCATGTGCTACTACATGCAGCTAAAACAAAATAATTACTCTGAGAGATTGCTGAAAGTAGAACACCCACACAAATATAGAGAGTGTACCCGGAGACCGAATATTATTTCAGCCTTCATGCATCAGTGGGTTGCCTTGATGAGTTGGTGTATATTGCATAAGTACAGCAAAGAAAACAAGAACACACTGCAACAGAAATATGTAGTCTCTCTCTCTTTCTCACCTCTCTCCTTTTTCGCCAGTGAAAAAAATTACAATCCATGGTAGCTTGAGGGATTACAACTTGTCCAGTCCAGTGTGTAGAATTTAGTGGCATCTAGTGGAACAGACTCGGCAGAAATGGAACATAATATTCATAAGTATGTTTTAATTACTGTATGAGCCCATGAAAATAAGAATTGTCATGTTTTCATTAGAATGAGCCCTTTATATCTACATAGAAAGCAGGTCCACTTCCCTGGGGGCCGCCATGTTGCACTGCCATGTTTCTACAGTAGCCCAGAATGGACAAACCAAACACTGGCTCCAGAGAGGGCCTTTTTTTTTTTTTTGCAAGTTTCGCAGCCATCGTAGGTTCTCTTACACTCTTGGAAAGGGAGCGGGAGGGTAGGGGTCTTCAGTTGGTTGCAATCTGCAACCTCACTTGTAGATGCCACGAAATTCTACACACCTTTAAATAGTTAACAATATCTCATAGTTTTACAACATAAATTTATTATATTTTTGTTCTGGCTTTTTTACAATATCTGTGCATGGCAACTAAGTTATTATTAAGGTTAGGGAAAGATCATGGTTAAGGTTAGGATTAGAACATTGTATTGGTACATAAATTGTGAGGTGCAGAATTGTCCAATGTGGACATAATTCCTATATATACTGAGCAGCTTTAGGTTGTTCAGGGCACCTGCATGGAGAGAGGTGATCACTGAGGGGATAACGTAAACCATCCATGTGTCTCACCCTCTTGCAGTGAGAAAAAAAAAGCACACAAAAAGAGAGAGAGAGAGAGCTCTGCTGCGGTGATTGGTCCAGTGTGGTTCAGATTGGCTGTCATCTTCACGCCTTTCTCCTTCGCTCTACCATTTCTGTAGAAGTATCTTTTAACACTGACCCAGCTAGCGGTGGACTGCTGCTAACTCTCTTTACACGAATAACGTGATAGAGAGTCTGAAAGTTAAAATGGGCATCCAGATACTTGATACTTCAACCAGATACTTCAAATAGTCTAGCAGCAGCACTGTCAGAGACAGCGAAAGAGCTAGGGAGGATGCAAAGTGTATTCAGATGTGTCTCAGTTTGTGCGGCCTTAAACAAACCTATCTTTTTGTGTCTGCTTTAGTCTTTAAAATGACTTTGGATACAGTTGTGCAAACTTTGCATGTTTTGTTCATTCAGGACTTAATTATTGACATTTTCCACAGTAGTCTAATACATAATCATACATGACATTTTCAATAATACATCTCCAAATGAGGTTTTATTAGGGGTCCAAGCAGTGAAGCACACTGCTGGAGCCTTATTGTTTTTGTTCTCATTCTTCTTTCTTTCTTTCTTTCTTTCTTTCTTTCTTTCTTTCTTTCTTTCTCTCTTTCTTTCTTTCTTTCTTCTTCTCTGCTAAAAGTGTTAATACAGCAAAAACCGTAACACCAAAAGTTTGCAACTTTTTCTCAATTTTCTCAAAATCCTATTTTCAAGAACAGGTCAGAAACCATTGAGCCAGTCGTACTGAAACTTTGACAGTATCATCAACAGTAATCACTGATCAAAAGTTAAATTTCGAAACGTCAATCCAGTTTGAAATTATACATTTTCAAACCTGTGTTTTAAAAATCAAAATTGGCTTAAATCTAAATTTCTAGACATTTCACATTCCAAACTTCAAAAAATCAAAATAAATCACCTGTACATCCTACAGAGCTGAATTTTTTTCAGCACATCCACTGAATTGTGACAAAAGTTTGCCTCACTGCAACCTATGGTCAATACAGAAGTCCGTCACTCTATATTTTTCAAAACATGCAAAATCAATTAACATCTATATCTCCACAAGTCCTCATTCAATTGCTACCAAAATTCTCTTGGACATTCTTTGGATACTAGATATCACATGTTTAAAATGGTGTTCAGAACGGTCAAATGGTGAGTCCGCAGTGTTATAAAGTGTCTTAATGTTAATTGTGCTGTAAGCACATTTTCTATTTCATCCAATTTTTGAACACATTTCACCAAAATATTTGACATTACACCCGAGAAAAGCAGGTTGATTTGTGATTTTTTTCAGAATTGTATCCCCAACAGTTAAATTGTTGTGAATTTTTTAAGTTTTGTGACATCCCTCTCACTGCCCTCTGCTTGTGAGGTTGGTTTGGCTTCTTGGCTCAGGAGCCGGTAGGCAGGATTGGAGTGGGTGTCAGGAAACTACGTGCACCTTGGCAGCTTCCTTGTTAACCTCTCTCTCTTGTCTTCCTCCCAAGCCTCCACCAGCCACATGGGTTAGGGATTTTTGTTTTGTTTGCACGCATCACACACATTTCAAGGTTCTCTCTTCAAATCCAGCCTGATGCCAAGCAAACTTTATGACAATATCACGAAATATTTCTTTGTTGATAACAATCATGTAATTCATCTTTCAACTATTTATCTGTGAATCTGTAATATTGGTGTATATTTGAACTTCAGCTGCATTAAGTCCCATAGACTTCTGTTGTATTCAACTTCAAGGTCATGAAAACAAAAGACAGCGTGTTCAGCAGCAGAGCTGATAATCCAGGGGTTAAACTACTGACTATGATGCAAAGGTCAAGGTTTCAAATCCCCAGCTGCACAATTCCTAATTCGCAACAATGTAGCACGTTGTGCATTTGGTATGTTTTCAAGTGGTTTTTGAGGTCATATTAAGTAGAAGGTTGCCTATTAAATGAAAATATCTTTATTTATTATTATTTTTCTCTGCTGTGTTTGTGCAGCAAAAACTGTACGATCTAGAAACACCAAAAATTGGTGGGTTGCAAAGTCCACCCACTACTCAGTCACATTAATGACACTCATTGACCACAAGGTAATGGTGTAATAATGAGGTTTATGTTTTTGCAATTGTCTCAAAATGGCCTAGAGTCAAAATTCTTTCATCATTTTAATCTCTGAAGTCATCTACATCTGGTCTTCTGCTGTAAAAATGTCAAATTTTGCAATTTTTCGCAATCTGCTTGGACCCTGATTATTGCCGCTTGCAGCTATGTCATCAATTGCTTTTGTTCTCTTCTTTTGTCATCCTCATCTGCTGCTATTCATGTTCTTCATTCTTCAGCAATGTGGCTGTCTTCTTTCTTGATTGCTGAGGTCATCTCTGGCGTCAGTCTCAGTAAATAATGAGCAAGTTCAGGAGGGTGGTTAGCACAGGAGTCAGACATAAAGCATGCCATAAGCCATCTGTGAATTTACTTTCCAGATGGATTGTTTAAAGACCTTGTGCACATAATTCATCACAATTAATATCAGTTAGTCCTGCAGTACTCTGAGCAGTGCTAATTTGTGTGCTCTTTCTCTCTTACATGCATCCCTGTCACTTACATTCTACTTACGTTCTACTCATGGTGTGGAAGAAAATTTATGCGATATAACAAGCTTTCTTAGAGTTACACTAAAGTTTGTCTTCTACTAACACTGTGTGTTTCTTCACTGCAAAATGTCAGATGAGTGACTGATTGTAGCAACCTCATTCATCATTGCTGACGGCATTTATTTACTGCACCGCCTAAAGTTCTTACACATTCACACCAAGTACAGTTTCTTTGTGATTAGGCCATGTTTGTAAAAGAAACATCAGTTAAGGTGTTACTTGTCTCAATGATGGATGCATCAAGGGAAGAAACTGAACTGCAGTATATTAGCACTTGATTTATGGATCTGATTTTTTTTTTTTTTTTTTTTTTTAGTCACAGATGCAATTCATTTTTCACACACATCTGTATGTTCCTGTTCATATGAGGTTATGGAACATGGATTATACATAGAATAATGTTGCAATACATGTTATAGGTGAAAGTTAAATATCGCTTGCTTAGAAATATTAGGGACCAATAAAATAAAATGTAAAACAGAGACAGCATCAAAGGTCCATGATAGCAAAAAAGAAAAAAAAGGGTCTAGATCCTCCTAATTTACAGTAAATCCAACATTCTTTTCCTCCTAGTCTTCATTTGAGACAATTATTTCCATCTCCCCTTCAACATATGACGCATTTGTCATATATTAAGAAGGAAGCATTTGTGTGACATTAATTATTTTAGTAATTTCAGATGGCATGTAATAATGTCTTATGGAAAATTTGTTGTTAGTTTTATTGCTATTACTGGTCTGTAGGGCCACATAGGAAGCTATATATCAAACATCCAACTCTCTCTCCTATAAATTACTTTTATAGACTTTAAATTACAACAGCAAATGTGTTTTGGAGGAAATGTAATGCCGCTTGAATTACGTGTTCTGTCAGCATAATGAGAAAATGTTATTGAGCATCTGGCAAGCTGCAAAAATGTTGATACTAAACATATGAGTAAAATATTCAGTGACAACATATTACATTTTCTTTCAGCCAAAAAATCCAAACTTTTAACAACACCCTTTCATTGTAACTACAGCATTATCAAACTTTTTTATAGTTATATTTAGGCACTGGCAGCACTTGATTAAGGTTAGGGGAATGTTTTGGTCTTGATAAAATAAAAAGTCTGCCCTGACTTGAAGCATAATGTGTTTATTAATATTTAACCGAAACCAGGATTTTACACCAACCTTAACCAAAGTGCTTTTGTTGCCTAAACCTGACCACACACAGGACTCAGTATGCAAAACTCTATTGCAATACTCTGTATTGCTCCTATGTTTTGTGCGGTATTTCAGTGGGGTACATAAATTCACCGCTTCATTCATTTGAGAAAATGTTGCCTGTGAACATAATCCAGGCAGTGTGTGCTGTAGGTTTGCAAAAGCAATGTAATTGGGAAAACAATTTATATAAACCCAAGGGTTCTATTAAAAGACAGTCACTCGCTGGGGTAACATTTGATGTAAGTTAAAAATGTTTTTTATTGATCAATAGCTGCTGCCTAATCTCATCAAACACTGATACACTGATGAAAGATGTTTGTCTCACTGAGGCTGAGGAAAATCTCATTTTGCACAATATTAAGATACAAAGATATTGAAGTCTGTTGCATTGATATCGCATTTTTATTTTAGAAGAGCAAAAAAGATAAGACACTTTAGATGAACTCTTCATTGGATAAAGTACCAAATTGCATACCAAAATATTTACTCTTAAGCCTCATAGTAATTAGATCACAGATTCAACTTTATTTCTTTAAGTGAAAAGATTGTACATGCTGTGCTCATTGTGCATCAGAAAAGCAGTAGGCAGACAGGATAAAGAGCTTATGGTGGCCGACTCAATTAGCGGCCCGGGGGCCACATTTGGCCCAGAAGCAACCTCTGAGTGGCCTAGTGAGCTTGAATTAAATAGGTTATTTTAATAGCAATTTAAATTGTAATGTCATTTTATAAAAATTATTTGTTAAAGGCAACATTATTGTGTAGCCTGAATAGTTACAGCACTGTGGCCATAAGCAGTCATCAAACAAAACCAGCATGAGAAACATATTCCACCTGTCACTCCAGGATCTGAGTCAACCAGGGATGTGAGTCACGCATGCGCAAGCAGGTCCGCCATCTTGGACAGCTAGGTATGGCATTTGGACAAACCACATACACCCACCCTACTCAATTAAATGTACATGTACGTCCACTAAAAATGCTTGTTTTTGCCATTGACAGGCTCAGATTGTTATTATGAAATAAGTTGTATTTTTCAGAAGGGATCCTTTCCATAATGTTGTCAGACACTTCTAATAACAATCTGAGCCTGTCAGTGGCAAAAACAAGCACTTTTAGTGGATGTACATGGAGATATTGGTAGAGAGAGTGTGTTATTGGCTACCGTTATTGCCACTTGTTATGATTGTTATGATTCTGTGCATTGATATTTCTTTTTTATTCTGTTTCTACACTTTGTGATTTGCCTGGGTCAGACATGCGACCAATTTTTTTTTTTTTTTATTTCAGAAGTGAAACAATAACCATTGCTACTTTTTAATACATTCATTTGCATTTGTTTAAAATTTGTCATTATCAAAAGCTTAAAAAAAAAGAAAGTTTCTTTTAAATAGGTTGCTGAAAATAAATAGTCCCATTTACATTTCCTAGTTTTAAAATCTGGCCCAATTAAATTTGTAATTGAATATCCCTGGGTTATGCTAACAGCCAGGTAAAAATGTTCACTCCAAAACTGGACTGCTCTGTGAGTTTGCCATCGGGACTCTCATGTGTACTTCAGCTGGCACTTACAAGCACTCTGAGACAGGCACTCAGTCAGGCAGGAGAAATGCTGCTCATTGTGAATGGTTTTTAGTTTTAATGGACAACATCGACCACCAGTACAACCAATTTTTGCTTCAGTCAATGTATTCACTATCCTGTTAACCCCTTAACATCCACCCTTTTTATAGAATTTTCATCTATTTGGCATACCCAAATGGAAAAGCTTATAACAGAAGAACTGTAAGGCCACGATGCATGTATTAGGCTTCATCTGACAAGTGACATGTTTCTGGAAATGTGCTTGTTTAGCATGTGGCTAAAACACAAACAAAGCTACATATGTTTAAATAAGGCTCAAAAAAGTGTTTTTGGTCCTTGCCTGTAATAAGTCATATTTGAATAACAATAATTAGGACATGCTTTATGCCAGATCTATGCAGAACACCATATACCTTCTACATCTTGTCAACCTGTATAAAATTCCAGACCTCTAGGCCTAACCTTATGGGAGCTAGGGAGTTTTTAGTTTGTGGTGTCACTGGTGTCCCCAAACCTCTCCAAACATCTCAAATTGGCCAAATTGTGCCAATTGCTTTTACTCATTACTGTGTGATGCTACCGCTTACAGCTGGCTTAAGTGGGTCGCCGGCGACCCAGTGGATGTTAAAAGGTTAAAAACCATGAGGAGTTGGAGGTAATGCACTGTGTGAAAGGTCAACATCCTTGACAGGTCACTAGTTAATCAAAGGTTTAATATAATGACCAGGTTAGGATCAGGGTTAAAAAAAGAACATATAGACAGACACAATCATACTTGTAGGCAATTTAGACTTTCCATATTGCATGCCATGCACGGCTGTGGACTATGAGAAAAAACCTACACAGACAAAAGGGAACAAATAAATACTCATTTGGGAAATAAGATGAGCAGAATTCCAAAACAGGGTTTTATTTGAGCCATGTTTTCACATAAGGATTGCAGAAACAATATCAGATCAGTGTAATATTGCAATATTATGAGAAGGCACAAATGCATTTTGAACAGATGTTTCTAAAGCTGAAAGAGAAGATGACTAAAAGTATAAATAGAAGATGTCTTAAGTATAAATAAAAAAGTAAAAGCCACGAAAAGAAATACACCCTCATAAATCTTATAAATACAGTATAATACATAATAAAGTCTTGTTAACAAATCATTCAACATTAAATAGACTAAAAAAACACAGCATTTTTGCATCTACATTTGTAAAATGTGATTAGCTATATGGGTCTCAGGTTATCTAAACTTGCCAATTCCACAATCTTAAGCCCAAAAAAAACGTTAGATATATTCTTCCAAACTCATCTGTGCTTTATGATGAGTGGAGGTAGGGGAAATATTACAGGTTAACGGACTTGTAAAATGAATTTCACATGAATTTTATACACTTCCTTACATAGTGTAACACCATAATGAGTAAGATTGGCTACACTAGTAGATGGATAGGACTGAGCCTTACACATTTTCCTGCATAAAAACTATCTAGTAAAAAAACAAGGAGAAATTTAAGGACACACAAACAATAATGAAACATGAGTAAATTAACAATATTTCAGGGTGGGCAGTGAAAACCAAAGCTAACAGTGTGAAAGGTGCTCTTCATCAAAGCCCTCATTGTTACTGAGTGTTGTCCAGATGGAAGTCAGAAAGACAGATCCATCTGTGGATTGGACTCTTTGACCACTTCCATTTCATTTCCCAGTATGGGATCATTTTGGTTTTGTTTGTTCCAGATAGAGACAGAAGGTTGGTCAAAGAGAGTTGTTGCACCAGAAGCACCTCACGGTTCAAAAACAATTTTCTTTTTAGATAGGTATAAGTCAGATGTGAAATATCAGGAGCTTTTTGTACACAGAGCAGTCACACAGTAGATGCTCACTTCAAGCAGAGGGTCAGTATCCTGGTTATTCCTCCATGTGCTGCTTCTATCTTTATTTCCCAATAGACACACATACAGTCTCTTACAATCTAAACAATATCTGCACTGTCATCTCTCTTAAATTCACCTGGGGCTCTATTCACAAACATTCAGACAGCAGTAGACAGCCTACACTCAAACAGCTTTTAACTTAGCCATGAAATTCTTGTAGCAACCATCTCAGGAGTGACTTCAGGAATACTCTCAAGGCAAAATGGAAATGGAGCAATCTGGTAGTGCAGCAGCTTCTTACTTTGTGTTTCTATGCACAAAGGCTTAGACTTTTTATTTAAAAAAAAGTCTACAGTCATACTAGTAGTTCTGTTAGGCTGTACTTAGGCCACGTTAACAGTGGTGCTGCTAAATACTAACACTAGAATATAAAATGCCTACAGTGACAATGCTAACATGCAGATGTTTAACATGTAATGTTTACCATGTTCACCATCTAGCATGTTAGCAGGCTAACGGAGGCTAATGACATTAGTTTTACAGGTATGTGGTCATAACAAACAAATTTTGACCTGATAATGGTGCTAGATGATAAGTGTGTCACCAAAGTTATTAAAATTTATCCTGAGGGGGCCATGAATGTTTGTACCAAATTTCATGTCAATTGAACCAATAGATGTCAAGACATTTAGCTCAAAACCACAAATGTGAACCTCATGGTAGCACGAAAGGAAAAGTCAAGGGATCACCAAAGTCATTAGGATTCATTGTCTGGGAACCATGAATGTCTGGGATTAGTTCTCCATGCAGCTTCATCCTTGTTGCTGCCTGGCTCCACTCTGTGAAGTCCCTTCAAAGAACAGAGCCTTTTCTGCCAAATTAAATGGTAAAACCATTTGCTATAAATGGCCATTTCCTTCACAGAAGTGTCTCTGACTGAAATGGAGAAAACATTTATCTCAGTGACAAGGTGTGGTTGAGAACTGATGCTTTTTGAGCCTCTTAACTTTAAATGCTCTAAATATATCCCACAAACATCCCCTTTAGCTTCAAAGTCAGATAAAATGTTATTTTCAGCACTGTATTGTAATTTTATTTTTTTTAATTTTTTGATGTTAATACCCCAAGAAGTAATTAGTTTGGACTGTGCCATCAAATGGAAAATCAAAGATCGACATTAATCCCACAGCTTCATTGTTAAAAATATTCTTAATGAAAAACAAAACAGAACTACAATAAACTAAACCAAAAAAAGGTAAAGCTCTTAGGGACTACGATGCTTCCGGAGTAGCTTTTCTCTTTACATGGTATTAATTGTATTGTCAAACAGGGCATTCTTACAAAATATTAAAGGACTTTCAAAAGAATTTTAAAATTTTACCACCAGTACGAAGGAGCTTCATGAATTTCTCCCACTGACCATAGAACAGGGTGAACACGGTGGTAAAAAACCCCAAGAATTATCTTTATGTGCGGGGCCTAGTGTTGAGCATTTCTTTCTTTCCTTTTAAAGGTGAAGTGATCCCTCTAACTCACCTCATCTCTCTGGAGCCTTTTTGTCCAGCTCTGATTCCTGGCACCTTTACCTTTTTTCTGCCAGTCAATCAATCTCAGTCTTAATCTCTCTTTCTATCTCTCTTTTGTATTCCCTCCAGAGGTGATGAAGATCCTAGAGGCAGACTGCTGGAGATGAGGAGTTCTTGTGCAGTAATAGCCTATTACAAGTCATTTCTCACACACAGTGTCACTGGTTCCCAGACAGTCCTGTCACTCTGTGAATTAAGCCATATAATCAACAGAAAATCGACAATTCTACAGTGGGACACCGAGTCCACACATTTTTGTAAAATGCACATACACAAACTCACACACACTGAATAATGTCTTACCTTGACTTCATCGCTTCTCCTTAGTATGAAGCTAAGTTTAACCCAAAACAAAATAAAACAGTGACCTTATCCAAAAAGATTGAGTCTTCTTGATGTCTGGCTGTAGATTGACCAGCACAATCGATTTTGTGGCACAAATTGTAGTGCTGAATAGTTACAATCACAAACTGGATTATCAACCTGTTGTTCAATTTGGAAAGAAATGTGATTTCAAATGAAATTTGGTACAGATACTCATAGTGCTTAAGGGATGAATCCTAAAAATGTCTTTTCCTCTAGCGCCACCTACAGGTCAAAGTTTTCACTTATCCATTGAAATATCTCAACATCTACTGAATGGACTGGCACAAAATTTTGTAAAGTCAATCATGATTTTTAGGAAATGTATTTTATTGACTTTGGTGATCCCCAAACTTTTCCTCCAGCACCACCATGAGGTTGACTTTTGAGTGAAACATTGAGCATCCATTGTACTTTGTGTTTAGTGTTAATTAGAAAATATTTGCATTCTAGCACGCTAAATTAGGATCATAAACATGGTAAACATACCTGCTAAATACCAAGATGTTAGCATTGTTATGCTGAGCATGATAACATGCTGACATTAGCATTTAGCTCAAACCACCACTGTGTCTAAGCACAGCCTGACAGAGCTCTTAGCATGGCTGTAGACTCTAAGTGTTGTTGATCAGTTCATCAATCAAAGGAACATTCATTCTATTTCAGATGTAAGCAAAACTTCCCAAGAGATAGCCTTACTAAAAGAAAGTAGCTAAAAGAAAAATCTACATAAAGTATCAGTCAAAAGTTTGGACACACCTTCCCATTCCCTCGAATTAGAAAGTGAGTCCAAACGTTTGACTGGTACTGTATGTTTGCAGGAAGAAAACCTCTTATCTCATTTTGTATTTAGGCAAATATTTACACACACTGCAGTTCATTTTTTAATGAGTGCTGTAATAATGGCATAAAATTTAAACTTGAATCTAATTAAGGATATTGTAAGCGAAGGAAATATACATCAGCAACCCCCTCATATTAATCTCTTTCTTTATCAATTATTCAGTTGTTCCCCTGAGTAAAAAGGAAACGCAATGCACATACATCTTTGCATTCCTCAGTCCTTCCCTCTTTCTGTCTCAATATTCCTCCTCGTCTTTTCTCTCACCTCAGCCTCAATCTAAGATTCCTCTGTTGTTCTCCTAGTTTCTGTATTTCATCTGCACTTTCTCCTCCCTACCACTAATGTAGTTTAAATGTAATTTAATTCTCAAAGGCAGACAGATTATATTTATTTTCAGATATTTACAGAGGTTGACATCTCTCCTCGGGTTTAAATCACATCTCCTCTGACTATTGTATGAGTGATAAGAGGAAGAAAAAACTGCTTCTTATGAGTACATTTCATGTGAATACATTCAGGATCTGGGTCATCACAGCAAAACATATTGCCCTTGTAAATTTGGATTGTATACAGGGGTTTCAGGTGTCAAAGACAAAACACACACAACGACAACATAGACTAAATTTCACACTCTCAAAATACAAACACCAGGGAACAAAATGATGCATTCTGTTATCTTTTGCATAAAAAAGAAGCAGTACACAACCATCTGGACTGAATGTTTTATCTTAAAAATAATAATACTACTATATAGGGGAGAACGGGGTAAATAGAGCCAGTGGGTAAAATGAGCCACCCCCTTTATCTAGGTAACCATAAGCAAAAGTAATCATGTGACTACAAATTAAGAAAGAATAGTTCACATTACTCAATCCATCTTGGACTCAAGCACATGGAGAGAGTGGTCAGCAAAACAGAGCAAAATAAAAGAATGTATTTGTCATGCCAAGTGAATTCATCATGTTACTAAAGTTATCAGTCTTGTATCTTCATTTAAAAAGATACATTTTTGGACATTATTACGTGTTAATTTAAGTCAGTATAAGCTACAAAACAAGGTCATAAACATAGCATAATTGTGGATCTTAGCCACTGTATGAAACAGTTTTGTCAAAATGGAGGTTGTGGAGTAAAACGTGCCAGTGACATTGGGGCAAGTTGAGTCAATGGTTCAATTTACCCCCCAAAATTATTTTCTGATATTCTAGAGACTAGAGACACTGTTCATGTTTGATCCCTGTTACAAGTGCTACACTGTTGATGAATAAATACATAATTGTTGACTAATGTTAAATTTAAGCCACAAACAAATATGCTGTACATACAGACAGGTGACAAATTAAAGGAAAAGCTGACATAAAGTGTCTTAGTAAGGTGTTGGGCCGCCACATGCTGCCAGAACAGCTTCAATACACTTTGGCATTGATTATAAAAGTCTCTGAACTCTTCTGGAGGGATGAACACCATTCTTCAAAAAGATATTCCCTCATTTGGTGTTTTGATGATGGTGGTGGAGAGTGCTGTCTAACACCTCAGTCCAAAATCTCCCATAGGTATTCAACTGGGTTGAGATCTGGTGACTGTGAAGGCCATAGCATATGATTCACATCATTTTCATACTCATCAAACCATTCAGTGACCCCTCATGCCCTCTGGATGGGGGCATTGTCATCCTGGAAGAGACCACTCCCATCAGGATAGAAATGTTTCATCATAGGAGAAAGGTGATCACTCACAACAACTTTGTATTGATTTGCAGTGACGCTTCCCTCTAAGGGGACAAGTGGACCCAAACCATGCCAGCAAAATGCCGCCCACTGCATAACAGAGCTCCCAGACCCCCTCACTGTAGGGGTCAAGCATTCAGACCTGGACCAGTTTTTTCTTTAATTTGTCACCTGTCTGTATACACAAAAGCACATTTACACACATTCTTTCTGTAGTCAACACACAAAGATCACGGTTTAATCTTTACTGAAAATGTTGAACAACAAGACACAAACATATGATTTTACTTAAAAGTACAAGTTTTTGCTTTGTTAAATTGATGGCATTAATAAAGTTAAAAATTATTTTTTATTTTATAATTAATTTGTTTGATTTTGTGGCATTTTTATATCAGTAGCACTATTTACCCCATCCCCATGCTCATTTTACCCCTACCTTGGGGTAAGTTGTGCCATTGGACTAACTTTTTTTGATGGCTCATTATTCTTAAACCATAATAATTAGGTAACTTGTTTTAATTTCCATGGGTACACAACAACCGAAGGTATATATAGCAACTATTATTTGAAACAAATACACTTTCATTTTGCAGTAAAATCATCATATGTAAAAAGTGGCTCATGTTACCCCGTTCTCCCCTAACAAATAGTACACAGAAGATGTGTTTTTATTAACAATTGGACATTAACTTGGCAATTCAGACTACTATATTTATAGACAATAACTGCATATTCTATTAGATGTATTTATGTATAGTACAGGTCCACAAACACTTCAATAATAATATTATATAATAATAATAATAATATTATAGTATAGTATTATATGGTATTATATAGTTAAAACAGGACACTGCATGGCAGTAAATTTACCTTACTCTAAGTGTGCTTTTCAATGATTCCCTAAGCTATGATGAAAATGGCTTTTATTGAAATCCATTGTAATCAATATTAATTCAAGCCAACCACTGTTCTCCATAGTGGTCAAAACAACAGACTTTTGTTGCAGCCACCTCTCAAACCTACAGAGGATTAGTGTTTGATAATTAACAGATATATATGAAACCCTTAAAAGATACTCCTTCATATTCCTCACAATGCAAGCTAATTACCTTTATTATATGCAAAGAAGCAAGCGAGCAAAACAACTGTCGTTGAAAAGCTGTGTTAAACGTTCATTGAATGAAAAGTTGACTAATAAAGGGGATCATCTTGTATTATTTCTTGCACATATAATTGATTATTATTTGTGTAAAAAATACATACACACTGCCTCCAAAAATCAGCATCAAGGTGACAGTCAGGAGTTGCACTTCAGTGTTTCCATGACTATTCATGACCTCTAATTGATCAGATTTTGAAAGCAGCATAGTTTGTGATCACAGAATTTGTGATCACCCATGTGAGCAGTGAAAACAATGAAATGACAGCAGGGAAATGCCAACATTAGACATAGGTAGTGTTATCAGCCTCTGTATCTCTTCAGACTCAAGACTCTGAGACTCTGTCTCATTGTAATATTTGCACAAGTCTTTCTTAACACCCATTAAGACAGTTACAAGTTGTTCAATCCATCAACACATGCTTGTCCTTCCACAAGATATGTGCTATTTCAGGAGACGACTCTGACTAAGCAAACAAGTATTGGATTTAAGTATTGGAGCAGCACAGCACAGAAGACTTAGGATTTAATAGATAAATCCAATGTCTTCTCTTTATTCTTTTGATGCCTGTCGTTAAATACACACCAGCCTGATATTTTCATATCACTGAAGATACTGGTCTGTTTGAACTCGTGTTTACCATCTCACTTGTAAGTGCAGGCATATTTTCAGACAGTCATTCTTTAAGGGGAAACAGTTTTAAGTTAGTGGACTCTTATTGTGTTGGACTCAATTTGCATCCAGATACACTGAAGTTTGAATCCAGAAAGATTCAAGAGTGCCATGACTACAGATAGTATAGACTTGTTAAGGAGAGAAAGTCAGTTAGAAACACAAAGCAGAGGATTTCAAAATGCTTTGTTGTCGCAGTGAGGAACACAACACAGGGCAATAGTCGGCAAATTCATCCAACATTGATCCAGAATCCAAAAGTGAATTGAGATGGCGTTATCAGTTTTCTATAACATGTAATCTTTCTCTTCCACTCAATGTTGGTGGTGCATTTAACAGTAATTCATATTCAGTACTTGGATATTTCTCACCAAAATGCACCATGTGATTCATTTTTAACTTCTCCCTTTATGTGCATAGACTTGTACCCTCTCCAGCTGGCTGAGAGAAAAAGGAGCATTTTTGATATTTCCCCAAAGACTTTATGAAAAAAAAAAACTATTAACAAAAAAAACCAAAAAAAAAACGTTGATATTGACTGCAAAGAATATATGTGATTTCAGTTGGACTTTAATTCATACACCATTGCTTGCTACTAATGTATATTAATAATGTTCATCAAAGAAAAAAACATTAGCGTTCTGCCTGATGAATCTCAGAGGATAGGGTAGAGGGATGAGAAATTTGAAAACCAATAAATGCTACGAATACATTATGGCTGTGCCACTCAATTGTCTGACTAGTGTGTCATCAGGAGGGCAAGCAATATAACAATATGTAGAACATGGGACATGAGTGACAATGTTCAAACACTGAAATCAAAGATTCAAGTGCCACTGAAACCTATCAGTTTTGAGACAAAGGCTTTTTAGATTTTTTGAATTATAAACCTAAAGAACCTGTGCTCTCAATTGTTTGCATTTTTCTCCATGTTTCCGACTCACAGACTCTTGGCATAATACAGATGTTCAGAACATAATCTTAAAGTACAGAAACAGAGGGAGGTCAACAGAGAAAGATTTGGAGAGCAAGTGATACAAGTAATATACATGTAGAGAGAAAACGAGCCAGACTACAACTCTGTTCAGACTGACACAGTTAAACTTGTGTCAGCGGTCGATCAGACTGGGGTTGAATACAGGTCAGATTCTATTTGACATTGGTGAACCAGCGTTTATGGGGATGAGAGTTTAATTTAATGTTATTGACTTTTAAACAACGCTTAACCGTCTTATTTGAAAAAGTGTGTGTGAGAGAAAGTAAGATGGAGACAAATGCTACACACAAATGGGAGAGTGAGACACACAGAAAGAGAAGGCTGAGAGTGAAAGTTAACTTTATTTTAATTCTGTGTTATTCTATGATTTTCAATGGAGTCTCTGTGAATAGTGATGGGATAACTTGTATCAGCAGTCTCATGTGACAGTGCTGAATACATATTCAGTAGACTAAAGTGGCACTTAAGTGGAACTCTGGACAGCTCATGTACCTTTCTTCTTGGCCCAATTCCCTTGTTGCTCTGTTGTGACCTTAGCAGAAGAAGAATTCTTTCTCTAAATGTAACCCTGTGTGTGGTAATGGTTCATCAGTGTGTTCAAACAGAAACCCTGTCACCTAGAAATGAAATGAATTATGAATTAAATATAATTATTAGAAATTAGTTTTATGCAAGTGCAAATATTAGAGAGAATTGTAATGCCAGCTGGACGTTTTAATCAACATAATGAGAAAATGTCTTCAATGAACGCATCCACAAAGTCTCAAACTGTTCATACTGAATGTATCTGCCAAACAGCTAGACTGGCTCTGTCCAAAGGCAACAAGATCAGCCTACAAGCAGCTCTAAAGTTCACTAATTCACACATTATGTCTTGTTTGTTTCAGGCTATTTCTTGGCTGGAACCAGTAACATCCTGGAGCCTCTGATTGCTCAGAGCCAAGACAGTAGTCTGACTCATTATTCCCTGGTAAAATGGCTAATTGTTGTTTATACACTGTGTTTTTTGTACAGATGAAACAAATGAGAAGTGCTTTAGAAGGGCTAGTAGGTGGATTTTGTTACTTTGGACAGAGCCAGGCTAGCTGTTTCCCCATGTTTCCAGTCTTTGTGCAAAGCGAAGCTAACCAACTGCTGACTGTAGCTTAATATTTACTCTACAGACATGAGAGTGGTATCAATCTTCTCATCTTTCTTCATAATGTGTTTGCAAAACAAATTAGTGGTATATAAACATACACATATGTATGAGCACAAGACTATGAATATGTGCTAGAAAACAAATACCATGTTCTGTATACCATGACCTGGTTGTCTAAGAATCTTCACAGACATAATAGCTCAGTACAACAGTGACTTTTCAAAGGGCATCTCAGGACTCACATCTTGTTGAACCCTGGTGTGGATTGGCTGGTAAAGTGAATGCAGTGACTAAATGAATAAAAAATCCTGATTTTGTGATAATGCAACCTGCTGGTGCCAGTAGTACAAATCTGTTGCACACAGCATGAATTTACACATCCATCCTGTCTAGTGTGAAAAGTTCAGGCTGAAATTGGTAGTACAATAGTGTAGCCGGTGATTTCTTGGCACATACTGGGCCTGTCATTACCAGCCAAGCATGATCTGAATGCAAGTATATCAAACATTATTCCTGATAAGGTGCATTCCTACCTGGCCTGTCAAATGTTTCTCTCAAATACATACTTGCACAAACATAATGCACAGTGCCACCTAACATGCAGTGGCTCCAAGAACATGACAAGGACATTAGTTCTTTATACAGGCCCCAGAGCTCAACTGGATTGAGCACCTCTGGGATAAAGTGGAACAGGATTTTCACAGCATGAATGCACCACTGAGATTTCTGTGTGATGCCATCAGACCAACATGAACCAAGATCCCCGTGGAGGATTTCTGGCACCTTTTTGAGTCAGTGCTTCACAATCCTGCTTCAAAGGCCAAAGGCATCTGTAGGGGCAAAACTTTACCCTACCTACTAAATTAGGCTATGTAGATATGAATGCATCTGTAGATATGAATGCATCTTATATATACACACACACACACACATATATATATATATATATATATATATATATATATATATATATATATATATATATATATATACATATATTTACAAGGTGACACCGTTGAACTCCTTCCTTGTTTCATCCTCGCCAGTCAGTCTTCCCTCAGAGCCCAACCACAATCTTTGTGTCCCTGCACAGCTTTCACCCTTTTTTGTTCCATTGCCTTTCATCTTCATCAAGAGTTCATGAGAGAAAAGCTTAAAGACTAAACAAGTATACTCTGATAAAGGAGTAAAAAGTTTAAAGCACGGTAAAATCAAATACAAGCTAAACTACTGTTTCCAACTTTTCAAGTACACGTGGTGTGGAATGGCTTTTAAGACAAACAGAGGAATGATTATAGTGAGCTACACTGAAAGTGGAAAGAAAAAAAAAACAACCTGCATGCAGAAAAACAACACTAAGAGAACTGTGTTTGGTGGATTTTAAAGAAACTTTTTTAAACTGACAGTTTGTGGAAAAAAAAAAAAAAAAAAAACATCTCACGGCAAGCAAGGCTTCTTTCTCTGTCTCATCTGACACCCAACTGATATGGAGCAGTTTTATGTCTTTTTGAGGTCTGTCTGTTTCATGTCTCAGCTGCAGAATTTGGCCTTTGAAATGATCTTCAGATGTCAGATGTCAGCACTTTAAAAGAGGAAATGCTGGCTAGAGTCTACATTTCCTAAATCTTACATCCTACATAACCTACTCTTTGCTGTCAACTGGCTTTATGTACTGTACTATATGTACTGCATAGATTATGTGTGTGAGTGTATTCATGGATGGTTTTAGATTCATTTCAGTATTCATTTTCTTAATGTCATCCTAAATAGGACTTTTTCCATGGAAGACATTTGTTATGTCACAGTAAGAAAAGCATAGGTGTAAACACTAAAGTTAATGTTGGCTCACTATCACACTGTGATGGCTTACTGGGACATTTGAATAGAACAGAGCCGTCATTAAGGTTATTAGTAACACCTGTGCTTTCCCTACTATCACACCGTCTGCTGTGAAGAAAGGCCACATTCAGAACACAGTTGCTGGTAACTCTGACTCAAGAAATGAGAGGTACATTGGCTGTTGTTGTCTCCCTGTCACATTTGATGAAGTTGGAGAGGCTGCTTCCATCATGAAAGCAATTTATCCATATTTATCAATCTAAACTTGTCAGACTTTCGGGTTTACAATTATTTATTTCAAATAAATTGCTTTAAAGTGCTCAGAAAAGCATGTTGAAACAAACCTCACTGTGTTTTCCCCTGCGGCAGAGTGAATCCTCAACGTCAGTGTGCTGAATTCAGTGTGTCAATATTGCCTAAATGGGAGCATGTCCAGGTGTCCTTGCTAAATGAAGAATGGCAGGATTGAAACGTCAGAAACATGTGCTGTCACGGTGCTGTTGTTAGGTGTTTTCATTTACTGGTTAATTAGAACTCTGCTCAGGTTGAAATTGGGTGGAATGAGGGAGGTCTCATTAGACAAACAGGTGATAACACCTATGTGGGTGGACTATATCACAGAGATATTTCAATTATTATTAACACGACACAGAAATAAAACACATTTTCTATTGAGTGTTTTGAACAAAGGCCAGATTAGCAACACTGTCAGCATAGAGAAATTAAGTTGAACTTGTTATACTTGCTATACCTATCTTTCATTTCCGTCTTTCTTTTTTTTCTTCTAAAAACTATGTAGTATTGCAATTTCAAACCCCACAAACCCCACACAACCAATTTGTAACCCAGTCTTTTTCTTTTTTTTTTTTTTTTTAAATTTAAGCCAAGCTGAGATAACCTTGATGACATCATTAGGGCAGAAACTTTGGAAAACTCCCTCCATAGCCACAGAAGAAATTCTACAACTCTTTCACAGGCTGAGTGGCACTCTTTGTGATGGGTAAACTGAATTTAAATTCCTGACAGACTACAACAGTTTATGTGGAGATTATATGGAATAATTTGCACATGCAAACGCATTCATGTTCACACACAAACACAGTCATACTCAGTAGACAATAAGTCATGTCAGAGACAAAAGAGAAATTAGCAAAGAACAGCTGCTCAAGCTATGGGCTTTTTTGTCTCCTTCAAAAATAACATGTGGGATTAACACAGTGGCTGAGCAAAGTGCACAGGTCTGTGTGCCTGTAAATGTGTGTGTGTGTGTGTATATGAGATAGATGGTATACACATGTGGCTTTTTAATAAAGTTTTATGATAGATTCTTGCTGTCATTTGCCTGATGCTCTTACTGAAACTTTTCTGCTTGTAATTTGTTATAGCTCACTTGCCCTCCTATGTTGTTTGAAACATTGAAGTGTCAGTGGATATATTTACATGCACACTAATATTCCACTATTATTCCAAATATGACAATATTCTGAATTTGATACAGATCATGTAAACAGCATATTTTACGTTTGGATATTCCAAATTAGGCCTTATTCTGAATGTAGCATTTTCCGATTAAGACATATGGGATATGCTGGTATTTTTCTGGTTTTAGGAGCATTCTTTGGACATGTATACAGCGCATTCGGAATATGCGTCTCAATTGGGATTTTTGCAGTTTGCGATACATGGCCCTCTTGCCTATTTACTCCAAAATGACATATGCTGGAGCAGGAAGGCAGAGAGAGGACAGGAATGAGATGAGAGTAGAGAGCTGTTCAGAGTGGGCTGGAAAATCAGAGCACGCCTTCTCCATGACGGGGACATAAGGTTTTTTTGTTTATTATCCTGACATGCAGCTATGGACTGACAGTGACGACTCAGTGTGATGCACCAAAAACACTCAGCAGTGTAGTAAACATCATGGGACAACCTAGGTACTGGATGTGCCTGTGACTATAAATTTATAATATCAGTCAAATCAATATCACTTATAAATATCAGGCAGCAGCTCACTAATGTATTTCATCTCGCTGGTTTACTTCACTGCCTGCGGAAATCTTGTGATTCCTGTTCCCACTGGAGCAGAGGGAAACCCTGAAAACCCTCTGCATGTAAATGGGAATATTAGTGTTATGTTCATTTTCATTAGCCATGTAAACAGCTTAGTAGGCCTTTTTCAGAATAAGGGCAAAAAACAGCATGTAAACGTAGTCAATATGTCATGCCACACAGTATTTCTGTTTGTATATCAACATTTTGCAGTTTTCAAGATTTAATTACACTGCAATCAAAACCAATTAAATGTCTGCTCTCCTGCTAGAATAATAAAAGGTGTGTCTTTCAAATATGCATCAGTGACAACAGAATTAAGTCATAGATCAGATTCTGACAGGGGCAGCTGCCATGTTGCCAGAGGGCAGATAAAAATCATACAGCTGAACCCAAAGGAATAGTCTGTGAATGAGGGGCAGCATATGAAGCACATGTTTTCATATGTGTTGTCACAGTTGAACGCTTCAATAACAGAGATCATGACATCCACTGCCTTCTGGCACTGTTCTCTTGTTTTCTGATATTATACCAGCAGCTGTTTGGACTACAGTTGACTGGAAATAGTTTCTCTTTCTGCCCACTCTAATCTCTCTCTTAACCATCTATCAGAATGTCAAATACAGTGTGCTTAATCATCACTGCTAGTCTTGTTTTCTTTGTGTCCTTTTGAAAAATGAAAAACAGAAAATGCAGACCGTACTTTATTCCAGATGATTAATTCTGCTATGGCTGCTTATACTAGGTTCAGAATATGCTGACTGATTGACTCCCTGTAGGCAGTAGTGGTTACAGTATTTCCACTGTTTTCTCACTTGATCATCACGCTTTCAACAGTTTATCACAGCAAGACCAACACAAATGTGTAAATAAATGGTACCTAAACGTGGAAAAAAAAGGAGATATTTTACTCAGTAGTTGGAGAATGTACAAAATGCTGATTAGGTTGATCAGCTCGTGCCCGCAAAACAGGGCTGATTTCCATGGTTTGGGCTAATTCTTTTAGCTCCAATTAAAGGAAATCTTATGGAAAATTAGGGTTTATTACAACTACAGTAGGTTTTTTCTCTATTGGCTATGATAATATGGTATGATAATATTGTATGCATCAAAGTAATTGCTGAGATTTTGGAAAAAAGAGGTCCATCCAACAAACACAATCAGACAGGCTTAATAGTCCCCCCCCAAAAAAAACCATGGTAGGATTAATAGATGTGTATAATCAATAGTGGTCTTTAGTCTCCTCAATGTTATATTTTTCCTCTCCTACCTCTCCTGTAGCCCAGAGCAGATGCTACCTCTGTTGCCTCTGGGTCCAGACAGAGCCTGGGGACTGTGGCTCCACACAAACACCATTATATCCTCCTTCAGCTCTCCTTTCATCCTCCTTGCATCTTCCCATCCCTGCCCCTCCTTCCTCTAACTTCTTCATTTTCTCCCCTCCTCCTTCCCACCCTTTCTAGCACAGGTGGACTGTGGCAGAATCATATCCTCATTATTGGCCTGTCTGCATGATGCCAGCCATGCAGGATCCTGCACCAATCCACACAAGTGATCACTTCTCACAAACTGCTGGAAGGCTGCTGGAGGCTTAATGCTCTCAATGTATCTCACATCTGTGCCTGTCATAGTTGTGCTGGAACATAAGGGATGAAATAATATGCATGCCACTTTCACAAAGCTGGGCACCAAACAAATTGCAGTGCATAACAAATTATAGAAGCTGTTTAGTGACATTATTATTATCATAAACCATGTTAGCTCAATGGACCCAAAATGAGATTCAAAGAGGCACTGCAGAACGCCAAATTGCCTTGAAACTCCAATTTGCTTTGTCGAAGTAAATTAAAAAGAAGAGGAGGGACATATCAGCAATATGTGGCCATACAACTTTGGTGACACTTAAACAATTAGATAAACCAGGTAAAGAAAAACAACCTGACCTTCTATCTTATTATTCTTCCCTCATGGGGTTACAGGTGGATTTGGAATTCATGGCTCATGCTCTAAATGTTTGCCAGTTCATTAAAGTATAGACAGTTTGCCTGCCTACCTTGGACCGAGCAGAGCAATTGTCTCCCAATCAATACTCTGGACAGGGACCTCATTGCAGCTCATATATAATCAATTCGCCACAGAGCGTTACAGTTGAACTTCACCTCCAAAACCTCGCAAAACAAGCTTTCACGCCTGTCACAGGGAGTTGAACCAAAGTGGTAAATTAATTCTTCAGCTGAATATTCCCAACAGCAGCAGTTGCGCAGGGACACCATATGCTTGCTGCTTTGTACAAAGGATGTAATAGAGTGTGAGTGCAACACAATAAATAATTTTTCATTAGGTTAAAGCGGTAACCTACACAAAATATATCTTTTGAGGATCAAACACTCACCTTATTTAGACTTGAAAGGTGATTGTGTAGCTTCCTCAGTGAGGGGAAACAATAGATATAGTAAGCTTGAATTCAGTCAGTTACAATGTGTGGCAAATTTTTAAGGTGGGAAAAGTGTCCACAGTAACATCTCAAATCTCTTCACTGTACTGTCTGTATGCTCATTATATTCCAAACACTCACTGTTACACCGAAATATGGCAAAAGTCCGTCTGTGTCACACTATTTAACCATATTTTGGGAAAACTGACTATACACAAACTGCTGATCATATGGACAGCCAGCTGGGAAGGGGATTATGTTGCAGGAGTAGTGTGACAAGTTTGTATAGATGTTTTGATACTTGTCAGTGCTGTACTTATATGAACATATTTTTAACATTGAACTGAAACTGAAACTGAACTGCCTGTGTTGATTCATCATTGTCACTGAATGAATCATTAGCTTTTAGCAGTGGAGCCCCACATACTGGTAACTAACAGCACTGTTGTCAGCTCAGCCATGAAACACAGTACAGGTCGTTACATCTCTGTTAAAAGCTTATTAAATAACCATTAAAGCCATAGAAACGATGATGTGATAACTCTCTTGCAAACAGCTGGCTGCTGAGCTGCTAACTGTACAAACAGTGCTTGTACAGACCTAGTTTTAGACAAAAACAGAATGCATAGCAAAAAGGTGAGCAAACTACATAGTCAATGAAAATTTGAACTGAATTGAATGAAACTCATTGAATCCACAAAGTGATTTGTAATTTCCACCTCTAGCCTTGTTGTATCACAGATCACTGCTTAAACAGTCTATTCAATAATGAACACTAAATTAGAACTTTTTGGTGAGTGTCTGTCTTGTTCTTTCTCACTGCTGTATGACTGTGTCAGAGCGCTGGCACTCAGGCAATATTGCATGTTCATATTCTTTCTTATTGAATATAGACTGTGAGATATAATTGTAAATTTTAAATAATCAAAATATATGGTGGTGCTGACCGTGGTAGAAATATGTCATCTGGTGACTAATAGTCCTGAACTTTTATCACATTTCTTTTTAAAACTTTTACTACCATCTGCTTTCCACACGTCTGCAATTATACAAACCAATTATTTTACTCTAATGATGTCTGCTATTATTATTTCTCAAAATGGATATTTTATGGCTTTTACTACATTTATACTGTATGGAGTTCAATAAAACAAGTTTTAACCTCTAAATAAAATGTGCTATTATACATTATGATATTTCTAAACTGGTCTTAGCTATTCAATTCAATTCAATTTTATTTAAATCACAAAAAAAGTCATCTCAGGGCACTTTTCACATGGAGCAGGTCTAGACCATACTTTTTAATTTACAGAGAGCTATGCTGGTGTAAAAAATACAGTGAACATGCTACTGTATCCTATTTGGATTATCTTATGCACCAACCACAGCTCTTGGATGGATCACTGATGCACAGCTACTGAAAAAGTTATCATGCCATGATGTCCAGTTTTGCCACTGTCATAAATGTTCAAGAGAATCAAACTGAATGACTGAATTATCTTCAGTGGTGTCCAGTATTTGAAAAATGCCTCAGCACTGCTTTCCACCACTGTCTGAGACTGTTAAGCTGCCATTCTATTAGACACCAACCTATTTATGATAAAGAATGAAAAGTTTGCTGCACACTGAGGTTTCAGTTGCCACTACCAAAATGTCTCATCATCATATGCAATCAGACTCTGTCTTACAAAAAACAACAATATGTTTACCTAGTACACCAGCCTGCTATCTGTCTCTATTCATCTGTTGGTTTATTTATCCGTCTCTTTATCTGTCTCTTTGTATTGTTTGTTTAATTCTGCGTGTTTGTCTTTCTGTCTCATTTCCCTTCCCCTCTTTTCCTATCTCTAAATCATGCTATGTGTTCATTCAAATGGAAATCAATAACAAAGATTACAATATGGTAACCCTAGTTCTATAAGCACAGGTGAAGTCCTCTACTGGACTCTATGGGTAATACTCTCCTCCAATCACACGCACGCAGTCACCTATTGAAATTTGCATGTACTTAGTTGGCCAATCAGGACATGCCTACCGATTGTGTGTCTCATACAGTATAAAAGGCAGCATCTCACTGTAGCTCCAGTCCCAAAAACCACTTCAGCGGACGGCATAGGAGCGGCAGGGTCCATAAGTAGATATCTCCGCCTGTGCTTATAGAACAAGGGTTACAATATCGTAACCTTCGTTCTATCTCACACAGGCTCCACCCTCTACTGGACTCTACTCATAGAGTCCAGTACTCACCCTTACCCTAATAAATGTTTGCCCTACCATGACATGTCATCAGACTGCCTCACTGGGCCTGATTGGCTGAAGGTTAGTCGCCACAGTCCTCCTACTACTTATAATCCCAACTGTTTAAGTGGAGCAGTAGGGGGCACAAAATGCCTCTACCTGAATAGTTCTTGACCTAAGGGGACTCCTTATGTTATTGGGAACATAGGAAGGGTAGCAGACAGCTGAGGTGAGCTGGGGTAAACTGACAGGGCACACAATTCACTCACTCTCATAGCTGAGGTCAGCACAAGCAGCAAAGCTATCTTGAATGGCAATGCCAGACACGCATCAATGGATGTTGTCTCCTAACCCTCTGTAAGAAACATTTCATGAGGTGGTGAGCGAAAACAGGTGTATCGTCAAAGCCCTCATGACAGGAGGAAATTGCTGCTGCTTACACTTTAATGGTGGCATGAGACAGCCCCTTTTCCACTTGGTACTGTAGAAAGCAGAGAACCTCTCCCACTGCACATGACAGGGGGTCCAATCTCCTTTCTCGGCACCAGCATTCCAACTGCTTTGCTTTGTAGCAAGCATCGGTGGATCCTGCTTTTGTTGCCTGGATGGTCTGCACCACTTGTGCAGACCTCTCTGGAGCCAAACCTGGAGAGGTTGACCCAATGTGGGCAGTGCACCTATTGGGCCTGTGTCCTGGGACAGAGCCCCCCACACTTGGGGAATGAACCAGGGCTGGGCTGCCAACATCTAGGTCATCTCTGTGTACAACGGTACCAAATGGTAGCCTGGGGCTATCAGGATGACCAACAGTCACTCTTGTCTCACTCTCTCAGAGGGGAATGAGACGAAGAGGAGGAAAGGTGTAAAGCAGCCTCCTTGGCCATAGTGCATGTGTAAATGTGTCCACCCCCAAGGTTGGATCATCTTGCGGCATCAGAGAGAACCAGAGTGGGCAATGGGTGTTGTTTCAACTGGGGAACAGATTCACTTCCACTCTCCTGAACTGGTTCCAAATCTGCTGCACCAACTTGGGGTGCAGCACCCACCCATCTGCCAGAGGTCTGCCTCTTGACATGAGGTTGGCACCCCTGTTCTCCAGACCCAGAATGTTAAGGGTTCTCAAATGGGGGAACGTTGACCAAGTGGTGCTTGTGCCTCTTGGGATCCAAGTGCAGGTCGGTGTACCACTGTTGCAGGTGGTGCATATGCATGAGCCCCAGTGGAACGACTGGATGGCCCGCCACCATGAGTCACAACACCTGTGTGACAGTCAAAGCTGTTACTGCCACTTCCTGCTGCAGTCTGAGGACTGCCTGTTGCAGGGCCATCCATCTGGGTTCTGAACAGCCTGTAGACTGATTGAGATGAGCACAACTCCCTGATACTCCCCATGCTGGCATCGCTGGGGGGCACTCTTCATTCAGTTGGATGAAGAGTGCCCAACTGGGTTAGGTGCAGCACCAAGTTAGCTCTGTGGAAAATGGCCATGACATGACTTGGCCATGACAATGAAGTTGTCTAAATAAAAGAAGACTCTCATGCCCTGGTTGTGCAGTGGCTGCAGCACTACATCTACACATTTGCTGAACATGCAAGGAGCCAGGGAGTAGCCAAACAGTAGCCTGTTGTACTCGTAGGCTATCCCCTGAAAGGCGAAACATAGGAACGTCCTGTGTTTCAGCACCAGTTCGAAGTAAAAAATAAGCATCTTTCAGGTGATGGTGGTAAACCAGTTCAAGCAATCTCCTGATGGTTAGCATATGGAACATCTTTCAGGCGATACACTGGTCCAGAATACAGAGATCCAAAATGGTTCTGGACCCACCTGTCTTCTTGGAAACCAGGAAGTTTGTGGAGTAAAAGCCCTTCTGGGTGTCATGAATGGGAACGATTGAGATAGCGACAGCAACACCGAACACTCCCAGATTGTTAGCTGCCACGGCCAGCTGCACACCAGTGTCCCTGTACTGCACCAATGGAGGCTGTGGCTTCCTGCTCAGCCAGCCATGTGAGGAATCAGGAGGACTGCATGGGCCTCTACCAGGGGGGCACACCAGGACAGCCCATGGCCCTGTACTCTCAGGAAGGAAACCAGTCCTACAACTGGTGACTTTGTTTTCAGTGGCTGATTGGAGGAGAGTATTACCTATAGAGTCCAGTAGAGGGTGGAGCCTGTGTGAGATAGAACATAGGGTAGCTGTACTGTAATTATATATCATCTATCATGACATCATTGCATGACATCTCATAAAATAACTAAACTTCCCTCTCTTTGAAATGGTGAGCATTGTAAAAAAGTGCTTCAGTTGTCAGTGTGGTTACAAATATGATGAAATATCTTGGACCTGCAGCTTGGGGAGTAAAATGCCAAGTCTAGGCTTCGTGGTAGCATCTATAGATCCTGAGGCGGTGGTCAGGATAAAATAGGCTTTATTCCGCACCAATTTAATCCTGCTAAGAGCTGCTGTCTCACAGCATTTCAATTCTTCATGGGAAAAAGTCCACAGGAAAAGGTCGATACAGTCAGGGGAATGTTCTGCTGAATATTAACATAGTTATCTTTAAAAATTGTGATGATGATAGTAAAATAAAAGTTATAAATAAATAAAGATAAGAAAGATTTCCTTCTTTTCACCCTCAGTCTCTCTGTTCAATAGAAGCCAGTATTTGTGTGAATAAAGCTGTTATACCTGGTATTATTGTAAAGGCTGACTGAGACCTATGAGTCCAAGTATGGGAGGAAATAGCTGCAGATAAATCCTTTAAAGGTTAACGTTAACATTTAGAATTTTGTATATAATTTTTCCTCTCAAATTAGCCATTCTCTGGTAAAGCAGCCCCCTACGGCCAAGACCTTAACCTCAGACTGGTTGGCGGTAGACTCAGCCTTGATTATTAGTCATCCTCTCCTGCATTTGTGGATCATTTTCTCCCTGTGTGCATGTAATTATGTCTAATTTGGAGACAGAACCTAAAGCCTCCATGGCAGTGATAAGAGGCTGATAAAAAGCTAAATATATCTTTGCTGAGATTTAATCAATGCATTGATCACTTGCTCATTATGAACACCTGGGATAAACAGCCTAAAGGAGCCAGATCAAAACATCTAATCTACACCAACACTGCAAACAAAATCCAGGTGTATTAATGGGGTTTCATTAGGAGGGCCATTAATATTTATAAATTAATTTCACACATTGTTTAACCCGAGTTTGTTAAAAGGGTTGTCTCTTTGTGAAATAATCATAGGAGCCCAGGAGGTTCATTAAGCCTCTGACTAATCCTGGCAAATCCACCTGCCTCCCCAGAATGCTCCAACCTGAATAAAAGTGGCACCTGCAGCACCAGCACATTTTGTCCTTGTTGCCTCCTGTCCTGCCCTAAATGTCACTCAGAGAAATAGTCAAACTGTTTGATTCTGATTAAGACGCAGTGTGTGTCGAAACATTAGTAGTTTGCACCTTAATAAATTGCTAAGGTGAGTTGTGTTCTCCAATATCTTCTTTGGGCGCAGTCTTTGAGAAGTGGCCCATTGAACTGTTTGTTACAGTTTCTCATTTGACAGTTATTGAAAGACAAGCGTATACTGAGTTGTCAGTGTGGTATCAACGGCACAACCCCATTCCGGTTGAATGTGTTTGTGCATTAAATACACTTTTCTGTAAACATGAAATATTTATGCCACATTTTTTTGGCAGGACTATAGATCCTTTACTGTCTTGTCACCAATGGATTCTGACATGCTGTATAATACATGACAAGCAATGGCCACCTAATGCGAAGGGTTTGCATTTTTCAGTAATGCTGCCATGTGTGGCAGGATGCAAAAGGTTACAGATTTCACTACTGAGACTTGGAGGATTTATATTTATCCTCCGAAGGCAAATCTATCTAATATGACAGTTTAATCCTCTTAGAGACGTATTAACTGTGATCAAAGAAAGGACGTCAGCATTCAAAGTTTCCCTGTGTTTTTGCCACTGTCTAGTGCCTTAAGAAAGCATAACCCCACCAGCTGATTGTTTTAGCTCTCCCAACTTGCTTTAAAAATGTGACATGGCAGAAATTGTTCTGTTTATTACCAGTCCAAAGTTTGGACACACCTATTCACTTGAATGAGAAAGTGTGTCCAAACTTTTGACTGGTACGGTTTTATTTCTGAAATTTGTATTTAATACTTTCTTAATGAGACAATGACATTACAGATTGCTAATTAAAATTTAGCCAGATTAATGAATTTATTATCTCTTGCACAAAAACATACTATCATTCCTCACTGTGTTAAAACCACAATAAAGCCATGGAGACATTAATGATTCTGTCTGATATCTGGCACAGAAGTCTAATCTTTAAAAATATCTCTCAGATGTGTGGAGGTTCAATACACATTCTAGAAATGAAGTTTAACAAACTAACTTTTTAACAATGGAAGCAGTGTACCTTGATCCTACTCTTATCTGATCTATCTGATTTGAAAAGGTGGGATGATAATGCGCAAACTAATTGGAATTGAGAAAGTCTGGAAGTTACATTCATGGACCAGCCTGAAGTGTAATAGATGCACAAGTGACTCCTAAAGGTGTGTCTAAGGAATCAACAAGAGTTGTAAACATAAGATTTAATCTAATTGTGATTTTTTTCTTCTTCCTCTGTTTCAAACACTTCACAGTCCTTTGTGTGGATTAGATTAGATAAGTAATTAAATCATCTAATTTGTTGCCTGCACCGCATCCTTCTAGGGTTTTATATCTGAAAGTAGGATGAAAGACACATAAAAGAGGACAGCGTGTACCAAGATTCTCACAAGCTTTTAATTCAGAGCTAGTATATATGCCAGGGTCAGTGTATGTTCATGTTTCACACTTTAACAGTAGATTTTGCATTCTGCCATTTGACTTGAACTGACCACCAGGGAAGAGATAAGATGTCGAGAAGCATTTTCTTCCTCCGGGCCAGACTCACCTTTTTGTCTTAAAGAAATGTGTTTAATCTGACCACCGTCTTTGGCTCACTTATTTTATCCTCTTGAACGACTATACCCGCAAGCAAGACTAGGCACAAGGGCAGGCACAAAGTGTTTCTTGCATACAAAAGAAAAAGAATGTGTAAAAGGTCTTTTGGTGGAAGGTCTTCTTCCTTTGATTCTGGAGGATATTTCATCCTCGGTTCATTGCTGGGGGAGGATATGTCTCATTTGTTGATAGTTCTTCTATAGAATAGTTGATATAGACAGTGTATAATAGTGGAGTCTGCCATTCTCACGCTGGATTCAAATTCCCAAGACACGTACAAGGGATTCACAGGGAAATTTTATCTCATTTATATTAGCCTCATGTTCCACTCTCCTAACACCATATGAGAGCTGTACTAAGTTCCTGCTAATACAGACGGAACATGCCCTACTGCTGCTGCTTCACATTAACTAACAACTATATTTAGTATGTCAAGGAGAAGCCCCACAGATTTTTTTTTATGTTAGAGGTGGAAACACAAAATTGTCAAGAAAGTGTCAAGACATGTGGCTACACATGGCAAAATCAAAACTTTTTCATGTCACATATCATGCCTTAATTTGAAAATCACAAAAATAAGTTTAACATTCGTTTGACATGCTAAAAATCAGATTTACAATGGATCAAAGATTTTCACTGGGTCATATTTTTGAAATTGTGGTTGTTTGGAATCCAGTGGTACCAAGCATTTGATATAACTCCTTTTTAGTTTTTGAGATACAGCCATTTCTTTATCATACAATATTTAGTCATTAGTCACATGAGGTTACTCATTTTATCATTTTTCACAAAAACACTAGTGGAAATATGGGTTCCTGTGATCATAAGTTCAGAAAATGCATGCACTTAATGATCAGATAGACTCAAGTAAGAATTAATTATAAAGATTTTCCAATGTGCTTTTAGGGAGAAATGAAGATAAATGTAGCTCCATGACCATGAGTTTCCATGCATTTCTATGGGGTTTATGGGAATGGCTGTATTCTGATTAACTTATGACCTCTGTTCCTTTTGGAGGTGTTGCAACCACTAACAGACACACACAGAGACACACACACACATACACAGAGGGAGGGAATAAAGCCCAAAGCCAGACGCTTGTTTACGAACATCTTTGGTCTTTGAAATCCAGGTGCAGGTGTTTTTTTATTCACATATCAAAAGATAAGCTACTACAGCATCAGTGTACATTCAAAGAAATGGTGGGCACCATTCTTCAGGTTCATGCCAGATGTGGCAATGCAATATGCATGGCTTCTCTACCAGAAGTCCCGTGGGGGGATAGAGAGGCCAATGGATCTCCTCGCCTTCATAAGAGATGTGATGAGGGTGTAACGGATTAAATGCTCCAGATGGCAACCTCCATACACAATGCCCTGCCCACCAGCATGGCCACACAGCAATTGGAGACAGAGTGTGGCAGAAGTCATTCACTATGATGAGAGAGGCCACTAAACAGGACGAGGACTGCAGCAATGGCTCTGCTGTCATTGCAGAAAGAGGGGAACAGTGATGTGTGAAATGTCAGGTCCCACTTCTCATCCACTGTTTTGAAGTATTCCATGAGAGGTGATGGAAAGCAACATGAATGGTATCATGCAATAATGAAATAGATTTTTTTTTTGCCCACTTCAGAACAGCTATGCTATTTTAAGAGATAAGGTGTGTCTAAAGCCATGAAGAAAGGTAGGAAAAGTTTCAACCCCCAGATAAGGAGCTGCCATCAAGCAAAGAATTGTTGAGCACTGTTATGGATGATTGATTAAATTGCTATACAATTACGTAATTTAAAGTTCTGAAGTTAAATATTCCTCATAATTACAATTTGCATGAATTGCCATTTGTGAACTACTGTTTGTGAACTACTGAATTGTGAAATATTTTATGCATTACATTTTAAATGCATTGCTTTTGAAGTGTGTGCGTGTGTGTGTGTGAGTGTGTGTGTGTGAGAGAGAGAGAGAGAAAGGGAGAAGGAGACAAAGTGTCAGAGATATTGAGTTGGGGTGAAAAACTGAGATTTAAAACAGACATTTTAGTCATATTGAAAACCTCACAGGAATAGGAAATAAAATGTCTCTAAGTTCTACACAAAGGTCTGCACTGGATCATTTTTCTTTGTGAATTTATATTGTAAGGGTCCAGACTATGAGTGTATCAAAAATTATGAAAATCTGAAATTCCTAACCTAATGTTCTAGAGGTGTTTTCATGGCAAATAAAAAAACAGCAACCCCTTGTGACTGACAACTAAAAAACAGGATGTTAAGAAAAACTTGCACTGTATCCTCATACTCTGACTGATTTGAAAAATTTCAATGGTTTGGATTGGAATGCTACACAAGTCACAATGTAATGAAATGTATTAGTTTGTTTAGCTGCACTGTAAACAGACACACCAGTTGCAGTAGTATTAAACCCCACTTGCTATTACCATGGTAACATAGGTGTTGCCAAATTAGCCTGAACTTTTTAAAACATTTTGAATTGTTTTTGGGGTCATTTTATGCTTTTGTTAGTGGAGAGGACAGAAAATAAGGGAGAGGGAGATGCAACACATGTCCCCAACTGTATTGGAACAGGAAACATTAAGGTTTATGGTCAGCGTCTTTGGCACAGGGTCGCCCTAGGGATTGAAATTTTAAACTTTTAAAGTTGAACACATTTGGCTAAACTGTAATTTTATTTGTAATTTTCCAGTACTGTATATTTGGGTGATTATTAAAATCATTCAGAATTTTCTTCACCACTCTTAGCTCAATGTGGTGATGAATGAAGCATTGCCTGTGAGCTAGTTCAGGCAGCTTAACTCAAGCTGCCGCTGCACTCACATGCCATACTCGCCTCACTGTAACATATATCCAACGCACCCTTATAATCAATAACCATACTTAAGTCATTAGTGCTCTGCTCACACTTTGCTTTCACACCTGCACATCATACCCACTGCCACACTGTTCACATGCTTGCTTGTTGCCATTTGCTGCTGCTGCAGCTGCTGTTCATATAGTGTTTCAAAAGCAAATTTGCTGCATATCAGCTTGATTGTGTCACTTTGGGGGGCTTTGAGGAAGGAACTATTTTTTGCGTTGCGTCCCCTTTGCAGCTTCCTTTGCCATTAGGCCGGCATTATCCGCAGCACCAAAGCTCTGATTGGCAGTCGTTCATCATTTCAGCTGAGGGAAACAATAGCCCCTTTTACACAGCCTGTTCATGGTGGAAATGTTGCACCGTTGTCCCATCTTGCCATTCTGTATAAAATGTATGAACACAGAATGGGGGGGCATTGTTGTTCTGCCATTAAGCTGGCAGCGGAGGTAGTCACATTGCTGGATTGATGTCTGTGTAAAAGGGACAGCCGGCATGGTGGGACCAATCACACTAGACAACACACCTGATTCTGGAACGCTGGCATGCTGTCTAAAAGTCACACATGGGGGCGGCATTATGCCGGCTTTGTTTGGTTCAGTGTAAAAAAGCAAACGCAGCAGAAACGATGGGTCTTTACAGCAATATTGTGGGATCTCTGTATAGAGGGGGCTAATGTGTACTTCAGGGGCTGAGGCTGGAGCTTCATGCTACAGTGGTTCGGGATCGGCTTTAAAGTGTTTGCACCTCGGGAAATGGCAGGGGTCACTGCTTCAGTCACTGAGCTAAGTTTTGCTGCTTGTGCTTACATGCATGTACATCCAAACATAGCCTGGATGTTAAAGCTGTTTAATCAGTGCTCACGGACTATCTGCTGCTGTGGGGACCAGCAGGGCTATCCAGTGCGAGTGTTTCGCTGTCAGTGGAAAACTTGTGTGTAAATATTAAGTATTTGTGTGTTTTGGTACTTGGATTTAACACCCAGATTTTGAAGGCTGTGTCGATGTCTATTATCAAACCTTTTATTTTCCTCTCTCTTTATTATCAGCCAAGATCAACGTCAACATTCAAGCAGCAAACTTGTTTAGCCAGCGCTGCCCACGCTTTCGTCAGTAAAATTTGGAAAAGTTGCCTGTGGCAGACTACATCAGCTGTTGCTAATTAATGTTGATTCTGTGAGTGAGATGCTGACTAATGCCAAGTGAAAGTAGTCTGTTGTCTGGTTCGACTGCGCTATGTTCAGTCAAAGATCATTTGTGAGGGAAGATACCATCTCTCTCCACTTTGTTGTTTGTTTGCTTTCACCACCAGACTGCATGCTTTTGTAGTTTAAACTCCAGTTGAATGAGGAGCCTTCCTTAGAGAAACAATCTAGTTGATTACGTCATATCGATTTCAAAGAGTAGAATCTCACAGTGAAACTGAAATCCCCAATTTATGAATAGGAAATCTATCACCATAATGGTTTTGTATGAGAACTTCTGGTGCATGAGGCTTGTGAAATATGGCAGGTGCCAAAGTATAGTCTACAGCCATTGATGCTATGTATACTTTACAATGTATATTCAGCCTCTAAAATCAATTAAATAAATACAAATAAATAAAATAATGAATGAATTAATAATATTTTAAAAAATGATTAGGTGCTGTCTTTTCTAATTTGGGAAAAATGTTATCAAACCTCATTCAAAGCTTCATATGATTTGAAGGCTCAAAGCTGTTTGTGGTCAGTAATTTACAGCTGAAAGTGATGTATTTTGAAGTGCAATGCCTCCCTGTCCTTTGCTAGGTCCAAATGTGAGATGTTCTTTGAAATGTTTTTTGCCTCTCATTTATACACTATCATAATGGTTAACAAATAAATAAGTATTTTTAAAAAATCACTGTGCCCATGAAGTAAGCGTGAGCCTTGGAGGCTCTCAAATAGCTGCTGTCCCTCAGTTGCATTTCTGTTGATCTGCTTGCAGCTATATCTTGGTTTCTGCTTGTATGCTTCTCCTGACTACATGCTATTGATTGATTGTGAATTAAGTCCTGTGGCGACTGGGCTAATTTCCTGCTTCATCTGGCATGTGCTTTATGTTGCTTTCAGTGGTGATACACACACCACAGAGTATTGGTTTTGCCGCGTACTTCCCCCTGGGTGTTGCTTCCTTTTGGGAATGTAGGTCAGGCTGAAATGAGCGAATAATTCAACAACAACTGTGTGGTAATGATGGCATAGAGTTCACAACCCAACTCGTCCGCAGATAGAGTGATTTGCACTCTGAGCAATATAAAAAGCCCTGTTTGGAAATACTTTGGATTTTGGTAACCAGTATGAATATTCCCTAACCTGATCAAAAATTAGGCTATCGGATAACATATCAATTACGAATCATTTATTTGATCTCGCTCCCAGAGACAGCGTGTTCTCAGTTCTCACTCTAGCACCAACCACGGCACAGAAAGAAAGAAAGAGATATCTACGGTCTTTAAATCAAGTTTTACAATATAGAACATTATTTCATTTGTTGTTTGTAGTAGTATTATACATAATATTGCTCCCCACTCTCTGCTGTGTGAGATCAGTGTTTCTTTGTCGGGAGCAATGAGGTCAGAACCTAGATGCCGAACACAAATACTGTACATATTCTTCATTTAAATAATAATCTACTTCATGTGAGTTGGCTGACTGAAATGAAATAGTGTCTCTGTGTGGGTGGGTGCAGCGTAATAATTTGACAAAAGCATAACCACCACTTTTCTTATTTATTTATTTTCTGTATTAGTATCCAGGACTTGTTTTGACCTGTTGCCAAAGAATAATATAACTTCCTTCGGTGAGTAATGCCATTTGATAAATAGACCTATTAACCATGTTTTATTTTAAGTACAAGCCATGAACTATTTTCCAAAAAACACTCAAAAGGCAATCAGGGGTCAGGTATATGTTGCAGCTTTGTCCAGTGTGTGTTTCACATAGCAAAGAATAATCTGAGGACTCTCAGATTTAGGAGCTTCTAGATACTTTTCACCTCCACACACAGCCTACCATACCATGATTTGTACACAAGTTCTCCCTTCCTCATCAGTCTTCATCTGACTTAAACAGGCTGTGTGACTGTATTACAACATTTAATGGACGCAAACAGAAGAGGCTTGTACCTCATTTGCAAAAAGACTGTAACACATATGGCAGCATACATAATTAATGCTGCCATCCATCCACTTAAATCTTTGTTCTGGAAAAAAAAAAACGTTTGGGATTGAATTCTAATAATCTTGGTGGCTGTTGTTGGTTGCTGTATCACACTGTGGGCACCCAGGGGAGAGCATCAAATGCTGGTCTCTTTGTCCCTTCCAGCTTGAACCTCCTTTGTCCTGGCATGTACTCCAATCAGATATAATGACAAATCCTTGCCAAAGAGAGAAAGAAGTGCTTTGAACAACTTCATAGCTGAAACATTTGTTAAAGTCCGGAAAAGTAAATACTGGAATGATGCAACACAGACAAAACAATATGCATAATAGTTTTTCTTTCATATAAAAACTTGTTTTTTTGCTCGTGTTGATAGAAATCTTGATCGTGTCATCTTGAAAATCCTGTCTCTTTCTGAGTTCTCCCCCATACAGTTCAGATCCCTGAGCAGCAAAGGCAGAAATGATTGCTGACCATTCATGGATAATCAAAATGCCAAATGTCTTTCTCACCATTCAGTTGATTCTTAGGATGTGTCACACCAGTTCATCAGGTTCTCACTGCTGCACAGACCATTTTTTGTAAAGCAACATCTGATTTTCTTCCACACCGATCCCATCCCCCTTTTACTTCATTGTACAAGAAGAATCACCGAATGTCTTTGTCAGAGCTTGTGTGATAATGGAGATTGTATCTTGACAAAGATATCACATGAAACTTATATTTATATCTTTGTTTACATGTCAATATTTAACTTACAGTGAAAACACAGACCAAGAAAGCTGCAAAGACCTTTTTTTTGTCTTACTTCTGAGGGTACTGAATTGCCAACAAAATGCCAAGGGTCCAGCAGGGAGATAGAGTTCATGAATTTTTCATGCATTCCCTAATGTCAGACACTTGCTGGTGGAGTAGCTTGATCTTCGCTGTTGAAGAAAATGCTATGATTAATTCTTTAGTATTTCAGACTTCCCACTGTAACATGAACCCACTATTTGAAGCCATGCAAAGTCAAAAGCTTTTCAAATTGCAGCAGTGTGGCAGGCAGCTGGGACTGTGACGTTGACCTTTGCTGTTGTCCACTCACAATTGGGTGCATTTTGTTCTCACACATGCACTTGGGAACACACGCACACAGGTTTGTGTACCAACCAATTAAAAAAATGAAAAAAAAGCAAAAGATAATGTTGATGTATTAAAAATTTGGAAAAATATTTTAAATGAAAATGTGAAAATTTAGAAAATGTGTGCACATTCAAGACAATGCAAATTGCCTATTTGCTTGTGATTGTATGTTAAATATCATCCATATTCCAGTGGAGTCTTTTATCAACAATGATGAATGAATATCAGGTAAAATTTAAGGCTTATTAAAAATTTACTCTACAGACACAAGTGATTGTGATCAAGTTTGAGATCAAGTTTGAGACTCTCAATAATTTACAATTCATAGGAAATTGTTTTGATGCATGCCCACAAAAAACATGACAGCAACATGCATAACATGACACTGACAGTGATGAAATGTCTAATTCCACTTTCCTCATCCCGCAATCTGTTTATCTTAAGAAAGACGTTTGATCAAACTTTAGCTCTAGTGTGTAAGGGCTGAAGAGGAAAAACATCCTGGCTGTGGAGCCCAAGCAGGACCAACGAGGGATATGTTGCTGGGTCCTTGTGTGTGTGTGTGTGTGTGTGTGTATATATATACACACACACACCATGTATATATATATATACGTATATATATATGTATATATATATGTATATATATATATATAATATACATATGTTAGCAATGCCTGGCTTATTTATCTGAGTGGAGAGACTTTCATACCTAGCAGAAACCAAAGTAATATTCAGTTAAAGTTGGACACCCACAGTTCAATGCAAATAGGCCAAGAAGAAAAGGTCATTATCTATTATTCATGCTTTAGTCTTGAAGAAGAATATATGCTCTTGTGGAGATTACTTGTCTTCTCTGTTCTCTCCAGGTAATGACATTGATTCATCACTGAAAACACACAGGAGAGCAATAATGAATTATTGAGCTTTTCTTTTGTACAGATTTCCATCCCATGTGTATGTTCCAAGTCATCCCAATAAACACGAGAACACTGCGTTGAAAGAGCCTCTAAAGCAAGCGAAGGTATGGCTATTGATCTTGAGATCAATGCACTATAATATGGTATATGTTGATAGCATGATAGGGCTGTTACTGCATTTCTAAACAAGATGTGAATATAGCACTTTGCCTTGTAATCTGTGGTTTTATCTTTCAATATGGTGTCAGCTTTAATTGAAAAAATAGGTTCCCCTTTTCTGCTTCTCTTTTTGGTCTTATATTTCTTTCCCTCTTTGAGTTTTCTTGTCGGCATTAGAGACTGTGGGCTCCAGTTTATTTATACCCATCCAGTCCCAACTTGCATCAGGGATAAATTGCATCCTTGGACTTTCAGGCGAAATAATTTTCCCATTTGATAAATGGTCCTATCCGCTTTCACTGCCCTTCTCTGAGTGTATGGTTTTTTGAAATCCAGAGTGTATATGTAATTAAATTCAATAACCCTGGAAGTAATAACCTTTGTGAAGGTTTTTGTTTAATTTTATTGTGCTGTAAGACAGTGCTTGGGAGCTGTTGCACTAGATATTTTACAACACTACTATTATATGTTCACCTCCTGTGCACACTAGGGATGTGCAGAGAGCCAAGTATTTGTATCTGTATTTGTTGAGGCAGCAAAATTATTTGTATTTTTGTATTTGAATAAAAGTGGAAATAGGTGCAACAATGTTTGTCCTGTTTTTGTTTTTATTACACTAATTGTTTTTATTCTCTAATTTTAGGATATCAAAGTTTTAAAATCTCAATGAACTATTGTAGAGAAGGAGGGTCACCACATCAGGTCTCAAACTCTGGTCTCCCAGACCATGGATGACTGCACTGACCACTTAGCCAAATCTCAGCTCCACCAGTCACACAGACCTGCAGCTATTTATACATCCATGACACAGAGACAGAGAGCAGAGCGGAGCACAGGAGAGAGATGGAGACAGTAATGTAACCTTGCTTTTTTCTTTCCGAAAACAAATAACCTTTAAAATATTTTAATGAAATAAATATTTGTAAAAACCCACTATTTGTGCTATTCCAAATACTGTATTTGGACTTTGCTCCATCCCGAGTTCACACGCCAACCAAAATCTCATCATATGATTTGTACTGATATGGTCGTGTATTGATAGAAAACTCTCATTTCTACTACAGTGATCAACACCGCCTGTGCCAATGTAGAGGTCAGTCAACCTTTGTGTGTTGGCAGGGGCCTCAGTATGAAATGATGCTGAAAAATAACAAGGTTGACATCTTCCAGTTTGACTTTCTTCAGCTTGACCATTGACCATGCCAGTCATACAGTAAATGAAGGTCATTAAATCCCTGCTTCTTAAAAATAAGCAAGCAAAGGTAATCAAATAGGTGAGAGTCAAGTGACTGAATCCACACATGGAGGTTAGGATGACACCTGTGATCTTGTAAGATCACAGCCCTCAGCTGAGGAATACAACTCCTGTACAGTTTAGTTTCAAATCATAATGTGAGGCATTTTTCACGCATATATTCTGCAGTTTGTATTTTGCTTCTGTGTCAGTTATCTCCCTGCAGAATCCCATTCAGATGAGAAAGGGCCGGGAGCTGTTTCTATCCCAGTCCATTTGCCTGGCAAAAAAAAAACAAAAAAAAAAAAACAGCTCTCACCTGGAGGAGCTGATGAAATTAGTAATTTAGTTGGATATAGACCATTTTCATTGGACCTTAACTTGCGGGGTTATTACTTTCAATAAGGCTGCTCATCTGCTAAGCTCAGGCTGAAAATCCTCGCCTTATTTTCACTTTAGACTTATTCATAAGGGGTTGGACGGCATTGTTATGAAATGGAACCATTTCATATTACTACGTTCCATTACTGTGTCTACATTCTATTTCGACTCCTACCTGTCCTGCCTGGAAAGTCATTTATTTTTGACAGAGCAGGGAGAATGGAAATCTGCAGTCTTAAGAGAAATAAAATGAGCTCATTTTAGTACATCTCCCACCCATAGAGACTGTTTCTTTTCAAATTCAACAGGCTTTATTTTTTTCTCTAACAGACTAACATTACAGTTTATTTGGACTGTGACACCTTGCTAATTTTGACAATGGATCTTCTTTTTGTATTTTTATAGGATCTGGCCTTAAATCTTTTTTTTATATTTTCACCTCACCATCTACTGGCTTACTATCATTGTGTATTTTCTTCAGCATGTCTTCTGTTAATTGCAATACTTGAACTGAATTTCAATTAAAACAAAATCAGAGAAACACTATTTGATAAACTGTTATTAAAAATTGAAAATGCCAGGCTTCTATTTTCTATTTAATTTTATATCTAATTATCAAAGTAGAAACATCTTCTTCTCTGATTCTTTTTTCTCCACATGTGGCACGCTTGTCAAAAACATCTAAAGTACTTCAAGTATTCATCTTTTAATATACAGGGAGAGCAGATAATTGGAGAAAATATTCAAACCTTATTCCACGTTGGCTAAACCCTGTGATATTTAGTCAGAATCTTGTTGGCAGTAGCGTTCAGGCCATGTTCTGTTTGTTTATCCAACTCAACTTATTGTGTTCAAGCAGAGGAAAATAGCATCCTCTGACTTTAAGATAAATGAAAAGACCCACTCACCAACCCTGAAGGAGTGTCTGTTCTTTCTTCAAACCTGTGTTATTGCATCTTTGTAAAGCTTAAAAATTTTAGAATCATATTCACCTTAATCCTATTGACTGGGACCCTCAGACCCCAGAGGTTTACTTTTTGTCATATCTCACAGGTGCTTTATTCCATCATTCAAAATTTTAATGACTTTGTCAATCAGTTTGTTCCTAATGACTTCATGTCATTGTTTTCTGTTTCTTTTTTAATTTGTTCTATTTAAAAATAACAATGTATTGGGGTCCTGGGGGACCCCAGTCAAAAGCATCCAATTCCGCCGATGTAGTTTTGATAGATGGAACTATTTATTGAGTTCATGTTTGCAATGGGTCCTAATTTAAAGTCTTTTTGAAGGCTTTGTGGAAAGATTGTTCTTTGGATAAAAGTTAAATTTTGTATTAAAGTCGAGATGAAATGAACAATTTAACTGAACCCTTTTAGATCACATCCCCGGTCAAATTGTGCACCTATTTAACAATATATGCCCAAAAAATACAAAAAAAGAAAAAAATCCAGTACTTCCTGTAAAACAAAATATGATGTATGCTTACATAGGCTTGAGCTAACCAGTTTCAACCAATAATATCACAACATCCACTCAATCAATTAATTTTCAACTTTTAGCTTTAGCTTTTACAGAGCTAAGATTCATTATGACATGCTCTTTTTCCAACATTCCAATCAAATTCCTCCCAACGTTATGTCCCACCTGTCTATCCTGTTTCACTAAGAATACGTCACGATACAGAAGTTAGATACTCTCAAAATGCTGTTTCATCCAGACTTTAAAGAAAAGTATATATTTTTGTTTTACACAATATACAAATTAATTGTAACTTTCCTAAACTAATAATAATAATCTATTTTTTTCAGATGACATTAATTACTAATAATGTTTTGAGAAGAAATAAGTCAAAAATTTGCTCAGATGGTTGTTTCTTACAGTAGTTCCCAGGGACCCCAGTTGATAGTCTTTGTATGTTAATATGTTGGTAGGATGAGGGTTAGTTAAAAAAAAAGCTATTACCCGTTGCAATATAGTCATTGGAATGCTTTTCAAAAAACCTAGAATTCTCAAAACTGTTCAATCAAATGTGGCACAGTTTTATCCTAGACACTAAGAAAATCCCCAAAAGCCTGACACCAGCCTGACTCGTCGTTGGCCCCATTTCAGTAGAGCCTGTCCTCCCAAGAAAAATGACCCTGTAGGTCAGTTTTAATGCAGTTTAGATGATGTCAATACAGGGTGACTTCCTTATTTGTAGGAGGCAGGTTGGATAGATGGCTACATAGTTAGTTAGATAGCAAAAAGTGGCAAAAAGTGGGCTTAGCTGCAGGAGAATAATGTTCACTTCCTGTTTCCAGCTGCTAGTGTTTTCAACTTTTAAAAAAAAATGTAATGTGGTGTTTACTGTTGCCATGAAAACCAACAAGTGGTTTTTGTGCCTAAACCTAACCAGACCTTAACCAAGGCATTGTCACACCATAAGACATAATTATTTTTTTAAGTGATTTGCAATGGTTTTGGAGAGAGGTATATTACGCTCCTATTTTGGAAATCAGCATATTATGCTCCAGTGGGTCGTTCTGGAGTGCAGGTACAAACAACCTATGTCGTCGTTTAATTCTGAGGACTTGTTGTTTCAGTATAACTAGAGGATGGTCTGACTTCCCTGAACTCTCAGTTAGAGGAAAAAAATTCTCAGAGGCTGTAGGTTTTGGTTTCAGAATTTAGCTTGTTTTGTCTCCTGCTGACTGAGATGGAGCTCCAGAGGGAAACATCCCCCCAGGGAGTGCGGCTGACGGTGTCGAAGTCAGCGGGAGCAAGATCGATGAGCCTCATAGGAGCTTGGACGAGAGCATTCTGGGCTCAGTCAGACTGCAGACCAATTTGGACTTGGGGTGCATGTTTTGTTTTGATGTTTGGTTGTATTATTGATGTATTTCTTCTTGAGCTTTGGTGTAGATCTTCAGTATTGGTTTACTTTTTACTAGTTCTATGTGGGTGTTAGTAACGATGGTGTTTATAATTGTATGTCTTTCTTATTTATGTAATAAAGCTAAAAGTCAAGTGCAGGATAGGAACAGACCTCACACCTCCTTCTTTGAGAGTAGGTCCCATTTTGACAGCATTCTCCGCCCAATGTCTGAATACCCACTGAGGATAACCTGTTTCCTTTGTTGATTATGTTTTGAGGGAAACATAAGGGCTGCCTGGTTTATGTTTACTGGCAATATGATTTTCGAGGGAACAAAGTGCTACATTCTTGTAGCACAAATCAGAGACAAGGTCATGTGGATGGTGGGTGTACAAAGAGCAGGACTTCTGTGCTAGAAATTGTGGTTAATATCCTGAAACCTGCATCAGGTTTGGGCAAAAATAGCACTTTAGTTAAGGTTAGAGAAAGACTGTGCTGTTGGTTACATGTTGATAAAGTGAACACATCTCGTGCTTTAAATCACTGTGGACTTTTTCTGTATTAAACTAGGACCAACACCTGTGCATTCACACTCACAGATACAAAGTAGTCTCATGATTCTGTATTTCTGTGTTTGTGTGTGTTTTCTGTTGAGCACATCATTTACATATTCAACTCCGATTTGACACATGTCATCATTCTCTCAAAAGTCCCGCAGGCTTGTTAAATACATGTCATAGAGAAAGTGGAGACGATCAGCATTTCCTCCATTTTGTTTTAAGTTTTTTTTTTTTTTTTTTTTTTATGTAGCGGAGTAGTAAACAACTCTGTGCTTCCCCTTCCACAGGAATCAAAACAAGCATGATTGACTCTCGGTGGTTGTTGCTCACACTGCATCAGAGGATATTTGCATACAGTTGAGCCTTTTTCAACTTTCCCCTGTAGTGTAGCTGGGCAGTTTTTGAATCTCTCTTGCTCAGTGGGAGGCATTGGGCTGCAAAGACATTCACAATTAAAAGTAACTGTCACTGTCCAAGCCTTAACCTTAACCAAATGCTGTGAGTGCCCTAACATATCCAATAAAAAGTCTAATCATGCTTTAGTTGCTACAAGCAACTATCATATTACAAGATGGGATATTATAGATGGCCAGGGCAGCATTACATTTCACTCAAAATGCTGTTGTAAATGAGTAGTATTTAAAAGTTATTTCTAGGGTTTTTGAGAAATTGTGACCTTTATTTCTATCACCTATCATTTCTTACTTTAGTGAATTGTTCAGCACTTTCTAGCAGTAGGATATTTGCCAGGATCTTTATGGATGGTTTATTGTGTCTTTTGCGCTCATAAATGACAATTCTCTGACTATTATTAACTTCGTCCGTTGTTGTTTAGGACAAGCTGAAAAACCTTAATTTTCATGGTGCTCGTTAACACAAGTATTGCTTTTATAAAGATGAATTTGTGTGGACAGAATCCAATTCTGGCTAGTTCTGGAGGAAATGTCAAACAGCAAAATTTTCAGAGTGCGCTCTCATAAACCCTGGCATAGTGGTAAATTAAAACTTAAAGATGGGGTTTAACATTTACCACAGAGCCGTATCAGCACCCTTAGTGAACAAACAATCCATGTAAAATAAAATGTTATGGCACAAGTCAACACAATTCAACACTTCTATGAAAATGTTTCTGTCTGGTTCTGGGAATATCATATTTAAAATACATTCAGTATTAATTTACCTGAATGCCAGTTTTTATACACAAGCATACACTAAACTTACACTACAGTTAATTTAACACATTAAGAATTTCACGTGTCTAATTGTCTGTGAATATTTATCCCTCCAGAAACTGATTTAAACTTAAGTATAATAATGTAGCAGTTACAATAAATTCAAAAGACTGTCTGGCTTGTGACTTTGAGTCACATCCACCTACACCAAGTTATTTAAAACTCTTACAGTGTGTGCCAATTAATGGCGAATGCAGCCTGCTGGAACAATCACTTAAATAAAGTCATGGCCATTAGCACTTCCTGATCCACGAGCGTTTACGTTCTCATTACTGCTGTCTATTCATCCCTGTGACAGCTGTGGACGATGTTTACTGACCTGTGATTTGTTACAGAGGGGAAACAATTGCCACCATTAAATTAGTCCTGGTCGCCGTGGCTGCCTAATGTGGCTGATAGACATTGATACTTGCTCATAAAATGGGCTGCTAATTTGAGAAACAACTCTGTTTTGGTCTAGTTTTCTTACATGTTGGCATGTGTTTATCAGAAACAGCAGATAGGTTTGTATTCTTTGTGAGCTGTGATGAAGAGCTGCTTATGCATTTAATTGTCATCTGAAGTGGCAGAGAGAAGAGCAAGAAAAATATGTTTTGAAACTGCAGTATTGAAAAGCAGATTTGTCTTTAGCTGCCATAATTCTGAAGGAGACAAAATTCACAGTCCAATATAAGCATTTTCTTGACAATATCCCAGCAGACTAGTTTTGATCATAAGAGGCCATAAAATAATAGATTCAGCTTTTAAAGCAACAGCTTTCCCCACTTGATCCTCCTCAAACAAAACACTAGTCATATGAAGCACTACATTAAGCTGAAAAAACAAATATATGACTCATCCACTTATGTGCAGTTTACTTTTTTTTTTACCCCTTTTATGTGTGTTTTTCTTTTGTTTGTCTAAGATTTCTTTCACCTTGCAGCTTCCTCCTCCCTTCTCATTCTTTTCCTCATCTTACTTCACCTTCAGTATGTGCACAATTGAAAGGGTTTTACCGTGTCAATAAATCCTAATCTCTGCACCAACACCAAGAGTAGCACAGCTGAATGAGAAAAATAAAATCAAGTGTGAAAACAAGTTTGTGGTTTCAATTTCCTTGTAAATACTGCACGCAGGCATATTTTTTTTATGTCACAGACAAACATGGTATTCACTAAATATTTATCATTACATCCACTGTAGTATAAGAGCTGTGTGTTGTTTCCAACATTACTCCTACACTGAGCTGTGCACACTATGCAATATACCCTTATCCATATGTATACTGTATCCCACCAACATCAATCTTTGTTTCTACAGCAATTGTCTTATTGGCAAAGCTTGCAGCTCTCACCCCCCACTTCTATTCTGTTTCTACTTTGTGTCCAGCATGCAAAAAAGGGATGAAATTACCATGGAGTTGACAGCAAAAGCCTTCATGTTAACTCCCCTCTCCTATTTTTCCAATTCTAACTTTTAAACTGATAAAATGTTGCTTAACTGGTTTCAGAAAGAGTTTATCTCATAAAACACTGTAACTGCATGTCCTTTATATCAGTAAAAAGTATCCTGAGCATTGCCTGAGTGTAATTGATAAGACTTGCTCTCACCTCTCACCTGAAACTTGCAACCACAAAAAGTAATAAACCTTTAGGATATTCTTGACTTTGACTTGACTCTTTGAGAAACACACTCATTCCCTTTCTTGTCAAGAGTTAGATGAGAGGATTGACACCATTACAGTTTGATGTCTGTACGCTAAATATGATGCTTAAGCCAGCCTGGCTCTGTCTGAAGGTAAAGAAAAAATCAAAAACAAAAAAACAGCACCTCACCAATTACAGTGTTATATCTTTGTTAAATCCGTACAAAACCCCAAATTTTTGTACAGATGATGGTAGGCACATTTTTTTTGTGTTTGGACAACAGTTCATGCAACAACAAAAAAAGCAAACTATTGCTAAAAGTATCCAGCAGGGACATAATCTTTAAGTGGAAACATGAGCAGATTTGTATAATTATCACTCACAATATGTAGATACATGATGCATCTTCTCACCTCATCAACAATTTGCTCTGCCTATATTATCTCACTCTTACTCTTACTCTCCCTCTTCAACAAAGCTATAGGTTTTTCTATACATCCCACATATTTAAACAGTAATGTAGCCTACTGTACATGCTTTTCCTTACATGCCATCCAACTTAACAGAGCTGCCACACCTAACTGCTGCTTAGAAAGCCTGGTCGCTAACAAGGGAGACACAAACAATAAAAACACATCTGCATGAATACGTCTCTGGCCCCAAATGTATTTCCAGGTTGTACATAATGATTTCCTTTTACTGTAATTTGTCCTTGCAAACGCAGCAGGAGTTTGCTACCTGAAAGCTTGAGTCTGTCTCCCCAAGCAATAAGTACCAACCCCTCTGACAACAATTACCCCATGTACATACTGTACTACCTGTCACCATTATTGTGACAGCAAAATCAACAGACACCTGTTCTGCTCTTGCCATTAGACCTACAGGTTTAGTTTAAGGGTGTTATTGTATTCATATTGAATTAACTCATTGAAAGCTGAACTGTGAGGTCAGTCTGTGATGGATGGATTGTCCACCTGGGGGTTTGTTTAAAAAATGCCTTATCATCATGACTGCTCATGTTTCTTGCCTCCTTTCTGATCCCAGCAATCGATTTAATGGTTGATTTCATAAAATTGAAATTTTCCTTTAAATTTAAATTGTCTTTAAAGCACCTTGTAACCCCACAATGATTATTTGGCAATTTTATTACATATACTTTGAATTTTTTCAAATCACAAAGATCTCAGCTTCAAAAGAATGGACCAGGTGGTATCACTTTACCCACCTTTAAAATGTAACTTCATGGGATCAATAGACCCACATTTGAGAATGGTACACACCCATACAATCTTTAAGCAAGCATGTGTACATCTGTCATTCTTTCCAAAATCAATTTACGCCCTTAGGCTGCAGTTTCCACTCCAGCAGTGTTGGCCATTGCTCTCCCACCACCCAACAGCCAATCATAGGCAAGTTTTTGGATTACATTGGCAGGAACAGCATCAAGCGTGAAGAGCACATGACCCACGGTGAGTGGTCTGATCAGAAATACAGTTGTGTTGTTTGAAGAAACGTTCTTTACTTCAGGGTTGACTATCTGCAGCTCTGAGAGCAATACAACACCTATTACAAGTTTCATTTCATGTCCTTCTGTCTCTTTCAGTCTCTCTTTCTGTCTGCATACGAAAAATGTATAAAAAAAGATAGATAACTGAGCCCTACCCATAGTAACAAGTCCTCATTCAAATCACAAAAATAGCAAGGTTGTGTGCCATTACTTTCCAGTAGGATTCATATTAAAACCATCCATTTTTTCTGATCTGCCAGCACTGTGGTTAGGGTTTTCATTTAGGAAGCTAAAACTACTTGGTTAAGACTGGGGGATGATCATGGCCATGGTTAAAAAAACCCACCATTTACTGGCAGGAGACAAGATGCAAATTGCAGTCTACCTAAGTTCAGACACCCAGTTTGCGGTGCTGTAACGCCACACCACTTTTGCCTTTGTTCTGAGAGAGGACAGCCATTATTTGCATGACCACAGGAGGTTGCTGCTCAGGAAAATGTAACCAAAGGTGTCTTTAAGCATTTGACACACATAGGATGAAGACTTCAATGGGGCAAAGCAAGGACTAACCATGTATATGTAACCATAGACAACTACAACTGCATCTATTCACTCACCTGACGCAGATGGTGAGGTGGTGAATTGAAGCCAGATTGTATAATGATTCCTCTCACACATTTAATTTCACTTCATATCAAATGTTAATTATAGATCCACATTATCATAAACACTCAAACCAGCAGTGTACATGCGCTTGCAGTGAGCCATAGCTATTCCATAAGCATCTTTCAATTTGAAAATATATAATCCAACTCAAATCTTAAATCAAAGTCTGCTCAACATTTCATCAGCGCTGTCTCACCTGGAGCGCAGAGGAGAGGGTCAGTTGTGGAGCAGCACAGCAGCTGCTGAAATGAATGATGTCAGAATGTGGCAGGTGGCAGGATTCTGGAAAGTCTGGCTTGCCTTTTCCTAATAAAGCATGAATATACTGATTCCTTTTCACCTAAACCACGTTAACTAACTGATGAACTTATCATCATTGGTTGTAGAAGTCCAAGATGACATCAAATAACTTAACTTAGACAAATGTAACTTAATAATTGCAGAACAGAGTGCTCATAGATGTTTTATCTTCCAATACTGTGCATAAATCACCAAATATGATTTTAGTTTCCATATAGTTTATGTGTGTAAAATTGCTGCAGTGAACACGACAGTGCTGTCAGGTGCACAGAGTGCACTGGAGACAATGCGGTGGTTGCCACACACTTTGTGCCTTATCCAGTCACCTCATCCGCACATCTTCACCACCTGCACTCATATATGGACTGTGTAAATTAGAGGATCACCTGTATGTTATATTTTGGAGTAAATATAAACAAATACAGTTTTTATTGTATTGTAGATATTGAGTGTGTGGTGTTAAAAACTACTTAAAGGTAGAGTCAGTCATTCTGGAGAAAGATTGTTGATATTTGAACTAAACACCAGCACAAATACACCCCTCCCTTCATGCTCCTTCAGAAGCTCTGTCCCCCGAATTCATGGACATGCATTGCCAAGGCAACAACCAGAAGAAAAATATGGCAGAATCCAGAGCGATGCGTCAGCTGTAGAGTCACTTCTGTTCCTCTCACAGTTTATCACGAGCGGAAAAAAAATTTGTCTCATGTGAGCACAACAGTTCATCCACATCTCTATCTAACTCATATCTATCTCTCTGCGGCCTCTCCACTTCTCACTCGACTTGCATTCGGCGTCTCTGTCCACAGAAGCAGCTGTCTGTCAGCTGCAGCTCCTGGGGAGCTGGGAGGACAGCGGCCGGACAAACTGCCTTCACCAGGCTGACTGACAGCAGAAATTTACTGAGCCAAAATAGTTTGCATGTCGGCTCCACGGGAAGAAATCGACAGTGTTTGTATTTATTGAATCATTGATACGGTTGAAAGTTGAAAACACATGTACAGCGGGATATTTGTGTAATTTTAACAACTGCCTGCTCATATTAGGCTTCACTAAATGCAACAGAAACAGACTCAGAGCTTACAAAAGAGTCTTTGATGCAGTGTGGATTGATAAATTAAATAAACTGGAAGTGTATCTGTTCTTTGAGAAAACACTTTCTATGTTAATTGGCCACGGCCTCTCTCTCTCTCCAGTTTGTCAGCCCTTGCCCACCATTAAACAGATGCTGGAAACAGGACACTGTCATATCCTCACACAGACAGCTGCTCTGATGACTTCCCCCTGACCTGTGAACAAGCACGAACACCTCCTGTTGGTTGGCTGGAACAGTGTTGCGTGGCTCACTATGAGCCATTGTGTTAACCTGCCCATTTACAGAGCTGGTGCTGTGTATGGACACCAGATTTTTTTTCAGCGCACACACAGAACGGACAGCTAGTGGACCGAGAGGAGATATTTGCTGAATTTGACAAAAAGTGTATTGGATTAGAATCACTGACTTTACCTTTAAAACTGGTTAACTAGGGCCGGACGTGCTGCTGGGTGTCCGATGAAAATTTAAACAGAGATGTCTGACTTTATGATCCACAGGAATGTTTATTTAAGTTGTATATGGGTGTTTTTGGTTACACACATTACTTCAAGAAGTACAAAAATGGGGAAATAAAACAGTAAAAGTCCATTCATGGCTGTTGCAGTCCTTCCTCTGCTGCTGCCTGAGTTCAAGTGATGAGCAAGAGGGCACATACAGTGACTCTCAACACTGACTGGTCAGGTGTCTCAAGACAGAGAGACCGATTGGTCCGGCAAAAGGAACACATGTACATTAATATTCATGAATACTTTTGCATTGATCATTTATGGTTGAATAAAGGCACATAGAGGACTAGATATGAACCTGATCCACATGTACACAGTTCCTGGTGGACTGTGATTTAAAAAGGGAAAATGCATGAATTCATGCGTACGCACAGTTTTATAATATTTGACACACACCATTTTTGGTATTCGTGCACACGTACACGTATGAATCCTACACACTGATTTATAAATGAGACCCCAGATGATCTCTGTGGTATTCTATCAGATGATTCAGCACAAAGAGTTTCAGATGGGTCAACTGAATGTAACTTTAGATGAGGTTGGTCTATTCGGCATATCAGCTCTCTCTATCAAAGGATCCCTGGTTCAACATTTACCCAAAAGTTCATGTTTTTGTTTTTTGTTGCAATTCTGACAGTTTTGATCTCCCTGCCATGTTGAGTTGGTTATCAAATCTAGAAAGCCATGATCAAAGCAAAATCCTCGCCATTCATTTTGTTACAGCTAGGGAAACTGTTTTAGAAGTAAAAGAAAAAGTGGTCAGTTCAAGGCCTGGATGACAGTGTGCAACACACAGAGAAAATTAGATATGTGATTGCTGGGAAGCCAAGACCTAGATATTACGGCTAACTTTCTTTTGACACCTGTCAGTGACAGGTCGACGTAGGGACCCAGAGAACATTTGATTCTCTAATTTGAATTCAAACAGATTGTAATGTGATGCATGAGGAATATTCCAGAGTCAATCAGATGATGTGGGGCTGCAGAGGAGAGTGGGTGCTTGAATATCTGCCCACTGGTTTTAAAATCTGAACTGTCAAACTAAAGTTTTCGCTGTGGGTTGTGATAGTAGACAGTAGACACCTGCATTCATGACCAGACTGCGAGAGTTATTTAAATGGACCTATAGGAGTATGGCCTGAATTGGGGAAAAAAGTTAGAAGACCTGGAGACCTTTTGTCATGTTTTTTCTTTCACTTCACATTTTGTTTAGGGTGTGTATGTATGTTTAGAAAGGGCGCATGTGTTGAAAGTAGCTTTTCAAAATGTCTAAGTGCTCTTTGTCACCTGTATAAATGAATTTATTGACTCTGTCTCACTTGCTGCCAGAAATTGATTTAGCCTCAGAAATATTTAATTGGAAACTTCATCTCAGTTAATGCTGCAAAGAGAAAGTTGTATGAAGATAAACAGGCACTCTGGCTAATTGGAAATTAATCATTAGAACATGGTTAGAATGAGATAGGTGCCTGGGTCTCAGTTTATTTTTGTTTCAGTTTGTCCCTGTTAATGTCTCAGTCTGTCTGTCTTTGTCTGTCCCTGTGCTCTAATCCCTAATTGAGCCGATTATAAATGAGGCACTGGGCCTTACATCAGTCTTTAGAGAGATTAAGTATCTTTGGAGACTTCTAGGCACATCTAAAATTCAAATGAATTTGAGAATTTCCCCCATTATATAGTAAATCCCACAAAAACACACAAACATGAATGGCTTTTACAACAGAAGTCACAGCATAGGGCACAGCAAGGTGTCAAAATTATAATTAACGCACAGAAAAAAAGTTTATAATTATTAATCAGACTTTTTAAAAAAATTCACTAAATTCATATAAAATATACTCATTAGGATTTTCATTGCACACTGCAGACCTTGGTCACTTAATAACATTTATGCATTTTGATTAAGCTGATGAAATAGAGCCAAATAATTGTAAAAACGTATGGGTCATTTTAATCATAGGATAATCTCAAATTAATATTTGATAAATCTGCTAATAAATAAATGGACAAGCTTTAATTAGTTTGGTTGTCATAGCTGTAAAGTGATTCATGTCATTCTGTCATGAAAGCATGACACAGAGTCAAATAGGGAGAAAGAATGTGTGTTTTGGAGGTCCATCTACCTGGATCGACCTCCATAACTATTCTGTATCACTGTTTGTGTACAGCCCAATTAGAACAGTTTGTTTTGGGGCCTTGATGAGGTGTTCCACCTAATTAGCAGCTATGTCAACAAAGATGCAGCACTCTGCTTGATTAGCCTTGCTCTTCAATGGCACTGGCAATGTATGCTGTAGGTGTATTGTTGATCGGTAACTTTCACCAGGTAGTTTGGCTTTAGGCTTAAAACTGGCGTTGTCCATAAACAGGACAATACAAACTGCACTTCACTTTCATCTGAAATGTAATTACACTTATGAAAATACATTCTGAACAAGCAGTCAGTTCAGCTCGTCTTTGTTCTGAAACAGCAGAGTGGGAGTTGACTGAGAGACTGTGCTGAAGGAAAGCCTTTATGTCAGAGACTTTGAGCTAAACTTCATGCTGCGGTAGAGCTCCATGGGTTGTCTCAAAGGGATATGCAAACAAACAAAATTCTTAATTAGGCATAATATGCCAATCGATTTAAATGTTCTAAATCCGGTCTGGGCAGACCCGCTCCCCAGCAGCAATTACACACCTGCAGTTAAATGGCAATGTGGTGTGCTTCACAACCTCATCCAATTCCAAAGACATTTTATCTGATTTTATATGCCGCACAAAATTAAAGCTTTTATAGGATCACATCTTTTAAAGCAGGGTATTTTCTCAGCAAGGTCTCCTCAGGATATTAGTTTATGATCTCAGTCATTGTGGTTATTGCGGTCAATTCACCACATGTATCTGATGCACTGTTTAAATTGAGAAGATTTTGAAATTCAGAGAGAGGACAGAGGACAACATGTGGACTGAATCTGTTGTTTGAGGGTCTGAAAAAGACTCCCACTCTGTATCGCAATGGGAGTGCCATTTAATTATCCTACGCAACACCTAGAGTACACATTTTCAACAACAGCATTATAAACAAATGGAAATTGACTCAAGTATGTTCCTATTGTACACCTACGGAGGTCTGGCTGCAGACTTTGTGTAATACCTGTCCTCCACTGTCATATATAACAGGTTTTAGCACCCTGTGGCATGTCATACTGTGAAGACTTGTGCTTTCATTACAAAGTCACAGCAGGGAGTTACCCGGTTGCCCTGCTGGGTGTTAAAAGCTGACAGTCCCCACCCTCAACTGAGCTGTATTAACAACACAGCACTTGTAGGGATTGTGTTCAGCTTTTTGCTACGGCAGTTTTGTTCCACTCTCACAATCCTATTACTGCTTTAACAGGTGGGATGCTCAGTGTTTTCTGATTTTCTCTTCTTTGTCAGAATATCTGAGGTGTAATAAACCTCACTGTTACTGTAAATGCAAACAACTAGACCATTTTTCAACTGCATCTAACTGTTGTATCGATTTATTCATTTGTGTGTTTGTTTTTCCTGTGGTGAATATGACTTAGGTGGTGCAGTGGTTACTGGTAACTATTTTCACCTCACACAAAGAGTGTCCTGGGTTTAAATCTTCATGTTCTCCTCTTCTTTGTGTGGGCTTCTTCCAGGTACTCCAGTGTCCTCCCACTTATTTGAGCTGGAAAGTCAGTGTCTGAGTGTAGGACAACTTTGTGTCAGAACACACGGTCCTCTAAGTGAAGTGAGTTGGTTTTGGCTTCTCAATTTAAAAAGTAAAAAAAAAAAAAAAACTTTCATATTTATGGTGTGTGGAGAAAGTAGTTACCTGGCCAAAATGGTATTAGACTTAAATACAGAGCCATGTTAGATTAACAGCTTCTGTAAGGAACAATTTGCTGTGTGGAGGACTGTGGTCAATTACAGTACAACTCAGGCTGTGCCAACAAGAAGCTCCTTGGCTTTTCCATTGAGAAATTTGCCATCTGTTGGTGATTTGTGTAAAGGACTAATGGGACAGAAATATTACTCCCTTCAAAGATTCCATTATTAAGCCTGTCTGCAGAGTCATATTTGGAAATGGAAGCTGGAGTGGTAAGTTAGTCAAAGAAGACAGAAGCAGGCAGAGTTTGGGTTTGCTACAGTATGAGCTGGGGTGTTCAGTCAGATTTTACCCACTGATAATCAAACCACCAGAGAGAGAAATAGTAGCATGATGATTGGATACTGCTATAGTCATAAAACATATTTATTCATGTCAATCTCTTGATCTTCTAAAGTTCAAGCAATATTTATGAATAGTAATGATTTCCTTGCAGAGCTATGAACTAGCTGCAAGATTATTGTGGTATTTAGAGCTTTAAGCTCAGAGGTGCTGCACTGATAGTTCACTATAGGTATATAGCTTGTATGTTTTTGCACTCAATTTTATCTAACTGTACATATATGTATGTACACTCGCTCAATCCATCTGGTTGAGGCAGATGTCTGCCCACCTATAGAGCCTGGTTCTGCTTGAGGTTTTTTCCTGTTCACAGGGAGTTTTTCCTTGTTGCTGTCACCAAGTGCTTGCTCACGGAGGAATGTTGGGTCTCTGTAAAATAAGGAGTACAGTTTAGACCTGCTCTAATGAAAAAAGACTTGAGATAACTTCTGTTGTGATTTGGCGCTATATAAATAAAAATTGAATTGAACTAATTCATTTATTGCAAACTTTCAAATTCTAGACTAAGTTTATTTTATTTGGATGTACCGTATGTGAATAAGAACTAAACAAGAACCTTGCACTTACAGAACACTGTTAACAGGGCGGCCCTTGAATTTATCTGAGATAATGAGCCAGTCATTTTAGCAAATACAGTCACTGGCACATCAAACCTCAGTGACTCAGGTGCAGGGTATGAAGGATTTATGCAATACAAGTATTCATACTCTGGAATTAAAGCTCGCCAGTTTAATAGTCTTTGCTGACAGTATTTTAACTGAGCAGGCCTGTCAAGACATTTTTTGTTCCCTGATTTTTACTACAGCAACTGAACTAATGCCTCAAGGCCTGCAATAATCATAATAATAATCAAAACATAATTCTGATCATGTCTACTTTTTCAATAACAGCGTAGGATATTCTCTTTATTAAGCATCTTAGATTCCCACATTATAACTTTGCAATCATGTTGATTATAAAGATCAAGTTCAAATGATAGGTATGCTGTACATTATAATGTTTATACTGAATGCATTTGAGCAATGAATGAATGAATGAATGAATGAATGAATAAAGCTTTCTGTGTGTAACTGATTGTGTGTAGGTTGCTGTCATTGATCCACAGTCATGTTCAAGTTAGTGTATCGTATTACTGTTCGTCATTTGATGCGGATTTTCAGCCATCTCTGTGCCACTTTACCTCTGCTCTGCCAAAAATCACAGCTGTTGTTTTGAGTTCAGTCTCTGAGATTATCAGTCCTCTGATGTGAGTATATTAAAAAGATTCCCCATCTAAAGGTCAAAATGTTTTCTCAGATTTTTTTTTTGTAGTTTGAGCTGGTTTTGACACAAGTCTGGCAATTTCTTTAATAAAACAGGATTTTGTTCTTTTACGTAGTGCTGTAATTCTGACCTTTCTGGTAGGCATTGTGTGGACTCAAAAAGTGCCACACAAAGAAAGAGCAGGTAAGGTTAAAGGGAGATTTACTTGGTCATTTTTGGGAGAAAAGGGCGGCAATAGGCAGGTAATCAGTAAAGGCAGATAGGTTTTGACAAAATGTGTCACAATAGATGATCTGACATGAGGCATGTATATATATTGAGTGGCTGATTTAGGGGAATGAAGGGCAGGTGTGCTGGCAGGTGACTGGAGCATGGAGGGAAGAGCTGAGGACTACTGCTGGGTGGAGAGTGGATGGCTGGGTTTTGAAATGACAGGCATTGCTAATGGACAAAAAATGCAAAAGTTTACTAAGATGAAGCTGTTACCGAGACAATAATGTGGCATGGTTTGTATGATGTTGTTACAGTATTAAAAGTTGAAAGAGTTCAAATGACAAGATAATTTAACATGCTCCCAAGCATTTTGCACGCTCACACTCAAAAGCATTGTGCTCTGACACAAAACATGTCCCTGTGTGCCCAAATCCACCTCCTCACCCACTGAACGCTTTCTGTATGCACACAAATCGTCTGTTTACTCTCAGCTGCTGATCTCTCACTGTTATTCTCCTGCAAAGCACTCGGACTGTCACTGCTCACTCTCAGATTGTTTTGCGTGCTTACCAGTTATTTCATCTGGAGTTTATAACATTTAATTTGAAATATTTGCTCATATTTAACTGATTGTCTGGTCTGCCTGATTGGAAAATGTCTGCATTGTCACTTACTGTACACTATTATTAATAGAGTTTGAATTTAATACTTGTAAGTGTGCGCCCAAGTGCTTGTGAGAAAGGGTTAGCATCTGGAATATAGAAATTCCAGATGCTAACCTTTCGCAGAGTACTTGGGTGCGCACTTAAATAGATATATATTCTTGGGTTACAACCACCTCATTTATGTAAGTTCATACAACAGAAGTGTGTGAACAGTTATGGTCTTCATTCTCAGGACTTTATAACGGTTCCCAAAGTCTGCACTGAATTAGGTAAAAGAGCTTTCATGTATGCTGCAACCTCAGCTTGTACCCTTCTGCAACTTGATCTAAAATTGCAAAATTTGGTTTCTCTTCGTTGCTGCACAGTATATCTGCTCTCTCATCTGGCTGCCAGTGTTTTCGGGTATTTTAGAATCCACTTGACAGCTAAGTTAAGAAGGCTTAAATTGTTTTTAGGATGAAATATTTTATATGATTGTATTGGAGATTTTATTCTTGATTTATAACTGCAGTTCTTCATTCTGGTATTGTGATGTACTTTGAGACATATATTATGGGGTTTTTTTTAATGTTCTTTGTCTGTACTCTTTGTTGTGCCTATCTTGGCCAGGACATTCTTGAAAAAGAGATTTGTAATCAAAATGAGGTTTTACTTGGTTAAATAGATACATAAATAATAATAATTAAAAAAAATATCTGCTAAAAGTTGCAGCTTCACATGCTAGTTTAGCATTGGCTATCTTCTACCATTAGCTACAGCATTGGTAGGAACCTCAGCCCTATACATCTGGGGTTAATACGCAACAACAGCCAGTTGCAAGTGTGTGTGTGTGTGTGTGTGTGTGTGATGAACTACAAAGGAAGATCAGGCTTTTCCAGGTGTTTTAGGTTTGTCTTCTACACTTAGATACATCCTTTGATAGTACAACATTAAGGCCAAGCCCCATTCAGAAACCACACACAGTGCACACAAAGCAGTCGACATGCACATTAAATGTAATCCACACACAAACAGCTTTTGTGTAAAATCTACATTCTGAGCAACACCTTTACCTTCGCCAGTTGCTCTGAAGAAGTGTAAGGCTCTCTTGGGGTGGCCTGACGTGCTGTGTTCAGGCTGTCTTTGAAGCTGTTATATGAATGTATCTCTCCTTCACACACTCAAACAAACAGCAGTTGGTCTCACCAGTGCACACTACAGAGCTGATTCATCTCCTTGCTGGGCCAGCCACCACAAATCTTCCTGAGGCGGGGGAGTTCCCCCCACAGCGAGCCTTGATCACAGACTTCTTCTTACCAGGAGTAGACAAAATCATGTACACACACCTCAAGCAACATTCTTGAACTGTAGAATACCTTAATCAGAATTATAAACACGAGGTGAGTTACATTAGGTCGAATGCTAAAGAGCAGCTCTATGTGACCCAATCAGTTGGTGTCATTGTCATAGAGTGGTCCATGCTTTTATTTCCTCTTTTAACTATTAACTACAATCAAGTTTGTAATTTTTTTTGTTAAAATTTGTTTAAATATTGCAAAAGGTCTCTCAGAGCTTGTTTGTCTGACTTTTCCATTCTCAGCCCCTCAGCAGTCTATGTTTGGATAGGGAGCCAAGAACACATGGTCCACAGGTACTGTATTACTACAGAAGGTTTCCAGTTATCTGGTTCTCACAGACAGGTTTTCAGTTGCAAGCAAGCCACTGATACAGACTTTGTGAAGGTACTTCATTGATGTGTTGTGATAGAGGCTTTGCTTACCCCTTGCTGGCACTGCAGTTTGCCAGCTAGGTGACCAAGCAAACAGTCTATGGTGCACTGCTCGTGATAAGTAGAATGAAACCGCTGAAGAAATGAGGTGAATTTCATGGACAATTTTCCATGCCAGTTGTATCCCTGCCAGGAAATGAGAATCAGCACTCAAGTAACATCTATGTACAGTATATTCAGTAGGGTGAGTCTGATGCACTAATGTAAACTGCATAATTGTAGAGCTGTAACAATTAGTCGAATAATTGATTAGTAGAGGCAAAAATGCAAAATATTTGCTGGTTTCAGCTTCTCAAATGTGAGGATTTAATACTTTTGTTTGTCAAACATTTTTTTAATCATAAAATGTATTAGTGAATTTTGTGAATTCTCGAATTTTGGATTGAGCCAAATGACAGTACTTGTGATCCGGTTGCTACCAATGCAGAACGAAAATGATTCACCATCCTGCAATGCATTTCCATTCATTTATTTTCTGCAACTCATCCAGACTGGGGTTGTAGTGGCAGCAGGCTTAGCTAAGTGGCCAGATGCCCTCCTCCCTTGGTACTTCCTGTACCCCCCAGGGGATCCTGAGTTACTATCAGGTCAGATGAGATATTTAATCCTTCTAGCATTTTCAAGGCCCGCCCTAGGGTCTCCTTCCATTTGGATGTACCCAGAAAACCTGCAGAGGGCCTTATCGGATACCTGAAATACCTCAACTTGCTCCTAACAATGCAAAGAAGCAGAGGACCCAGACCTGTGATGGTATGAACATAAATGAAGTGGTAAATCATAAGCTTCACCTTAACGCTCAGCTTCCTTTTCATCACAAAAGTCCAATGATACAATGCCTGTGTGACTGCCGGTGCTGAACTCGACCTCAGAGAGTAAAGTTGAGTGTGAAATTGACCTCAGAGAAGTGACTCTCTGGGGCTTCTTCTGTTCAACATCTACATGCTCCCACTGGCTCAGATTATGGAAAACAACAAAATATGTTACCATAATTATGCAGATGACATACAAATTTACATAACCATATCACCAGGGGACTATAATCCCATGCAAGCACTGAGTAAGTGCATTAAACAAATCAGCGATTGGATGTGCCAGAATTTTCTTCAATTAAACAAAGACAACTGAAGTAATTGTTTTTGAAGTTAAGGAAGAACGATTAAAAGTCAATGCTCAGCTGCAAACGGCAATGTTAAAAACCACAAACCAAGCCAGAAATCTTGGTGTAGTCATGGACTCAGACCTGAATTTCAAGAGCCACATTAAGACAATTACAAAGTCAGCCTACTATCACCTGAAGATATATCAAGGATTAAAGGATTTATGCCGCAGCAGGATTTGGAAAAACTTGTCCATGCATTTATCTTCAGGAGACTTGACTATTGTAACAAAGTCTTTACAGGTCTCCCTAAAAAAATGATCAGACAGCTGCAGTTGATTCTGAACGCTACTGCTCAAGGCCTCACCAAGACTAGGACCGTGGATCATATCACTCCAGTTCTAAGATCTTGGCTTCCTGTCTGTCAAATTATTTATTTTAAAATACTGCTGTTGGTTTATAAAGCACTGAATGGTTCTGGGCCAAAATACATTTCTGATCTTCTGCTACGTTATGAACCATCCAGACCTCTCAGGTCGTCTGGGACAAGTCTGCTTTCTGTCCCCAGTGTCAAAACTAAACATGGAGAAGCAGCGTTCAGTTTTTATGCACCACATATGTGGAACAAACCCAGAAAACTGCAGTTCTGGTGCAACTCTCAGTTCTTTTAAATCAAGGCTGAAGACTTCTGTTTATGGCTGCCTTTAATTAAACCAAATAATTATTAATTTCATACACTGCATTGCAACTTTTACACTTGTATTTTATCTGTTTTTTATTTTCTATTCTCTTTGCTCTTTAATGAATGTTTTTAATTGTATTTAAATGTCCTTTTATGGTGTGTGTCTTTTAATGTTTTATGTAAAGCACCTTGAGTTGCCTTGTTGCTGAAATGTGCTATATAAATAAACTTGCCTTGATGTGTTTAAAAGTTTGTTTTTTTCAGATTCCACACAGAATTCTATTGCCAAGAGTAATACTGTGTGAGAACAGGGGGCTTGAAACCCTCTTAAAAGAATGACAATGAAATGGTCAAAGAGCAAAAGTGCTCTCGACTATGTGTTTCTGTCACAGCTCCAAAATTATCAACCTCTATCCTTACAGCTCTGTCATAGTCAAACTGTAAAAACACACCTGTTATACAACACCTCTAAAAGAATTTATCACAACAGATTTAAAATATATTTTTAATTCTCATTAAGTGCAAAATATGACCATGGTCTTCTCCCCTGACCAAAACCACCTTTTCTTAAAAAAAGACAATTACACGCTAGAAACTAAATCATGCAATGTACTGCTGAGATATTCATAGAAATAGACAATTCTTAAAGTAGCTCTGTCATATTCACACTATTGCCTTGTCACACTTCATTGCACATGCAAATTTTTATGCATATCCATATATGTTACAATACAATTAAATTAGATAAATACTCATTATCCACTATGACTACATTCTGTAAATATGCAATGCTGAAGATTTGATGGCCAGCAGTTTATGGTTGGGGCCGGCAGTTAAGCAGCATTTGCAGCATGTTGCATTCATTTCTTGTTTTTCCTTTTGCCTCACAAAATGATGTTTCTATGGGTAACAGCAAATATTTTGCAGAATACATTTAATATATCATGTACTATCACCGCATACACTATTCAAAATACCTCAAAGCCAACTAGCTCAACATTACAACTTTAACATTTGGCTACCCTCTCAGTTGTTTGAGTGACAGGTCAAGTTTTGGCTCACTGAGAAATTTTTTGTTGATTTGTCATCGCCACTTTTAGAGGGAATGAGCTATTTGTCACCAGTCAAAATGTAATCTGGATTTCTTCACAATAGTTGTTGTCTTAATAAGAACCAGATTTTGAGAGATTGTTCTGCATGATTGCTTTCGTGCATGGATGTATGGTGCACACTAGGAGAAAATTTTGTCTCACATTTTAAAAGTAATTGGATGATGAGACCACTATTGGTAGTTTTTGTAGATTTTGGTGCATTTAGTGGGCCTGTTGTGAAAGTCCATGTTTTCAGTGCCCTGCCTCACACCCAGCAAAGTGACTAAGCAAGATAGCATTGAAGTGCAAGAGGGAAAACAGTGAATTATGAACACAGCGATCAGGTGAACTTTTTACCAGTTCTCTTGACAGATTGAACTCACCTCACCATTACCTCAACAGGGAGCTGATGTAGTGAATAGAAAATGTTTTCACATTTTAAATGTGAAGACACAAAAGTGCTATGAAAAAAACTATGACCACCGTGCTTTGTGTTGTGACTGTTTGCCTACACATTTATTCTACCTGAAAATTAACTTAAGTAATCCTCATTAGGGCTGTAGTGGTAAAATAAAGGGTGAGTGAACCCTACCTAACCAGCTACTCTGTTGCAGGTACACGAGGGCGGCAATGGATGGATTGATGGACCTGTCAGTCTCTGTCTCAACAACTAATCTTGAATTAAACAGAATATGTTATTATTAAAGATCAATGTTTGGAATATAACAGAATAACAAAACTGACTGATGTGGAATTAATTTGTTTAAATGCGTAAGTGAACAGTTTTCCAACATTACTTTTTTAAACAGCGTCAGAAAATATTCATTCAAATATAGTGAGGGATTAGTCCCTGTATTAAAAGATCTGTCAATCATTTTAGTTTCCAATCTTTTGTTAATAATTAAGGTGGATTCAGATTATGCCTTAAAAAAACTAGTTAGACCCTAGTTTAACAGTTTTCTGCCTTGCTGTGATGTTTCTCCATCACCTGGCACCCGGGCTGAATCTGATTTCCATTTCTTGAGCTTTTCCTCCTCCATCTTTATTTTTGGACCAGTACATTACGTCCTCCATTTCTTCCTCTGTGTTTTTGTCTACACTCCTGCATTTCTCCTCACCTCAGTGCCATCTGCTGTATAAAAGGGAACTTCTCTCCTGAGACTGAAAATGTGATTGCTGTTGTTAGTCTTTGGAGTCATTTCTAAACAAACCACCATAACCTTGGTCTTCGTGGCAGAAGGAACATGTCACCAAGTGAAGCAGTGTGGCTCATTAACGTGTTTTTAATAGTTTTTGGACAACAACAGAAGTCTATGACACAGAGGAATATAATATATCAAGTTTTGGATACACACACAATACTTGTAAGTAGGATGAGTTCATTGTTGGTTAGGCTCTGCACATGAGATTTGTTGACAATAAGGAAAATATAGAAAATGGCATGCAGGCTTGGCACAGTTAAAAACTAATGTAAAAATGCCTTTAGCCTCACTTGTGTGCTTGTGTGTGTGCTTACTTGTTTTTTATTTTATGCTACACATTTAACATCTAAAGATGTTTTGAACTCCGATTCATCAGTTTTCTCCATGAGAGCGGCTCAAGCCAATGTTCCTGTCAGCTAGCTTCAGTGCAAGGGTTCATTATCTTTACTTCCAGAAATGGGTGGTGGGTTGTCGGTCACACTGTGTTAACAGGGTACAATGCTGCTGACATGGGTATACAGTGTTCCAAGAACAAACAAAACCAGCAATCAAAGAATTTACAACAGAAACTGTGTGAGAGAGCTCAGTTTGAGCACAGGTATAAAATATACATAAACGCTCAGGGCAGGGTTAAATAACAGTCTCTCTCCTCATTGTTTTGTACAAATATACAATTCTCTTCCATTTACTTCTTAATTGCAATCATAGCATAGCGTTACAGGCATCTACTGTCAAAGAAGAGATTAGCCGTCACCTGGCTGTAATTCCCAGTCGTCAGCCTCAAGAACAGCTGAGCCAAAATGTAACATAATTTGGTCTTTTCTCCTCGTTGGTTAATGAAAATGTTGCCAGCTGTGATATTTATAAGAAGGCTGTCTGCTACAGCACAAAAACATTTGTTTAAACATACAGTTTCAGAGTTAATCAGGAGACAGAACACACTGAGCTGCAACAAAAGAGGAAGGAGGAGGGAGAAGCCCCAGTGACCAAAACAAATTTCACTGATGGATGTCTTTCAGAGAGGGTGAGAGTCTCCAGACAGGTTGTATTCACAATCTTTGTCAAGAACTAATGCATTTGCCTATCTGCTTTTGCGGTGCTGTTTTATTATTATTTATTGTTTTTATAATAGTTTACAGTTTGTAAAGTCAGCCTACTCCTAAATTGCACTGCTTTTATAGCTACACAATGTCATTCAAATTAAATGAAAATCTTCACTCTTCCATGACAGTACACTACACTCAAGAATCATATTCATGATTCAAGTATCAGTATCCATATCAGCAATACCTGCGCTGGTATCACCAGGCACTTGTTGGGACCCAAATTCTTTGGGAGTGCCAATCACTATTGTAGGATAACAAACCCAGGAACAGAAGAAAAGTTTAATTCTTTCAAAAACATCGTGATTCCTTTTGGCCTAACAGTCTGTCTGTGTGGGTGCAGGAGCATACACACACATGTACCCAATGGATATCCAGGAAACATTGGACAGAACTAAAAACCCAGCCTTTCTACTTCAGTCATGGAGCTGCATTCTTTTGAGTTGCTCCCTCTCCTCCTCTCCCTTTTCTTCAATGCAGAATAAGTGTCGAACTGGTCAGAAAATACTATTAAATGCGTAAATATACTATATACAATATAGGTATCTTGACTTGTCTAACCTATGTTAGCTTGATGTTAACTCGCATGAACAGTGTAATTAGTTTGATATTATGAAAATTCCAACTCTGCTTCAAAATTTGTTAATTATACGTCACACATATTATTGCATTTGATTTCTATGATATTAACCAGTGTAAATGTGTTATTTAGCTATGATTCGATTACTAGGACAATGCTTTCTTAATAGATTTAATTACAGATTAGGAAATTAAGGTTTACTGATTTTATTCTGTATTTTATTTGGTTAATCAATATCACAGCTTCTAAATGTTTCTCATGATGATGTTTCTCACTGGTTCTCATGATGTGTTGACATTGATGACAGAATGAGTGAGTATTCAATTTGCAAGCATGTATAGTCTTCAAATATTCTATAGGAATAAAATTATTCCCCTTTTATTTGAAAGTCAGTTTTTCTCGCCACACAAAGGTATTAATTAGTAATCAGTGCAGTCCCTCAAAAGAGCACCAAGGATCCTCTTCTTCCCAAAACACACTTCCTAGACTATAAAAACTTTTCAACTCTTTGTCAGGTAGCTGTTGCTCTTCTTCTGCCTTTTTGACTAGCTGACCACTGCTGCTTCTTCTGTTTTCTCTCGGCCCTGCAGCCGGGATAGCAGTCCACGCAATTTGGGTGTTGTTCTGTTTTATTTTGTTTTTCTTTGACTGAGAGCTGAAAGCTCCAAAAAGAGACTCAACTAAGAAGCAAAAGACTGCAAAGATGCCTAAGCCACAAGCCAAGCCACACCATTTTCCATTTGAATATATATTATTTTCATAATGTCCTATAATTATCATGTAATTAAACTTTTTAAAGACTTTTCCAAGGACTCTTCTGATTAGTCTAGAGCTCCATGCATCCAACTCTACAGCCTGCCACTGAATGCAGTGAGACTTGGACACCTCTCTGCTGTGTGTGTCCAATACATGGCCTCATCTAGTCTGATACTGGATTCATCCTCCTGAGAAGCAGTGAACCAAAACTGTTTCACTGAATCTACTGCAACGATTCTCATCTTGCTGTCACTCTGGTGACCCGAGGATAACCAAGTCTGCTTCGCCTTTCTCGGCACTTCCCGGGAAGTTTACTTCATCATCAGCCCTTCATCACTAAGGACACAGTAGGAAAACTATCTACCATGCATCTGTCTCAGAGTTGATGCCAGAGCTATTCAAAAGATTCAAAATTTTTTATTGGCTGTAGTTCGAGTCTTGGCCCCTTATTGTGCTTTTGACTCATTTTTGATAATAGTCATTCATTCATTATGTCAGCAATAACTTGTTAATGTAATTTACCCATTTATTCATGCATCCATTCATTTGTTTTAGTTGTATATATGTATATATGCTTAGTGTTTCCCATTCATCCCTATCCCTTGGTAAGTAAATAAATATCTTGATTTATGTCCAGAGGTTCAATTCATGAGTTCATGACTTTCAGATATAAGACTGATTAATTTAATTTCATTATTTTTCCTCCTAATTAATTAATTATTAATTAATTAATCTATGGAGGTGGTGTCCCTATTAACTTTACGAGTGCTTAATATTAATTTCCAAGTGTAGTGTTACTCCTACACTATTCCTCACTCTTTTCTTTCTGTTTCTCGCCTTTGCTCCTCCAGGCCAACAATAGAGTGATTTTTTTTTAAATAAATATCCATCCTCTGTTCATTTCCTGCAGGTCATTTAATTTCCTTCCATCTTAAAAATGGCTTGTTTCCTGTAAGTACATTCAGACCAATCTCTACACACCACACACTAAAATTGGGTATTAGCAGGTTGCTGGGATAGTTGGTTTTTGTCCATATTAATGACTATCAAAATCCTGTTTATCTAAGGAAGCTCTATGGTATATGTAGGACATCTCTACATTTTCAGTTGTAGCTATATCTCCTGTGGTTATTGTCAACAATGACAATGGTCTTGTTGACCATCATTTTCTGTTGTTCTGACATTATCATCTGTAATGGCTGTAACACACATACAGTGATTAGTTCTGGGGGATATTGTTGTAAGAAGAAAAGCTAATGCCAGGTATCAGGTCCTCATGCTTCTGATTCATGTATATTAAGGATGGTATGCTGGAGGATGGTTGTTTGTTTGATGCTCTTTACTGATGTTAAATACATTAGTTCTCTATAGTCATCATAGTTGTAGGTTGTTATTAAAACAACTAGGCCTCTGGCTTTGTCACAATTTCTCCCTCTTACCATCTGGTCACTGTAGTCAAATCACAATAATACCTTTTCATGATTTATGTATGTAGTTTATTGAAGTTTGATGAGGTAAAATGTGTTGGACTGTTCTCAGTCTGGAACACACTAGTGTTTGGATTATTGGCAAACTGATGATGACTTTAGTGGAATATGGAGAGTCTGAACTTCTGGAGGAGTGCGCTCAGTCTGATGCCAGACCTCAAGGATAGCCAGCAACTTGACTTTTAATCTTACTTGCACACACAGGTTTGGATAAACTTCTTTTGGAGTTCTGGGCAGGTGCAATGGCAAATGAGGAAGCTGATCTTGTGAATTTATGAGACTGAGGTAATATGATCTGTTTAATATATACAGCTGTCCCTGTTTCTTTATAGCCCTCATCATTGTGTTGGTGACGAAGCAGTAATTAGCATAAACTTTAAGAATCAGTCTGCTGGATTGGCACTGCAGCTTCGATTACCTGTTATTGTCTTAAATTGACCTCCAGTGTTGTATAAGAGAGACTGATGGAGATTCTGATCCTGTGGTTCTTAGTGAAAAGAGAGGAAGAGAAAAGACACAAAAAAGAGAAACTAGAGGCATTGTGCAGGACAAAAAGAGAGAAAAAATGAGTCATAGAATTTCTATTTAAGATAATGATTGTTGTAAAAAGGTCCCCCTTGGGTTCAGACACAAAAAAAGCAATTGACTTGATTGACTTAAATGAGCAATGTTCAGGAGAGTGCAGGGATAGAGAAATTAAGCCTTCAGAATCATAAAATCCATCACTGCAGGGATGTTCAGATCACGCTTTTGTGCTACAGTGGATGGGAAATTCTACAGCAGAAAATAATGTGCCTGCATATAATTGCAGGACAGTGTGACACTGTGGGGCGCCAGTCAGCAAAATGAAGTACATGAACTGAAGATTCTTAAGCTGTTCTGTCTCACATGTTGTTTCATGAGCTCTTAAAATCATTGTCGATCATCAGGTTTCTTTATGTCTTTACTGATCCATGTGGCAACTCTTCAGTTGTCATGATAACAGATTGTGTATCACTAGAACAAATTATATTGCACTGTACTTCTTCGTGAATTTTTCAAACATCAGCTTTTTCAGTTTCTCCAAAGCTTGTTCTTGTTTTGACTGAATGAAAGTATCATTGATTGCAAAGCATTTGACCAACAGCTGCATCCCCTAGATTTAGAAATTGTGAAACATTGTGAAAAGATGTAGTCAGTGGTTGGGAGGTCAGAATAGGGTAGACTGTCAATATGGTAGACTGAAAAAACAATAGCCACAGTTGTTTCAGCAAATGTCCAAAACCGACATACATTTCTGTTCAAGTGACAGAGTCCTCTCATACGCTGTAAGAACTATGACTGTGTTTTCAGACAGAATGCAAAGCAAATTGTAGAGGCTTTATGAATCTGCTTCATAAATGTGCAGAAGCGAGAAGAATAAAGACAAAACAAGAAGAACTGGAGTTTCAGGTTAGTTCTGAGGTCAGTCAGAATGTTATAGCCATTTTTAGTTTAAATAAGTATGATAAATATGAAGCTGTCGCTGAACATAAACACACAGGCACACTCCCACAGACACTGTTGGTGTGTTCGTTGCTAGCTAGCTTACAGCTAATGAACAGTTGGTAGGAGGAGGTGAGGGTGGATTGGGTGGGTCAACAAAATGTTAGACTTAGAAATGGCAGACCGCTTCTTGTTACAAGCAGTCAATGTTGGTTTCTTTTAACCATTACAGTGATCTTTCTCTAACCAAGTTGTTTTTGTGCCCGAAACGAACCAAACCTTAACCATAGAGGTGCCAGACCAGAAAATCCAACAGTGATTGAATAATTTGAAAGGCATCAGTGGCAGACAGGTGTCAGATCAGAAAATGTTTATGTGTTGTTCTGAAGGGAAGTTATAAATGATGTATTGTGTTATGAATTTTGTTGCCTTGTTGACAGGGTTACTGAGAGGTTTTTGTTTCTGGTAGTTAGGAAACAGTCAGTTAACAGATTGACTAATATTCACTAGAGATCTTTTTTTTTGTATATCTGCTTTCTCTGACTGTCTTTGGAGATTGCTTAAGGTTGGGGAGAGCAGGAACTAATTTGCCTTTCCCTTGTGGTGCTTTTTGCTAAAGCATTGTTTGTGTCAATGACCTAAGAAGCAGATGTCCTCTTGTCATTTCCCATTTATTCCCTCCCTTCCTTGCTGACCTAGTTTTTACTTTATCATCCTTTTCTCTCACTTTAAAGTAGTCTTTTTGGTTTCAGGCTCTGCATTACCTCTTTTATCTCCATTACCTGTCCAGTCTCCTCCATTTTTCCAAAGGGAGTAGTAACACTAGTTTTCCCACAACCTGCACATATACATACACCTCCATGAAGTATTGCACAATCAAGAGCAAACCCAATTCTACTTGAGGATTAGAAATGGGCTGGGAGAGCTGTTGCAGTACAGACACATGCAGATTAAAGTTAAAAAGCAGGATTTCTTACAGCTATACCAGATCTTGTGGTTTGTTTTCCTCTTACCATGCTAACAACCATGTGCGCCAAGTGGGATACTTCAAAACAATCATGTAAAAAAATCAACCATTTACCCAAAAATAGTTTCCATGAAAAGGAAAAAGAAAAGGCATCAAACTCCAGCAATGTGGAGAGATGTGCGATAAATCACAAGATTCTCTTTCCTTTCTTTTCCTCATCTGTTTTCTTCACTGTCCACCACATTAGGAATTATTTTTATGATTGTATTATGAGCTCATAAAAGCCTTCCAGAGAGCAGAAAAAAAGAAAAAAAATGCACACGCCTGTTTTACATTATAGTTTTATGACTTTCTTTTTACTCTCTCAATCATTCTTTCTCTAGTGTTGGCTTTTTGGGGGTAATAAAATGGAGCGAAACTCACAAATGGCATGATGAATCGATAGGCCTACAAGAAATGAGGTTACGGGAGGCTGTTGGGTGCACTAATTCCTGGCCACAGCCTCTGCAGCCCTTTAATTAGTTTATTTTTTCTAAATGCAGACAGAAGATTTAAGAGTGCTCTCTTTACTTGCTTCTCTGACCTAAATGGAATAAATTGGACTGGGATTAGTTCTCGGCACAACACTCCGTATTTGATTGGTGAAAAATGATTCCTCCCACAGGACACTATGGAAGCCAAGATATAAAAAGCCAGAGGGAAATGAACCATCCAAGGATAGCAACTTTCATTTCTTCTATAACCTCAATCTATTATAATTTTTTGGTCTGATAATGGTCGTAAGTTCTTGATGACATGATTATTTTTATTGATTGCTGTCACTGCCTTCTTGAATTAAACATCTCTGTGTCTTCATTCTTGTGAGTGTGATTTTGAACATAAATATATGGCATGTCCACCTCCACAGGTGCTGGTTTATATCTGTTCAAAATGCATCGAGCAGCATACCGGCAGATGAGATGGACTGGACCACTGTTGCTATGGTGCTGAAACAGGTGCTATAAAAGATAAGGATCTGAGTCCAGGTACAATATATGTATTTTTCGGTACAGAAACTCATATTGTCATGCAACATATACTACAGTAAGAAATAGTGTGTGTTTTACCTTCCTAAAGGCTTAAAATGGTTAAACCTTTTTGGTTTATCCAGTCAGTCACTAAAGAAAAAAGGATGCAATTCAAATGCAAATGGTTATGCAAATAATTTAGGTCCTCTGAAAAAACTGATCAGATGAGACATTAAAAAAGGAACAGGCAGTATATGTGCCTGGGTGTTCATTTCCTTTGTTAATATGTTCTTTATATGCAGACAGGGTACACTGAATGGTACTGATTTGATTGAGTTGATTTAATTTGGTTGTTGCCTTGCATTGTTGTATTGTAATCTGACACTGTTAGCACAACTTTTTGTTCTTTTCAAATGCTGCATACAGTATACATACGTACATATATACATACATTTCAGTTTACTGTGTTGTCTTTGTTGTGTTTTTTATCATGTATATGTAAGAGCCATACCTCAGATGCATATGTAACTTAGGATCTTTTAGCATAAATCAATCAAGGAATATAACTTCATAAAGGAATGGTTAGGTAAAACTAGATTTCTAGAGGGTCATACAGTTTATACCGTATCCTATTGGGCTCATGAGTAGCCCCGATCCAGAACTATCATACTACTTACATGATCCTGGATGCACATCTGCCAGAATTTCCCATTTCAATCATTCAGTATCTCATAAAATTTGTTACTCGAAGAAAATCATCATCTCATCAGATAGTGGGCAGTAGCAAGTATTAAGGTTGACAAATTGCAATGCAACGCTAAATCCACAGTCCTCCATCTGTGTAAAACTGCATTGAGAAGTTCAGCTGAAGCTAATTTGCGGCTTCAGCAGTCTGAGTCAGTCAAATCAAATGGATATCTTCCAAATTTACTGTCATTTTTATGCAAAATCCCCTCTTTGTGCTTCCATAGACAGTCTTTTCTTGCTGGGCCATGGTAGATGGATAGTAACCAAAACACAAAGAGAATTTTTCACTAAAAATACAATGCTCATCACTTACATTCAAATTGTTTTAGGATGGGATCTCTTTAAGTCCCATATGCAGAGGAGAAACAATTACGGCAAACAATAACTCAAACAATAACAGACTTGAAAAAAAATGTGAACCTATCCTTTTATTGAAGACACCTCTCTTAGTCTGAGTAATTTGTTTATTTTGTTATTTTACGCCTACCTGACATTTGCAAAGAAGCTCAAATTTTCCACATTCTTCTGGCAACCAAATTAATGAGCCACTGAGTGACTGAAATGTTCAGGTTCAATCTATCTAGGCGCTCTCATTGTCTTAAAGTTTATCAATTTTGTCATGCTGCATAGATCAGTCCCATGACACTCTTCTTGTCTCACTATGAAACAACAAAATGTTGAAATCTTAAATGTCAGAAAGAGAACATAAACGCTGTTTGGTCAACAATGCCAAACATTTCAACAAAATCTGATATTCTTGTAGAGGAACTGGAAGAGGACATCAGCAGGGTCAGTGTTGCTGGAAGAAGTGGATGGAGAAGATTAAAAGCAGCCTGATTCCACTGAACTTTGTGAAGAATTGTGCCTCCCTCCAGCTGCAGCACAACTATCAATCCTTTGAAGGTCACTACATGGATGTGTACTGAAAAGATTAGGAAGAAAAGAAAGACTATTGGGGTTGTCAAACCAATCATCCGAGCCAGAGGAGGTATGATAATCTATAGTCTGTTTGTACAAGAATAATTATAAGAGCATGTGCATTTGTGGGCATGTGACCCCACATGTGTGTACTGTACCTACTCTTGAGATGTGCTGCCTTATTTCCTAATATTTCCTGTGGTGCAGCTGTGATGTGAGCAGTGTTGCTGTTTAATTGACTGGGCTCTGTGTCTGCCATGCTCTGTTACAGACAGCGAGGCCCACTCCTTTGGGAAGAATGTCATCTCTTCGCAGGCAGCTTTACACCAAAGGCTCAAGGCTTTGGCAGCCTGCTTTAACATCTTGACACAACTCAGCCAGCTAATGAACAGCATTAGAGGCCCATGGGCCAGGACATACAAACTCATGGACAAACATACACGTACGCACCCAAGGACATTTTTTTCTTCCTTTTGCATCTAACACAATTTCAATATGCGCTGGAAACTGTCTCAGAAATAATATACAGCAGGAGGAAAAGGGGGCATTGTGAATTAAATTCCTTGTGTCCTTTCTTTAGATTTCTTTCTTTTTTGTCAGCAACTTCTCCTCTGTTACATGTTTGTTTTAATTTAATAAAGCAAGAAATGAGGCCACGATGATTGTCTGACAGATAAATTAAATGCTACGCAAGAAAAGTTGTTCTACTGGATTCATTAAGGAAAGACAGAATCAGATTAATTTTCCTTTCCAATAAAAATCCTGGTGATTTAAGTTCTGTATTATTACATTTTCTCTGTTCTCTGTGTGTCCCTGTCTATCCCATTTGGTTTCTCATCTCCTCATGAGGATTCCACCAAGGTCAGTTCGATTAGTCAACTGTATACACAGATAGTCAAGTTTTATTGCTCGTTCAAGTGGGCATGGTCATAAATCTCTCTCATCTAGTCACCCTGATCAGCCTGTTATGTGGAGCCTGCAGTACGTGAGAATAAGTCCTAAATGACAGGTGTTCCTGCAGTGCTTTATTAGTATTTACACACAGGGAGATAAACATGCAGTCAATCACAGAACCCAAACACCTTCTCTGTGCCACCTTTTCACCAGCTCCCGTCACTGATATGTCTGTTCCAAAAGCTAAATGACTTATCACCATAGCCCAATGTGCACCTGAAGTAAATTGAGCCAAACTCTCAAAGGTTCTGTACAAGCTGTCACCTGACTCCATACTTCTGCCTTTCATGCAGAGTTAAAGATGGGATTTTATTTTGCTTTACAACTGTTTCTATTTAATCTAATCATTCAGTGGGCGAGAGTGGCATGCTGCGTTTTTGAAACACCTACTCTGAGACATAACTTGTAAATGGGAGAGTGTCGCCATTAATACCAAGCAAGTACTTAACACCACCCCATGATGCAGTTGACATCTGATGCTTGTTTACACCCTTCGCAGTCTCTTTCCCTGTAGTAATGGGACAAGTAATGAAAATCTGATTGATGAATGTTGCCAAAGTAAATGTTTGTGTTACAGTCATTTCCACATAGACCATGGAACATTTTCACCTCTACAAATACATATTCAGTGTTTTTTGAAACAGATATCACCAATTTAAAGATAGAAAACTGATAATATTCCATGACACCTAAATGCATGAATGCATTATTTAAGAAATCTACAGACGGGTGACAAATTAAAGGAAAAACTGGTACAGGTCTGAATGCTTGACCCCTACAGTGAGGGGATGTGGTGGCTCTGTTATACTGTGGGGGGCATTTTAGCAGTTTGGGTCTATTTGTCCCCTTAGAGGGAAGGTCACTGCAAATCAATACAAAGTTGTTCTGAGTGATCACTTTATGATGAAACATTTCTATCTTGATGGGAGTGGTCTCTTCAAGGATGACAATGCCCCCATCCATAGGGCACGAGGGGTCACTGAATGGTTTGATGGGTATGAAAATGATGTGAATCATATGCTATGACCTCCACAGTCACCAGATCTCAACCCAATTGAACACCTTTGGGAGATTTTGGACTGACGTGTTAGACAATGCTCTTTTTGAAGAATGGTGTTTATCCCTCCATTAGATTTCAGAAACTTGTAGAATCAATGCCAAGGTGCACTGAAGCTGTTCTGATGGCATGTGGTGGGTGGCGCAACACCTTACTAAGGCACTTTATGTTGGTTTTTCCTTTAATTTGTCACCCATCTGTATGTATAAAGCACAACTTAACGCCCCCTGAAAATGTTTTTGCTTACCTCCAGTGGTTTAACTTTATAGGTGATGTGTTGCTCTCCAGAATGTATGAACCCAAAAGTTCCTGTCATTAGAAATCTTTCAGTGGTACCTTTCTAATCACCTTCAAAGTATTCTCCTTGAGATGTGATACAATTGTCCTAGCATGTCTCCCATTCCTGGAAACATTTCCTGTAGTCATCTTCTGTCACCATGTTCAGGATTTCCTGGATTTCTTCCACAGTGACTAATCTTCTCCCTTTCAGTGCCAATTTTAGTTTCATCAAGCTGTAGGCCCCAGGCTACCTGGAGGTAAATCCGATAACTACACCCTACTCCCATGTTATCAATGGCTTCCAAGAATTTTAGGAAGTCTGTCTCATATGAGACCACACCTGTCAGAGGTAATACACTGCTTTTCATCCTGGTGTTAGGTTACATGTTATTCATTCTAGGTTTCTGCTTATAAATCCTGTTTGACATTTAAAAATGCCTGCTGTGAAAAAGATATCTTATAGACTGTGAATACTGGTGTAAATATTAGAGACTGAATGTTTAATTTTTTAATAGTTTGAACAATACTTAAAATTTCAAATAAGTGCTAGCCCTAATGTAAGTATTTTTTTAAGTTATTGTAATTAGCAGTACTGGAATTCAATTACAATTCTGAAAGCCTGCATTTGCATGAATATCACACACAGAATGCTGAATCTCACGGTGAACTCCAACACATAAATTATTATTGCTTCAGTCCACTCTCTTGATAATACACCATTCGCGTTCAGAGTTGGCTACCATTATGCCATTTTGATTGATTAGTAGGTCAGTGGATAATCTTTAGATGCAAGTCATTTAGCTGCTACATATTAACAGAGCCTGTCAAACTCAGCTAATTAAGGAGTATTAAAATGGAGATGACAGTGCTTGGCAGGACATCATCTATTCTGGTCCCTGTAGACTTTTGTACTGTTGGCAGAGATTGTGTTTGTGCATGAGACAGAGAGAGAGAGAGAAAGAGAGAGAGCATGCTTAATATCTTAATAGAGACTGATTCAGTTAGTGTATATTTATGTTAATGGCTATAATGCACAATAACTGAATATTCATTTTATTTATTTATTTTGTAGGGGGTGGGGGGTTTGGCTGATTTCCATATACTTTAAATGTGCCTTTTGCTGGTATCTATGATTATGATTATGATCATGATGATTATTACGGGTAGTCGAGCAGTAGTAGTTGAAATACATAGTGTTCAGAGCTATCTTAAGTCATAAACTTTGAACAACAATTCTAATTTGCTTTCCTGCCAATGTCTCCTTCATATCTAACTTACAAACACGGACATACATCCTATTCCTTAGGTTGCTGAACAAGTGATCAAACATTCACATGGGCAAACTTCACTGCTAACCTCAGTTTGCAGGTTTACTTGCCAATTAGTTAGTCAGTGGCAATGAATCACACTGCTTTAAAAATTTTACCTGAAAACATAATTATGGTCAGTTTAGAGGTTGGTGTCCTTAGGGCCATAACAAGTAGTGTGTATCAACTGTCATCCAACCACGTGAAAAGGCAAACAGGTTCCTTGCATGGCCACACTTGAAGGCAAAGTGTAAAGCTGGCCATCATGAATAGGGTCAAGACACGATAATCATTTAAATTTAGGGATAAAGGTTCACATTTTCAGGCACTCTCTTCTGGAAGACATTAAAATGTTGCACTTGTTTGCACACACAAAAAGCGACAAAACAATTGTGAAACGAATGAAAAAAGAGAGCTCAAGGAAGAAGTTCAAACCTGGCCAGCCTTTTCACTAATTGTGAACAATTTGACCACAGTGGACACACTTGACTTGAAATTGACTGCTCTGAGAAATCCTAAAAAAAAATCCTGTCTTCTTTAAATTCTTTCTCAAGTTCTGACTTGAAAAAATCTCAGAACAATTAAAAAAATAATATGACAGCAACATGCCACACGGCATGAATATCTAATACTATGTATAGCTTTGAAAGGAAAAAGTTCAAATACTGGTCTTAAGAGACCTGAAAGACAATCAAATTGCAACTTGAGACTTTAGACTTGAAAGTTGCTTTGAAAATATCTCTTGAAGACTTGATCTGGACTTCTCTCGATTGACTTGGGACCTGACTTTGGACTCACTCTAAAATACTTAAAAAAAGCTCTGACAATGGTTAGGTCTTAAACTTGAAGTGAGGTAATGGTAGAAAATATTCTATTTTCAGGTAAAAATGACATTTTTTTACTCAATTGAAGCGTTTGGGTTTCATCAGCTAACTTCTTTAAATCCTTCTTACCATGTTTTGGGTTTCAGTGCATAAAATATTGGGTTTAGAAGAATTCTCTCTATCATTTTTGGTCAAAACTGTGCCACTATATGCGCCAAGCAGAAGAGAAGTATGAGTTGCAGGGAGTAGAGGAAACAGTCATGTCCATGCTGAATAAGGTGACCTGAAGCAGATTATTTGCAGACAATGAGCTGTGGATTCTGGCAGCTTTGCCTCTTTGTCTCATTTTTTCTTTCTATCTATCATGACCAACTCTTAGCTGCCATGCGTCCTTATCAGTCCCTACCCTGCATATCGCTCCATGACACCCTGGCTGGCTGATGATCTACCTCCACCCCCTCCGTCGCTCTATTGCTTTCTGGTACACTATCATTTATTCTTCTATAAATGGTGCACCTGTCTCCTCTCACCTTCATCTCTCACAAAGCCTCTTGTATTGCGACTTGTATCTTATCTCTTCAGAAGTCCTTCCTAATAATTTTGCTCCTCGTAGATTTTATCACTTGTCCCCTTTTCTCATCCTCTCCTCTTCAAGACTTCAACACTTTTCTATCTTGACAGAACAGGTTTCAGAGACAGGATACTTTTCTGTCTGCTTTTTTTGGACAAACTTTCAAGATGTCAGTCCTAATTTCAACCCTGGCTCTCCCTCCCTGTTGTTTCATTATCTCTCCCTCAGCCCAAACACCAGATAGTACACAAACAGAAAGGTAGCATCATCCCCTTATCTCTTCTGCTGCCCTCCATTTTTCCTGGACACTTAATCTTGTGCTGTCTAGCTTTGTTTTTATTTCTCTGCTCTTTTTTTTTATTCCCTTGTCTTTTCTGCCCCTTCTGCCTCTTTCTTCTTCAATTTGTCACTTTTTTCTCACATCTCCTCTTTCTTTCCCATCCTCATCCCTCTCTCCTCTCTCATTCTTTTGCTTTGTCCAATAGCTTCATCCAAAAAGACTGATGACGATGATGATAAGGATAGAAGATAGAAAGGGAGGAGATAAATATAGACGATAACTGCCTTTCACTAAGATGGACAGGGACAGTTTTAGTTACTATAGCCAGAATGTATCCTCCTTAAGGCACATTCAAACATTTGTGTCACATGTGAGGACATTGCATTGACCCAAACCCAAACTTTACCATAATAAGCTTAATTCTAAACTCAAACAAAACACACGATTATTACTACTAATGTAGATATTGGACGATTCAGAGAAACCATGGATTAAGTTCTATGACAAAATTATAGAGAAACATGCAGTTAAGAAGCCAACTTTAATTTTCAGATTGATGGGATACAAACTCTGGTCTCAGTGTCTTCATGGCCGTCTGCCACACCGACATCCACCCCCTTACTTTCTGCCTCTCTACATAAAGGGCACACTGCCTCCTGCATTGGCACGCAACATTGGCATTGCACATATGTAAATCCTGCAAAACAAAATCCTCCAATATGAATGTGATTTTTAGGAATACTGGGCTGCATACTTATTCAATTCAATTCTACAGGATAGTTTCTCTCTGCAGCTTATCTTTACTGAAATGTAGAAATGTCAAAATGTTGAAATGGAAATAGTCTGGGCTCAAGCCAGCTCTTTTTTTTTTTCTTTTCTTTTTTTCAAGTTGTGATTCCTGCAGAGATACGAACATCTCATGCCCAGGTCTGACTTTGTGAGCTTTGCTAATGAAGAGAAATTTGCTACTTTATATTTCTTCACCTATTTTTTAGTTGACCAGAACAACCTGACTTCCTTCTTTCGATTTAGTTTCTTAACTTGAATTATATAAGACAAATCATACTGAATTCAAGGGCTCACATTGTAAAATAACAACACTTATTTACATCATGGTCCCAAGATGTAAAACAAACAAAAAAAGTAAACATAAAATTAGACAAAAATATTGTTAAAACTCAATTTATATTAGTATAAAGTGATTAACTCAGAAGTTAATATTGATATCAATGCTAAAATACAACAAGAACAACAAAAAGTATTCAAGAGCATCATGATGTTGTCTGATATTCTACCCTGAACTGTATGGGCCTCAGTCCACATTTCTGAATTCATTACAACCTACTTGAGTTCAAGGAGAGTTTCTGGCTCGTCTTCACTGCTGCCTGTGTCTGACAGTAGTTTCATCCACAGCAGTGCAACTCACCCCAGCAGCTGGGTTTGGTTATTGATGATCAGAATCAGGGAAGGATGTGTCGTTCTCCTATCTTTATTTGACTTCTCAGCAGCAGTACTGTCAGTGACCTAGCCTTAAACTCTCTAGTTTGTATTGCTATGAGAAGGCTTTTCATAAAGCACTGCTGGCACAGTGTTGTAGTTCTGTGCTGTAGAACAAGATGTAGGCATTACGTATGTAACAGTTAACCAAAGAAAATGCCTTATGATACTAATTGTAACGAAAATAGAGACATATTCTAACGCAGTAAAAATATGTCTCTAAATACTCTATAGTACTCCAGTGTACTTTTTCTACCAGCAAATTATACACTAGTTACTGTATGTAGTTATTTGGAGTTTATAAGACATTTTCTTGAAAGAACTGCTAAAATCTTAAGGGTACTCCAGTGATTCAGTATTGCACTTGCATAAATTTGGGGGCTAAATGGTCAAAATCAAAGCAGCAAAGGCTGGGATATACTGACGTTTGGTCTTGATAGCATCTGTCATCAGACCCTCTTTGCCTGGTAAATGCCCACAACTCAAAACCCCCAGTTTGTGAAACAGGTTTTCTGTTTGAAGTCTCAAGCCGAAACTGAGAAGAAAGTGAATCTGAGGATGTCATCAGGGTCACCAGGGGTAACTGTTTTCAGAGGCTGTGTAGTATTTTTTCATGACAAGTAAACTGAACTCTGTCCATGAAACTTGAAATCAGAGACAGATTTTTTAGTATTTATGGTTATCATTTTTAAGCAATATTATTCAAAGTATTCTCTAATTACCTCTTCAATCTGCCTTCCTATGCATGAAGGTTTCACAGGAAACAATACATTCATGTAATCCAACATTGTTTGTAACTTTATCTCATTAAAGACAGTGCCTACGAGGTTAGTGCTGACAGTGGTCACACAAAACAAGACAATGGTCAATTTCTTTTAAAGATTGCAGTATATCAGGTCATTTTATTGACATTATTTGAAAAAAAAATTGAAAACAACTTTTAAATCTTACCTAATGTTTCCTTTCATTGATTTGAAAATAAAAGTGATCGACCCTTTCTTGATCTATGCCAGCATGCAGAATGCTATCTCTCTACCTACTGTTTATCTGAGATTGTAAACTATACAATCATATCTTTTGAATCCTTTAAAATAGACCCTAATAAAGTGCTTTGATCTTACTTATTTTGATCTTGATTAATTTTGTGTCTAATAAACACATGATCAGTATCAATCCTAGCCTGAGTTACACAAGGATAACTACACAGGGTTAGTTCTCTGTTCTCATGTGTATCCATTGGTGTACTAATCTAATTTGAGCAGACAGTTGTACACTTGGGTCATTAAAGCCACTTAGGAGTAGACAGTTAAAACTAAGTGTGAAGTGTGAAGAAGTGTGCATTGTGTTGGAATTCCTACACCATTTTTTCATTAGCAAAAGCTGAGTAAGTCATTTTTTCTTCCTGCAGGAAGGAGAGGGTAATATAATTAAAAAAAATCCTGAGGCATATTGTTATAGCCGGGTGAGTTTTAAAACAATGTTAATGAAACCAGTTCTGTTACTGCAGATTTTATACCAGCTGTTTAATAGTCTTACCGAATGTTGAAAGAGCAACTGGAAGGATCAATGAAGATAAAATCAAATCAATGGAGCAGTCAAAATTAATACACACTGTTTAATGGCTCACTTTCAGTTCTAAGAGGAACATTCAAAGCTCCTGTTTTTGTTGGTGAAAGGATGTTAAATGTCTCAGAATCAACGTGACACACTTCCTTTGCTCTCTAAGTAACAATTGGGATATGGTTGCATAATATACAAGAAGTCAAAATTATTAAGAATTCAGTTGTGTTTCTTTAATATATTAATAATATGTGCAGTGGAGTAGGATGTATAACTGTGCCTACATCTCTCCTCGGAAGCACAATGAGGTAAAACAGCTGCCTTTGACAGGGAGGTGATTGTATTTACTGATTGAGATTTTATTCTTGGCCAGAAACAGTGACTGGTAATCTGCTACTGTGGGCTATCTTTAGTATTAAGTGTTTTTCAATTACTTCAGAGTTCCTGGACACCTGAAAGTCTTCAAGAATGTCAATGTTTGATGATACTGCAATACCACAAATTAACTTCATGACAATGTTTTTTTTTAAAACATCTAATGCCAATTTTTGTACACGTCCATGCACCATCCTGATCTCTGTAATGGACATAATTCCCAGGATACTGGGCTGCTTGATTAACAGGTTTTGGTCCTTCAATGTGCAGAAGTTTTTATGTTTATTTTTTTCAGTTTATCAGTTATATTATCTGGCATTCAAAAACATTTTTGACAGATGCAGTGTCAAAAAATAACATGTTCTTTTTTTAATTAACAAAATTTTGCATGCATGTTCTTGAGCAGAGGGTTACAAAATCTGTAAGTGGTCATCAAAAATGCAGGTAAAAAATGTATCTGTCTGTTGTCTTTTCTATGATCTGTAAACCATCTTTATTGGCTGACAAAACCAAATCATCAGCATAGAAGAGGATTTTTACTTCCTTGTCCTGGAGTTTAGGACCTGGTGCAGCATACCACTCTACCTTACACATGCATTGATTTATTTAGATATAGAATGGGGTGCATTTTTTCTCATCCACTCCTTTTGAAAAAGGCTGGATTCTTTTCAGTCTAATTTTACTGCAAATTATTTGTATGATTATATAGTAAATGCTGCCACAGTGCCATTAATAGCAATCACAATATTTAACAATTTGATGAAATGCTTTCTTGTAGTCAGCAAAACAGGAATGTAGTTCATAATGCATTTTGTGTGAATTTGATCGTTCGTGGGGCAGTTTGGCATATACTCTCTGGTGTAATTTTAATATTTGGGATTTAAATTTCCAACAGGAGGACCCACATTGTATACTGTAGCTGTAATTGTTGGCGCATAGCTGCACCCAATCAGAAGGCTTCTTTTTTTGCTGTGTCATCCAGTGAATAGCAGTCAGTCAATACTGACAACGCGACCAATAAAAATAAAACAATTCTTGATTTTTGTTTCTTGTTTACCATATGATGATGTTGATAAGTCAGAGTTTTTTTCTTTTCGCAAATGCCAGATTGCAAGCAACTTCTCCTCTTTCGCTCAGTGTACAGCCCGTTCATCGCATAGAGTAACAGAAGCCTACTGTCCTCTAGCTAGCTGCTTTTAATGTAGGTTAAGATAAAAACCATGGTAAAACAAAGCAGTTTGCTTAAGTTTGTCACAAAAAGACATTGTGAGGAGCAGGAGGAAGAGAATTCAGCTAATGTTCAGCCATCACTCTCAACCAAGACACCTACTCCTGCACCAGTTTCTCCTCAACAAGTGCCAAGTATTAACAACACATACATGGCTGCTAATTCAGCCCTTTCTCCGTCAGCAGCAGCATCACACTGTACTGTTAAAAGACTCTTTTCAACTGTCTGTCGGATAAAAGCTGGCATCAGGGCATCAGTGATGACATACAGACTGAACTCTTTCTCCCCGCTCTTCTTTCAAAGAGAACTGACTGAAGCATTGGACTATAATGAAATCATTTTTCAGTTCAAAACCAAGCCCCATCGTCTCCTGCTGTAATCATCAAAAGTAAGCTAATTTACCATTTCAGACTGTAGTAGCCTATTGCCTATTTCAATATTATTGTTTATTGGGTATAGTTTTTGTTGGGTGTATAATTGGATTTTATGCTGATGTTGCTGTGTCTGCCATCTGTGTGTGTGTGTGTGTGTGTGGGTATGACTGAAGTCACTTTCAGGGACACACACCAGTATGTGTGTGTGTGTACGTGTGAGATTTATGCGGCCGCTGTGCCAGGCTATGTTCAGGTGTCATTTTAACCATTACTGAGCATGTGGGTGCTTGTGTACCTCTATCCATATGCTGTGCTGTTGCATCTGTCAGCTGTGTGTGTGTGTGTGTGTGTGTGTGGGTATGACTGAAGTCACTTTAAGGGACACACACCAGTGTGTGTGTGTGTGTATATGTGTGTTTTTATGTGGCTGCCATGCCAGGCTATGCAATGCTGGTAATGTTTGTTTTGGTGCCTGTAACATTAACTCTGGTGCCTGTAACATATGCATCATTACCATGCTGTAAATGGCCTGTATGATTAAACTGTGGTACATTCAAGCAAGTATAGTTGTAATGTTAACATATACATTTCAGAGCCTATTAAGTATGATCGGTCAATTATTATTTTTAATGTGCTTTAATAATGGGCCAAAGAAGTGTCCCATCTGTATATCCACTATATGTCTACGAGGTCTTACAGTGAGTTGGGGCACAGTTGTTCATGGAATTAGCAGTAACATATCTTCAAATACCTTCAGCCTTATAAACAAAGAAGCATAAGATTTTCTCACAGTCATCATAATAGGATGGTCTGATGAGCATTAATAAGACTATGAAGAGGAACCTTGGTTTGTGTCTCTTGATAGTTATTAGCTCAGAGACATATAATGGGGCATATAATGTTCTTTAAGCAGATCATTTATCCTCAGGGATCTTTTGTCAGATCTAATTGTCTCAGTTTTACAGGGAGCAGTAATACCAATTGAAGGGAGGCAGATATGATTAAAATCTTTCAGTAATCCCGCAGTGCTGCCATACAGATTTAAAGCAGGAATTTTCAAAGTGTAGTCTTCATAGGTGTCAACTTTATTTTGTTTCCAGGTAGTATCTGAAACATACAAACTGTGCAAGGACCGACAAATCTAGACAGGGTTGAATATACTACCAAGAACAAACTGGCATGTGAGAACTATGAATTTATACCAAGTAAGTATCCATCACAACAGAACAGTCATGTCAATCAACACAGTCCTGGCAAATATAAAGAAGGAATTTCATCTTAAATAGACTGTAACTGACTTTGGAAGATACTAACTTGAATTGGCTAACTCAGACAGCTGATGAATCAATTACCTTTAATTTAATAAATTTAGAATTAACTTCTGAATGCATGTTTGCAGATGTTTCTTAAATTTATATGGCACATTTCAGTGTGTATAATCTTCTATTCACCTTTTTATTAACAGCAATATATAACTGGTAATAAGCTCTTCTGTTTTATTTCCCATTTACCTTCAGTCAGCACCCAACAAGTGGTTGTAAAATGATGAGTTACTCTATGTGTGAATTCAGTGTGAATTTAGTTTATTTTAATAACAGCTTCATGATTAATTAATTATTAATGACAGCATTACATGAGGAATCATCCTAATTGTGTAAGATTTTTGAGCCAACAAAAACTGTTGGAATTTGGTTGTTTTGTAAACGTTTGATAAGAATTTAATGAGTCAAGTTTAAACTGGGAATATGCTGAAATAGAAGCACTTAAACAGCTTCATTTTAATTCTGCCATCTATGAGTTATATCACTTGCTGCACCCACATTCTCTTGCATTAATTTTCTTCTTGGAAATTCAAGCCAATTTGTCATTAGTTGGCTGTAATTATACCTACTTTATGGTGCCATTCTGATGATCCTTTGAGTAAATTGTACAGATGGAACAATTTGAGTTCTAGTTTTTAAAACACTTACAGTATTTGAACTAGCCAGAGATGAACAGGATCGAAGGGGGAGGCTGTCGTTTATTTGGTCTCCTCCCTGTTCCTCCTCCAGATATTCAGTGACCATCCTTAATAAAGTAGTTTCTGTCTTTGCTCTCTCTCTCTCTCTGTCTCTCTATCTCTCTCTCTCTCAGTCACTTTCTCTCAGTCACTCTCTCTCTCTCGCTTTGCTGTTTCTCTATTTCTTCCTCTCTTCTCTGCTCATTCATCATCCTTTCTGTGACTCTGTCTGCCTGTCATTTTTTCTCCCTCCTTATTAGTAAAGGTTAAATGAGCATAGCCTCTTTTTCACTCTGCTGGACAGATTTTTAAAAAGATTTGAATATCATCTCAGATCTCTTGCTCTGTCTCTCCTGCCTCTTTTGACACTCTGTTACGGTATTCCAACAAGTTCTCTTACGTTAATGAAAACTTTAGCCAATGATTCCAAATGATCCATATGAGCAATAAAAATTATTTCCGTTTTTTTGTTTGTTTTAACCTTCCATTTTCCACCTCTCTGTTGAATGTGTGCAGGTTTAGGCAAAGATTTATTACTTTGCTTATTATAAAATATAACACAGGATTGAGTGGTTTGTTGGGCATATATTATACTGCTTAACTTATGCAAAATGCACCAGTAATAAACTCGTACACAGTGACATGTTATGTTCCAATTAATGGTGCTTGTATTTTCTTATGTATGTTCTTTTTTATCTTCCTTGTTCTTTCCCAGGCTCTTTGTTTCCTTACCTGCCCACCAGATGTCTTCCCACATGCCAGTGTCTTCCTGCTCGAGTGAGCAGCAGCTGTGCCTACTGTAATTAGTTATTAGCTCCTGCTGGTCCTTCTGTGGATTCTTTAGCTGCTGAAACTATGAGAAAGTCTGTCTAACTCTGCCCTTTTCTGTTTGCCAACTTGATATTTCCTCACATCACTCAGTCCTTTCACTGGTTGCTGTCCGTTCTTCTAGACAAAAGGATTTATTAAAAGGACTGAGTGATGTCTCCTGAGAGTGCACGAGCACACTCAGGGTCTTCATTTATCTTCAATTAATGTGGATTATGACAATATCAGCTGAATGGGCAGCATGCAGACTATCAATTGATGATTATAGAGCTGTTATACTCAATTAACTGCAGCTGCCTGATAATATACACCTGCTGGATCAAACTGGTGAGAAAAGCCAACAACCTGCTTCAGATTTAGAATTATTTCCATATATGACTGCTTTCATACAGTCTGTGTTCTCTGCATGAGCAGAAGTGCATGTTGTTAACAGTAAATCCAACCAATAACATTAAAGCCAGGAGTGTTTTCTCCATAGGCCAACGGGAGCAAGATGTTACTTTGTTTCTTTTTCATTTGAACACAAATCTGTTGTCTAAATGTCATCCTGCAGTGAAAAAAGAAACTGAATATGTGGTTTTGTTGAATTCTGGCACTTCATAATCCAACCAGGTTAAATTTGCATTTAAAATAGTACCAACAGGATTTGTTTTTCATAGTGTTTAGAGGGAGAGTGACAGTTTTTAGTCTCACTTGGCTTCCTTTTTCTCAAGCTTCCCTGCTGTTAAACTGTTAAAAAGACACATTTCTGATAGTGATTTAATTTTGCTTAGATTTTACTTAATCAGCTTTCACTTTTGGAACTGTTTTTCTATCCTACCTTTTGTCTTTTCATTGGACAATTATTTTACTTTTTTTTTAATATAGATTGGGTAAATTAGCATCAGAATAGTAGCCTATCACTGTTTCTAAATATGTGTCCACCATAAACTGGTTAAATTTAAGAATGCATCTTTTTCTCCCTGTTTCTGTCTTCCATCAACAGTAAAAAACAGTTTTTCTCACTCAGACACTGAGCTTTTCCCAAACGGTCCCCAGAGTGTATAAATCTTAAAATGTCAGATTGGTGTTTTTTTTTTTTTTGAAAAACAATGATGTAAGCTCCCCAGTGAGTGGCTGTGTGGCACAAAAGTTAAGAAAGAATTTCAGTTGCGTCTAACGTACTCTGTGATCACTCATTTTAAATGTCGATATAGCCTCATTAATCTCTATTTAAGTTGATTTTGATGATATTGTGATCATTACATAACAATTTGGTCAGCTGTCTGTGTCTGCTCTACTCCTTGGCAGATGTGGGCTGTGATGCACAATTTTATTTTTTACCAACTGAAAAGAGGACAAAGAAGAGAATACTTAGCAGTTTTCCTATTGTTCACAGTGAAAAGAAATGTTTATGAAAAACAACCAGGAACTGCTGGCCTGGATGCACATAGGCAGTTCTAGAGTGACCTGAAAAGTCACGAAGGTTGGTGGGATCTTGGGAAAACAATGTAAGTGTGAGTGTGTTGTTTGATTTCTACATTTTGCTGTAATACATTTGCTCTGTTTCTTTTGTGTGTACAAGTCCTTGTTATGTTTTGGCAACAAAGTACAATTTGTCATTGATTTGAAAACTGAGTCAAATTAGAAAGCCTGTAAAAGAGTGAATGGCTGGAATAAATAAGAAATGCACAATACTGAGATATAGATAGAGAGGGAGAAATAAATAATGAGAAAAAAGTACAGCTTAGGCTGCTTTGTGTGTGCCATTCATTTTTGGGAAAAGTATCGACCAGACAGATTTTGCTGTCTCTGAGGGAAAAGGACGTCAACTCATTAGGCCTTTCCTTTTCAGCTTTGTTCTTATACAGGAAGGATGTATAAGAGTCTATCCCAGCATGCACTGAGTGAGAGATAGGGTACACCCTGGATACATAAAAACATATATAAAAATTGTTGTTTGATATGTAAAAGTGAAGAGCCATTCATGTGTCTGAATAAAAAAGTGAGTGAAAAGTGAACAGCCATTTGTGACAAACATTTTGGTTTTCCTCTTGTGCGTACAGTAGGATATACACACAAAAACACTGGATGTGTTTGAAATTGACTAATAAGCTCCAACTGAAATATTTCAGAATCCAGTCAGAGCAGTAAATCATTATAAACTCCAGCTGTTTTATGTGGTGAAGAGGCACTGAAGGAAAGAAAAAAGCATTGCATTGATGTGAGATAATTAGATGTAATTATAAGAAAAGTATCTTAATCTCAGTTGTAGTGGGTGTTTGTTTGTCAGGTGAGATGATTTGGTCAGTTTGTTTATCTTCATCACAGATTTCTTCTTCAAACATTGCTGCTTCCACTCACGCTCACCCACAGCCTACAGGCAGAACGGTGGCATTGTGTGTGGAATAAATTGTGAAAATTCATCTGCACCAACAGATTGAATCTTGGATTGAATAAGACTGAATCTTGCTGTAGCATTGTAAATCAGCTGAATCTTATGTGTTCTGGCATGTTCTCCATGTCAAGTTTGAAAATTAATTTCGGAGACTCCACGCTGGAGAGTGCACATGCAAACTTTCTGCTTTGAATGTGTCCTATTAAATGCATGAAGCTGTTTTTCTTTGTGCGGTTTCATACCGACATACCAAATTGAGCCATATTCATTCCACTCTCCCGCATGAAAATCCCATTCCAATGTGCTGTTTTGATTGTTTGAACAATATAAGAAATAATGAAACATGTTGTTTTGACATATTTGAAATATATTTGACAAGAATACAAGGACATAGGTTTGTCAGACGGCCAAAGTAATTGTGTACATGTACTTGTTCTCTATCACTCTTTCCTCTTTCATAGGCACATGTGCACACACACATCCACACATAAAGAGCCTTAGCCTACTCTGCAAAATGTTTACTGAATATGGATTTGCTGACTTGACTGAAACCGGACTTGTATCATGATTGTTTCTCTGATTTTTACATTTTATTTTAATGATAGACTACTTAACTATAAATCTGAGACCAAAATCAATATTTAAAAATAACATATCATAGACTGTCACAATTAATGATAAAATAAACGTATAGAAACCTGTCCTTCTTTCAGTTTGTGGATTTGGGTGACACGACTCAAGAGTTTTGTGACAGAGATCAAACCTATCTTTAAATCTTCTCAAAGACTTCTATTTGTATTATTTTTTATTTAACTCCTGAACATATGGCTAGATCTTTCACTCTGACACCAGATCTCACCTGACAGACTGCAGCTCATCATAAAATGATGCCTGACAGTCACAAACAAATCAGTTGGACAAGCTATGGCTAAATTATGTTAGAAATAATGTTCATATCTTAATGATACATATGCAGTAATAACTCTGCTTTGATCCACTCATGGAAAAGGGGAGAGAAGGCATTAAATAGTTAATGTTTCTCCCAGTAATTTCAAATATTAATGTTAGGATTGATTACAGAACATTCTTATAAGCTCAACAGTCACTGATACTTTTATTCTTCTTTAAAAAGGACCAGATGTCTTAGTTTGCTTTTGGGAGGAATTTTCACCAACAGTAATAAAGTTGTTTGATTAAACATCATGTCTGAGCAACAATCACAAATTAGCTAACAACACCTAACACCAGAAATTAAATATAATATCAAATGATCTTAGTTTTGTCAAGTGAAGTCGTTTTCAATTCTGTGACATTTGGAATGTTTAAACTATAAATACTAACTACTTCAGATTCCCCACCTCACCGACTCCACTACTGCTGCTGCTGCCAGGTTGCTGCTAGTCAACAATGCAGACAGCTTGAAGTTGAGGGTTACCAGATCATCAGATCGAGTATCCCCCATATCCTGCTCTTTCACTCATCATAATAGTGCACTTTTTTACAAAAAATACACAAACCTGGCAACTCTGCAGAGATTTTACCTGGAGTTAAAGTGGCTAGATTGTTTGAGATTGGTAATAATATTGGTAGGGACATGTCCCCACTGTCCATACACACATATACGCCCATGCAAGAATAAATAGCGTGAAATTCTACATAAGACAAAATAAATTCACATTTGTTCACTGATGAGAAAAGAAAAAGCCTTTCAGCGTTCATCATTATAGTACTTGATGGCTTACCCCAGCTTTACATGAAACTAGTACTTTCCTCACACATATCATAGTAATGGCAGATGATGGTGTATCTTACATTAGTTTTGACAGTTCTGATGGCACTCAGTGTCTCGCTGCATAAGTATGTCCCTTGGATTTTTGCTGGAGAAGCCCAATAATCTTGGAAAAAGGCAGAGACACTTCACAATTTTGTGTATATTCACTGGCACTAATGAGGATGTTTTGACCAGTGGCCTACAGTCTCCTTTCTGGATTTCAGTTGTGTGTAAAATAGTGTTGCAGGGAGACAGAAAGCTGTGTCTATTCATCTTATTGTACTGTATGTGTGGCAGCTGGGAATGTTTTCCCACTGACCAGAGCTGCAACAAGGCAGGCCAGAATAAACTGATGAATTATTTGTTTGTGCAATTTGGGATGGACCAGCTCATCCTGCTGGCCCTGGTGGAGAATTGTTTGTGGGGGCAACATAACACAACAGATGGTAGCATTTAGATTTGCTCAGTTATTCCATCCATCCATCCATCCATCCATCCATCCATCCATCCATCCATCTATCCATCCATTTTCTGTCACTTATTCAGGTCCAATGGCAGCAGACTAATGCTGTGACTCAATTCGCATACTTCCATGCTTACATTTGCTATTTTGAGTGCATAAGTGCGTTCACACTGACAATTATGGCAATATGCAGTGCACTGTGTACCCAGATGATGCACTCATAACGATCAAAAAGTTGAGTGTGGAACTCTGGACACTTCTCACCCTCAATGGTTACCATCTTGGCTATGTAGTGGAAGGGGAGGGATTGCCAACCTAGCAGAGATTTTAAAGCAGACTAACAGTTGTTGTAATTTTCGCTATAGGACTGTTCATATGTCACTTTATTAAGTTTTAATATTTTTTCAGGCAAGAAAGTAACCATGTAGATTTCCAATATGTGGTCAGTTTATACAAATAACCAGCCTGGTCGCCAGAATAAAACGTTGGCAGTTTAGTTCTGCACACCACAGAAACGTTGAATATCTACATTTCAGCACTTGCAATATGTAGCATATTAACATTTCAACAAAACGTATCATATCAACATTTCCAAAATATGTATCATCTCAACATTACTAAAGTGACGAAGTTCACATGTGATCTATATGAGCTGATCTTTCCTATTAGGAGGAGGAGTGGCCAGTGGTTGTTTAATAAGTTTCTTGGCAGCAAGTTGGAAATCAGCAGAGAGTACGTTTTGAGACCACCTCAAAACCAATGCCCGCTTCCCGTTTCAACCGACAAAAGCAGGTGTTTTTAGTGAGAAGTCAGGACGTTTTTATTTTATTTTTTATTTTTATTTTAACCCAAACCATGATCTTTCCCTAACCCTGACCAAGTGGTCTTTGTACCTAAACCTAACCAGACCTTAACCACAGCGTTGTCACACCATAAAGCGTCATTATTCAACATGTAGAAATGTTAATATGCTACGTTTGTAGAAATGTTGATGTGATACGTATTACACGTGTTGAAACGTATATATTCAACGTTTCTGTGGTTTGTAGAAATGTTCAATGCCAACGTTTTCTTCTGGCGATTGGGTTGAAATAACGCCTGTTTGTAAATCTGTTGCAATGTTTTCGGACATGTGAGCAGACACAGCTGGCCAGGTGACCAGGTGGCCAGGTGGTCATCTCACAGCGGCAGCCCAACCCTGCTGCGTCGTCATACCTAGGAGAAAAGTGATCTGATGAACTGATCTGTGCAGCTCCACATAGCATTTTGATATATAATATAATTCCTTTTGGAAGATAAATGTTGGTCTCACAGATGAAATCTCACAATTGTAGCTGCCACATTAGTTTGTCTGAATGTAAAGTGAGGCTTCATGTTTTTACTGGACAGAACAACAGCACTGCCTCTGGGGCTCTATATATACAGATATCACCACATTTCAATAAATATGAATGTATTAAAATGAACAGATCAGTCTATATTAAATTTCCTTTTATTTTATCAAGCTACATAACAGTTTGGATTTTTATTATAGCTACATTACAGACTGAATAACATAATTTACTGCATCTCTCTGTCAATGAGGTTAATTATTTGTGAGAAAAAAGATGTTAGTGGAGCTTTGAGTTGAGATTATTTTCTCACAGTACAGTCAGGTAGTTGTGTTGAAGCTGAGCTGGTGCTGTAAGCAAGTACGCTGCTGTTCCAACTGCAGAACGAAAGCCTTAAAAGCACGTTTTTCTTACTTTGAATAAAATGTGATATTTTGGCGGGTGACAATCGCAGTCAAATGTTATATGATACATATACATGAACATATGATGCTCTGCCGGGTTGCAATTCGCCATTTAAAGCAGAGAGAAGAATACATGGTCAAATCTTGCAATCGTCATTTCAGGTAAGTGCACAACAGCCAACACAACCCTGTTGAAATTCACACACAAGTAAGTACATGGTGTACACAGTGTACTATATGAAAGTGTACTAACAGATGTATCCGAATTGAGACAGTGTAAGGGCTCCTGACCTTAGATGACTATAAAAAGGAAGATCAATTGGTAAATCCAGGGCAGTACCTTCAGGCTCAGTGCCCTCTTCACCCCAACAGTCCAGTGCCACACCAATGACACTGACACCACACCAATTGACCTGTTTATCTCATGCTCCATCTTACCCTAAGATACATGAGATAGCGAACAATTCTTTTCCCTATATATTATTCCTATCCATAGCTTTATCAGTCTGTCACAAAGTCAAACTGAATGTTCTGTGTTTACCTCATCAGACATCTTACGGAAGAAATTTATATTTTATGTTTCTTGGTTTCAAGGTGGTGCCTCCAATCTTTGCATTAACTAGTTGGAATACCATTATTGCCCATTAGTCTACTTAGATGGAGAACTTGCTTCCATACAGCCCATTAAATCGCTTAGTTTTAAACCATATTTGCATAAAGCCCTAACATCACTGTTCTATCACAGGCAAACAATCACACTGACTAACAGACAGACAACAGCCTGCTACACAACACAAGAGCCACAGACTTTGAAAAATAATTCAGATTAGCTTTCCTGCTGAAGTCTCTTTCTTTTCTTACTTACAAAAATGAACACACATCTTGTTCTGCACCTTAGATTTTTGAACAATGACCAAACAAAGAAACATATCATTAGCTTGTCAGCTGCAGCACATTAAACAGCATATAAACGTACCTACTAACGTCACTTCAGTCTGTTTAGATGCTGTTTTGGTCTTTACTCTTCAATACCACTGCTAATAACATGCTGTCTGCCCATGGATTGTAAGCTACAGCACAACTTTGTTTACTCTGCCTCTCATTCCCCTGCCTTTGTTTTCTACCTTTAACAATACATTTAATACATTATTTTCAACTGCAAAAAGTGATGGTTTTTATTGTGTAGTTTCAAAAAGTATGTGTACCAATTTTGACAGAGTGAGCTTATTAGTTTTATTACATTTTATTAATGAAAAAAGGTTCTTGAATACAGTGAGGCAAACCTACCTGCTGTAGGTGGAGTGTACATGGTGTTGATAGGGCTGTTGTCTCTTTTCAGTAGCAAGGTAACTGCAGCCAAATGCCTCAATGTGTTATCAAGAGTACAATTGCTGTAATGCATTAGCAGCTCAGTTCAGAAGCTCACCCAAATTCAGCACTGAACTTTAAGTGCTTGACACCTAATAAAAGTTGTAATGTGTTCATCAATTGTAGAATTACATCTTCATTCACTGTGGATATAAAAATATAAAAACATCTATTTTAATGCATCAAAATTCATTAACAGTGTTTAAAGAGAATACATTTTACACTTTCCAATCAATGCATTTACAAAAGAATGATGAGTGAAATTCCTTTGAAGCATAACACACTCAACATAGTAAAAGTGCACCTGTTCTAAAAAAAAAAGGATAGTGTAAAGCTGAATGCAGAAAGCCTGCAGTGTAGGTCAGGGTCCAAAAAGCGTTAGTGCTCCAGCTGATGGAGGTCAACAGAGTGTGAATGGAGAGTCTGCATTTGGCCCCAGCAGGCCTGCAGCACCAACCACTCAGTGAACACAGGATCTGCTTTCACTGTACCAGATGGAATTTGGAGCTTATTCTCTTCTGGCTGTGGGCCACGGCATAAGTGTATATATGTGTGTGAGTGTGTGCCTGTGAGTGCATACACACACTTGTGTATCTGTGTGTCTTCTGCACCTTTCTACTCATTTAACTAGCTGCTGCTTTCTCGCCTTTCACTCAGCTCTGATTAAATTGCCAGTGTCCACATGAAAGCAGCTTTCCATTTCCTGACGCTCAGAGTTGCACCAATCATCCCTTCATCTGTGTGACCCCGTTTTGTCTGTGTGTCCTGTGTCATCTTTGTTCCTGAAGTTGTTCTCCCTCTTTATGAGTTTATTAAAGCTTATTTGAAGGTCTTGTTTAGCTGTTTGAGACAAAACCTCATCCCGTAACAGAGATTACTGATTTTTCTGCTGTTCATTTCTTTCCTGCCTCATATACCTGATAATATCATTTTGCTGCCACTATTATTTCTCCTCTACATCTCATTTCACTCTCCTCATCTGGTTCTTCTCCCTTCAGTTGAAGAGCAAATGATAGTATGCAGTACAATCGCTCCTGTATTATTTTGAACACTCAGCGGGTCAAGTATGCCATTAATACACAAAGGTGGACGATTTTTTCTCAGAGGGGCTTGGTTACAACATTATATTTCACTTTGTGTGCACTGAGGGTATAAATGCTGTTAGGTATACCTTTGACACATGCCTTTTGAATGAAAGCATTAACAAAATAGTATTTCAATGTATCTATGTTTATAGCTGTATAAATGTTTTTTTAAACTGTATGTATCTAATGCTTTCTACAGTGATGTCACATACAGTATCATCTAGGGCCTTCAACAGACGAACACCTCTGCAGCCACCCACACAGTAATTTCACAGTTTTTTCACAGGGTAGCTTGTCTGTGTGTTTGTTTGCATATGACTGGGAGGCCACATGTGTGCATGCCAGGCACAGCCTGATCCACATTGACATGCAGATATGCTTCCACTTGGTGTTAAGATATCTGAATATAGCATATATATTTTCCATTACAACACTGTACCCTCAAGGTTCTTTTTAACTTATTGAATTTGCCATGTTCACCATCTTTAAGAATTTAGCTAGTAAAAAAAAAAACAAGATTGCTTTTACTTGGTCACTCAAGACTCAAACTATTAATAGTAATCTTGGATAGTTGTGCTAGTATTAACGACATATGTTTTATGATGATATATAAAAAATAATACTAAATGATTTCCACCATTCAATTTCATTTCACCTATTTATTGAACATTTTTTCATGTTCAAGCACAATAAAATAAATGATGACTTTCCAAACGGGGACTCGAGATGATCTTTACTTAAAATGTAATTTTTAGGGTATTTTGCTTTTTTCTGGAAATTAATGACCATCTCCCAGTTAGGGATGTGTAGAGAGCCTAGTATTTGTATCTATATTTGTTGAGGCAGCAAAATTATTTGAATTTGTATTTGTGTTTGAATTTGAATAAAATTGGAAAGAGGCTTAAAAATCCTGTTTTTGTTCTTATTACGCTAATTTTAGAAATTTAAAGTGACAAATAAAGTTACAGTAAGTGTTCATGAATAAACTACCTTACAAAGGAGGTCCCCACACTGGGTCTTGAACTGGAGTCTCCCAGATCATAGACGACGGCTATGACTACTGAGCTAAAACTTTAGCCTCATTGCAGACAGACCTCTACCTATTTATACACCCATAACACAGAGACAACACACCATGTAACGTGTAGGGAAGAACTTAAAAGGCAATTATTGCTTTGCATTTTTCATTTACTCCTTATTTTTTACAACCTAACTTTGTGGAAAGGAGAAGGGGAACAACAGATTATGGAATTAGGAAATGTGCGTAATGTAGCAGGTGGATGTGACTCCCCTAATTGAGACCTGCTGATAGACGTAACAGTGGAGCAGTGGACAGAGACTGAGATAGAGTTGTAACTGACCTGTGTGCCGGTGTTTGAAATGGGTGTTTTTTTCTTCCCGAAAACAAATCATTTTAAAAATATTTGTATGAAACAAATATTCGTAAAAAAAAACAAAAAAACAAAACAAAACAAAAAAACTATTAGTGCTTTGCCAAATAACATATTTGTATTCGGGCACATCCCCTCTCCCAGTAATGTCCCTCCAGCTGTCACATCAAATTTCTACCATGACCAGCAGAGAAATACAAACCAATACTGTCATTCCTGCTATTTATCCTATTATCTTTACAAATTATACCCCTCTGATAGATTCAATCTTTTGTCATTCAGCAAAACCACCTGCACAACCTGATGTACCTATTGTTGCTGCAATTGTACTGTTGAAAATTACCTGTGCAGTGTTCACTACTGGCTCCATATTTTATTATTGGTAAGTGTTGAAAATACCTTGCACAAAAAATAAAACAGCAGAGAGTTGGACAGGAACATTACCAACAGCTGATCCACACAATGTGTTTTAGAGCTATAAAGTTGTGTGAATATGGCTAAAAACAATAACATAAGCCTTCTATGCGTCATTCTCATGCCTCTGCTCCCAATGTTCATCTTAGATGTGTTTCATGTGGAGCCTCAGTAAATTCATTACGGGTATATCATGTCTTGGGCAGCATCGTAAGCGTGAAGCTCACCTTTAAGCAGAAATATCTGGTTTCATAGATGACTGAGAAAACAGCTCATCAGCTATGAGGTTGACATGTGTTTTGGTGCAGAGAATTTTAAGTAGGGTAAATAATTCATACAGTACAGAATCCTGTTTAAAAAGACAGATTCTTATTTTCTCTCAAGTGATAATGACATTCTTTGCAGCATTACTTAATTGTGAAGCTGCCAGAGGGCTACAGTGTATCCCTCTATTGAGGATTGTGTTGTGGTTGTGTTGTCTTTTTTTTTTTTTTTTTTGGTACTTTCATTTCTCTCCCATTCACTCTCTCCAGCTGTCTTTCTCTTCAGCACCTCACCACTTTCACAAGAGAAGCTGTTTTTATTTCCCCCCTCTGTGTCTCAGCTGCTGTTTTTACAGCCTTCTCTTTGTGTTTCTGGCTTGCAACAAACATATTGTGGAGCTACTTCCTTGTAAAAACTGTCAATACACTTTCAAATATGATAAAATGGCAGTCGTTGTCTTTTTTCTTGTGGGTTGCATTTGAAAAGATGAGGGATCAGTTTAATACAATTCATCTAATTAAATTCATGAGTGATTTATTGTTCAGAGGCTCTTGTAGATATTGCGGTATGGAGATATGGATCGAAAGGAAATTGCTGCTTGTTGCTGCTCTCAGCTGAGACCTTTAATGTTGCACGATGTGTTTAGCATGAAATACAATCTAGATACAGTGCTACTTACTGTCCTAAAGGAAATGTAGGGCAAGACAGAAAATAATAGTTGGCTCAGAAGTTAACAAGATTTACTTTGTGCATTAATTAAAATTTCTCGTTGGAAAGTCACAGAGCTCAGTTAAAAGAAGGGATGTCCTGATTTTTTTTTTTTTTTTTTTTTTTTTTTTTGATCTTGGTATTAATCAGAGTCTTTTAATATATAATATACATAAACAAATCCAATCCAGAATTTGTATTTGTTTATTTTTTCCTACGTTTCACAGCTGCAGAGCAGGCTGATACGATGTTTTAAATCAGAACAGAACAGAAAATATAACCTGCAAAGGCTTACTTTGATGGTTTCCTATAATATTTTATATAAATAGTAAAACTCCTCATACATATTATGAACTGCATATCTGTGCAGAAGAGTGTCAGTGTGGATCTGCTGTGGTAGGAAGCTTTAGACAGGGGTCAGGCAGGCTCTCTACAGCTGCGGTGTAACTAAATACCAAAGTTCAACTGCAGTTTTTGAAACAACTGCAGCACCTCAGAGTTCTTGCTCACCTGCAAAATGTTGTCATTTGTAGTCATTTTGCATCTCTTTACATCTGACTGTCTGCTCCTATGAATGGGGCCTCTTGCCTCATTATCCATCCAAACTTGCTGCGCTTTAGTTGCACCTGTACCCACTAATACACAGCTATTATGTTCAAGAGCACAGAAACACAACTGTTCACTTGAAACACACATACAGACACCATGTATGATCACCCCGATCAGGTTTTTTTTTTTTGAATATTGAGTATCTGCCAACCTAATCCAATTCCAGTTTATAACAAGTCCTCCAAATTAAACAAGAGTTTTGCTTTTTTCCCCTGGTTTTGAGATAGGTGTCAAGGGACTATTTATTCAGTTGAAAGTACTTCCACTGAAAATACTTGACAGCAATGTGTATGGATTTTTTTTTTTTTTTTAAATCACAAACTAACTACCATTCACAGTCATTATATTGGCGTGGCCTGAAAACTCAGAGATATCTCAAAACATGGGTAAACAAAAACAAAACTACTGTATCTGCATGACTAGACACAGAAACCAGCGTATGGACACTGTCTTGGGGACTTTGGAAATACTGTAAAAGAAAAAGACATATGTCTTTATTTTGACTGTGTCCTTTAACAGGTGAGACCTCAGTGTCTTGTATGGCTGTGCCACAGAGTCTTTATCATTTATTTATACACTAGTGTCATTTTAGGTAAACAGTGACTATGAGTACCTTTCCTTCTGCTAATTGTCTTGAGACTTTATTTTAAGCTTCATTTCTGCAGTCTGAATGAATAAGTGGAAGCTTAACACCGTGTGGAAAAGGGCAAAGATGGATAATATCATCAGAAGCGAAATAAACTGCTCAATTTGCCAGTTCCTATTTCCACACCATACTACACTGGTCAGTGGAAATCAAAGCAAATGTCTGGTTGTTTTTGGACTGAAATCCCCCAGTAATTCCAAAGAGTATGAGATCACATATGGCCTAATTTTGGCACTCCTTACTTTCATCTGTGACTGTCTTGTCTTGATTCGGTATGACACATGGGTCAAAAATCCTCTCCTGGCCAATGCTGTGTATGTGCGAATGAAAAGAGTTTTATTTGATTATTATTGCTTTTTATCTGCCTCTACAGCTGTGCTGGCTTTGATAAAGACGAGAGGAAGCAGAGAAAAGCAGGCTTTTTCAATGCATAATTGTCTAATGCCACTGAGGAATAGATAAGTCTGAGTGAAATCGAGTGGTGTGAGGAACTTTCTCACAATGAGTCTATAGTCCTCTATTACTGAGGCATATATTCTTATATTCCTTCTAAGCATGTGTGTGGATTGTGTGAAATTCAACTCTTTTGAAGAATATTCCAGATGTCAAAAGGAAAAGGAGGAAAGGTCACTGTTAAAGTAAGTACTTCAAGATATCTGCACCAGGTGGCAAACTTTTAAATGCTACCTTGAATTGGACATAAGTTAAAACCCAGAGTAAAGCTGTAAAGTCAAGATTTATTTATACAGCCTTTCAACACACTTCCTTCCAACACCAGCTTCCTCTCCGCAGCCTTTCATCTGATTTTAATAAGGTCTGATGACAGAGTTAGCTGTGCATGACCACATGGCCTAACTCTGTTTCTCTCTTTTGCACTTTTTAATAACATCTTGCAAGCGCTTCTCCCTACATTTCTTGCTTTTAAATGGCAGTGTAACCTCTGATGTTCACTTATTTTTATTGTTGCAATTTTTTTACTAAGTCGCTCTGGATGAGGCTGTCTCCTAACTGCCTAAACCAAATCCTAGGCACAATGGTACCTGACTGACCTGGTAAAATAGAGTACTTATCCTGTGCTGTATTCTGTGTTGCTTAGTTTCTGAGGGAAAGAAAAGAAAGGAAGGCAAAAGAGGCAAAAAATTAAGTATTGTAAACTGAGAGGAAGGAACACACACACACACACACACACACTAGGGTGCCTATTTGTGTCTAATTATCTTTAAACATGTTTTCAAACATTTTTCCTCAGTTGTTTCTGGTCATTCTCTGAAGTGTTCTGCGGTTAAAAAATATCTGAGTGCTTTCAAGTGCATGCTTCAATTGTTCCACTTCTCTTTTGCGGAGCACCACAGCGGGGACACATCATCCTGGGTGCTTTTAAAATCACTTACCAACTTGTGCACTCTGTACACACAAAGTGTATTATTACTTAGCCATTAATTTCAACCCTTTATATGTCGCCACAGCTCTCATATTTAGTATTTTTCTTCATCATCTTATCTTGTCTTCAATCTTAACCTCCCATCTCTCTCTCACTTTGTTTTCCCATCTCTTTATTTCTGTATTAAATTATTCCCCTGCATCCCCCCCCACCACCCAAATCCAAACACATTTTTGGTAAAATTATACAATCACAGAGTGCACACGGGGACTGAGTCATTGATAGAAGGAAAGTAATTCTTTCAGTCTAACTGGCTGTAGTGTTTGTTTAGGAGAGCATTTTCCCTCAAGGTCTCAGCTGGATGTTCCATGGCGCATGCAGGAATGCCAATTGGCCAATCGGACTGTGACAGAACACAGGAGGAACACTGGAGATTTTGCCTGAGTCAGTGGACAGCATCAGCAGCAGCGGTGATGGTGGTGTCCCTCTTTTACTCCCCCTCTATTCTGTCTTTTCTCTCCTGGTGTCTGTTGCAGTCTCCTGGGCTGTTCTCACGGACAAACAGTCCCTGCTTCTCAGGACCCCATGCAGAGTAAGGCCCCAATCAGACAGAGCACTTTTTAGCAGCCTGGGGAGGCTTTTTGTAATTGTTTTCAATGAGAGTGAAGTTTTTTGCTTGCTGCTTTTGCGTTGCTGAGCGCCTTGTGTTTTTCCGCTCCATGTGCCTTGTGTTTCTGCAGGAGCCCCTTGAACACCTCAAGTTAAGAAAACTTTTACTCAGGGTGGAAAAGCGCCCCATAATTAACGTTTTTCTCCCTACATTGTACTTTTTGAGAGGTGGGTCTTCTGTGGTGGTGTCAACAACAAGAGGGGATAACCAGACCGGTCTGAGACAAACTAGTGATGGCTGTTGCTGGATACCTGAAGCCATATAACTTTACCAACCTTAGTTAACATGATCTGAACAGAAAACAGCAGGTCTGGAGTGAGTTTACTTCACAGCAAAATAACGTTTAGGCTAAGGACAGGTGATTCGGGGGTTGCCTAGCAACAATAAAAAAAGACACTGCAAGCTGCTCTTTTTTTAGATTTCAGGCTTCAACAAAAAAGGCAGTGTGGTGCGCCTCGCATTTTGCAACCTGCAAAGAGCACTCTGACTGATCGGGGCCTGAAGCAGCCATTGTTGCCCCAAAACATTAACTCCCTCACATTCATCCTGTCAGGCTCCAAACTCTGGAGCATGGGCAGAGCTCTCTAAACAATGGCCCCTGAATAACCATGCCATTAGAAATGCAGACAGCACCAGTGTAATTGGAAAAGAGCTCTAATGAGTGAGGCTGAATGCAAGCCTGAAGCTTTGGATTATGTATCGCATTTCTCTCACAGGGCTTTGAATAGGATACATTTGGCATTGTCGTGCACTGCGTTTCTGTCAATAGTCGTTTTGCAGTCGAATTTACCTTCTCTACACCTCAGTACAACCTCCTGCTATGATAGATCAGGGCACATTACAAGTAAGCTTGATTGACTTCAATATCCCCAAAGGGAACTTGCTGTATTTGCAGTAAGTGTACAGAAAAAAAACAATTAAGAAACTCAAGTCACAAGTTCATCAGAGACGCAGTCCATGACAGACATCACCAAAAGAACTAATGCTACTTTTTGCAAACATGACTTTTTACTTGTTTTTAAACATGTGTCAATGGTGAATGTAAGTTACAGAGGAGAGAAGTGCCAAGCGAGGGTAACAGGAAAAAGAGAATCGATAACAAAAGGAGAGTGTTTCCCTCCACAGTGGTTCCAGTTTTGCTCATACTTGTTGAAATAGTAGGAGATGAATAGTTCATAATTGGTGGCATTTTTACTCAGTCTGTGTTCCTATGACCTTTAATCCCACATCTTACATAATTCCACCGCCTGTTTCTTTGCTGCCAAAGGATGTAATGTAACTGAGACACCAACCATGTTTCTTAAATCCATCCCCTCAGAACAAAACATCCTCATCTCGGTGTTAAACCTTCTTTGCCTGCCAGCCACAGTAGAGTAGCAGAGCTTCCTTGATTACTCCGATTCTGCACGCCAGCTTCTCCGCATTCAACAAAGAGAGAGGTCGCAACCTGTCTGAGCTTCATTCTGACTGGCAGGCGTGATGGCCCTGCTGGGTTTCCATTGGCAGTGGTAGTCTGCATTCAATCTGGCTTTGACAAAATTGAGCTGGCAATAAACACTTTCTGACCTAAATGAGACGCAAGCTACAAAAGATAGCAAAAGCAATGAGAGTACCGTGACACTGACCCCTCTGTGTTTTCTAAGGAAAGACCAAGTTTTTCAGTGTTAGGACAATTGTATTCACCTGTGGCCACTGAGCTCTATTTATTTCATTGCTGTATAAATACCTTATCCTCTAATGTCTGCAGTTGTTCTAACAATTCCTCATGTCAAATTCGAGTGAGGCAAGCTAAAATCCCTGTCCCAGATTTTAAAAGAAGTTTAATGAGAAACTGTGGTCTCATGTAGACGACTGCTGGGTGGTGAAGAGTCTGCATAAAACACTATACTGAACTTGGAAAAAGTTTCAGAGTGGAATTTTATATCATTCAAGCTATCTTGTCATTTTAATGATGGGCTCCTTCTGCTGAACCTTCAGAACTGTAGATTTTTAGATCAGTAGAGGGGAAGACATGCTAAATTTACCACAACCAACTCACCAGACGAAACTGACTGTCTGTACAACCCCGGATTACATACATGACAATATTTTTAATGTTTAATGACAACATTTTTAAAATGAATTATTCATACAACAGCCACAGATGGTATCTACAGTATGATTATGGTTGGATAAAATCATTTGAAAAAAAAAATCTTAGACTAAATCTACTTGGAGACAAGGATTGGAGACAGGGTGGAAACCTTCATCTCCAGCATGAAAAATTCACTTAAAACCAAACTACATACTATAAATGGCACATTTTAGAACTCGTGTGCTGCAGAGTCGACCGGTACGAATGCGATTTCAAGGGGCTGATTTATCTTTGCTTTTTTGAACAAATTGGACAGCAGCATTGTTAGAAGCAGCAGTGTTTGCAAACAGAACAATTAAGTAGCAGCAAAGGCAGAGCAAGAGCTGTGCACTGACAGGATAAATAGGCTTTTATATTTACATTTGGGGTAGAAGTAGTTGGTTTTTGCAAAAACATCGGATGTATTTTTGTCTTCTCCATCTTCTTCTTCCTCTTAGTATTATTGATAATATCACTGGAGTGATAATTAGGACATTTTTTTTGTTTTTCTTTCCAGTATTTATTTGACAAATCCTAAAATTTGTCAATATGTGTTTGCACCAGTGTCAGCAAGACAGAGTTCTGCACATTCATCATTCATACATTTCATTCAGTTGATGTCCTACAGCTATGGGAGGTAAGAGCAATACATCTCCTTGCCTAGTGAGTGATATAAAACACGTCACCTCTAATCAGGCACACTCCTAAATCATAATGATTTTTTTAGGACAGAGCTGTGTAAAAACATTTGCAAGAGTGTGACGCACACACACACACAGATGCTAGAAGCTCAAATAGAAACAAACCAACCATTACTGCCTCTACAGCATAACAATAAGGTGCAGATTCAATTCCTTCAGCAGCCATAAAATACCTCCATTTTCATTAACCCTGAACTGAACCTGGAGAACAAGGAAGAGGGGACTTTACGTTGACAGCTGGGTGGACAGGAAAATTTACAGTTGCACCTTCTGGATGTTTTATGGCTGTGAGTTTCTCTCAGACATCCAATCAAGGCATTCATAACTCATTATTGCTACAGCAATGATCAGTTTTCCTTTGTAGGATGGCCAAGTAGCGCCCACACTCGTACAGATGCAGGCATTAAAGAAAACATGAAAACTTAATATATAACATGAGTTCATCCTCCATCCTCTCCCAATGACACTCCATTTAACTGTTCCGTTACATAAAAGTGGCCCTGCAAAACCCTGTGATTTATTCATAACCGAGCATCACTGAAGCACAGTTAAAACCTGCTCAGAGTAATTTTTCCCGAACTACATCATGAGCATCAGCATCTCTATGGCAGAGGAGTGTATTTCAACACTGCACTACTAAGCAAGTTATTATCCCCACTCAGTGCTAATCATATGAACTATCTGGCTGCATGAATGTAAGAAAGGATTAATAAGAGTATGAACGAGGATCCATAGACATTCCCATTTTTCAATTTAACTGGATTATCATCATCTTCTTCAACTGCATGAAATTGCCTAAGCTGCACAGACTCTGATACACATTTGCCCACAGACACTTACGTGGCCTTCCCACAATGTCCCATCATTGCTCCCTCCCTTTTTTATTTCTCCAACCTATCCATTCTTTCCTCCCTTACTCCTTTCTTGTGCTCCTTCTCTTTCCCTGTTTCATCCACTTACTTATTTTCCTCCATGCTTCCCCTTCCTCAGTCGCCCATCCTTCCATCTTCATCCATTCCCCCAAATTAATCTGGGTAATGGGCCCGGCCCTTGTGCAACTGAGCAGAACGAGGCCCACTAAGATGCCTGAATGTGCACCAACAGAAACACACTGGAGCGCAATACTCATGTTCATGCATGTACAGTACACACACACACACACACACACACACAAAAAGGACACACTCAAAAGAAACACAATAAAGCACAAGTGAACTTAAAGCACAAACACACACTTTAAAGCCAATATGTGTGTAGAAGCAACCATGCACAGAGGTGAGAGTACGCTCTTGATAGCTGAGCAGTTGCTGTGATGATTCTGCAGCTAAAAAGAAAAGTAATTTTATTTATGTGTCCTGTGGATGAACTGGATAACCCTGTCACAGCACTCCCTTAATTAGCAACTAGATCAGAGTGAATGGCAGGGCGGGGCATTATGGGATTGACCAGTTGGGTGGGAGGGGTTGAGGCTTTCCCTTCTATTACTCATCTGCTAATAATTCTATCAGCAGAAGATACAAAGAGCTGGGAAATTCACATCTTCCTCCCCCCCTAGGATTCGGAAAGATAGCCTCCAGAAAAAATTCCCATCATGAATTATCCTTCAACAGTGCAACAGTGGCCATGGATTTTTTCCCCTTATGGGATTTTCTGTGAGAAATAAATAGACTTGTAAACATTTTTACTGACACTTTAATACTTATATCTGCAATAAAGCTTACAAAATAGTGATTTTCAAGACATTTCTTCTTATCCATAGAAAAACATCGCACCAGTAGACAAGTCATGTATGTGGCATAAAATACGACCGACTACATTACTACATACGTGCCTGTATTTTTAATCATTAATTCTCTGTTGTTCCTTCCGAGCTATTGCCTTGATCCTCCCAGAAAGCATGTAAGGGTGAGATCACGTCAATCATTGTATCATCAGTCTCAGTATGATCTCTATCTAATGAGCCTGGAAACAGCTGCTCACACATGGTTTTCTGAATAATAGATGTGATGGGCTGGTGCCTCCACCACTCATCATCTTGCATGTTTCAATGCCTTTAGATCGAATCGACTGAAGAGGAGAAAGAAAAAGAGTCTTTACCGTTCAAGAGAGGTCCTACTGTGAATCCATACTATTCTTCCTAGGTGGTTGGTGATCTCTGTTGAGGAATAAATGTATATTTCCTCTTGGAAGGGATGATTTGGAATTCACCTATACATTTGGAGCCCTTTTCACGAAAGTGATTTGCAAGGACTGCTTACACACAGAGCAAATATTGCCCCATTTCACTAATGTTTGTCACTCGCAAATTGCTGATAAATTTGTGTATCCAACACTCCTCTTGCATCCTCATGCATAGGTGTCATAAGCAGTGTGTTTCTTTTTATAATGTAAATGTGTCAAAATTTACATGAGAGGAAATGTCTCATGTTGCAAGTCGCAGCTTTTATGTTGCATATTCAGTGAAACAGCCCCCTGGTGTATAATGTAGCTATATGTACACCGACCTAATAGACTGTTCCCTTTAATCCTACTCTGTTTGATTTGTGAGAAAAAAAAAGAACAACACAGGTAAGAAAAACTTCTGCTGCATAAACAGCTACTCACTTCTTGTTTTGTTTATTCTGATTCTTATTTGATGGAACCTGTTAGATGTCCTTCCTTTCTACAATAATTATTTCTGTCTCTTCAATCTGAACAGATTATTCGGCGTTTGTTAATGCTTTTGCTTCAGTGCAGAGGAGGGCTTTTTTTGTTTTGATCTCCATCTAGCATGAGTAGGTGGTGGGCTGATGCCTGCTTCATGCTCACATAAGGAGCTGACGATCCAGCGGAGAACAAAATAAGTGATGTCATCATTAAGAAAATACATTTTTTCAAGAAAAATACTAACTTCAGAGGTGGTAAAACAGCATTGACATGTTGACTTCACATTACTGTACAGTCCGGGACGTCACACTGTACGTCATTAGCGGCGATCGGTGGAGTGCATATGATGTGACGCTGCCACATATTGTACACACAGGAACATCTAGTCCTTTAAAATCATAATCCTTATGTATTGCTTAACCAACATATATCACACACGCTTCACGCCATGCCTTTTTTAAGAGACTCGAATACAATCTGTACTTCCCCTGCGGTATGACATGTTCCTCCATAGGCTGTTTTGCCCACAGGCTCAGAGGAATTCAGCAGCCTTTATCCTTTTCTCTGGCCTTGGCTCTACTGGCATTACTCACTGACTCACTCTGCTTCCTGTTGCTCTGATCACTGAGCTCTGATCATGTCCCTTTATCCACTGTCCTCAAGCAACTTCAAAGCTGGAGATTTCATCTACTTACAAACTGCAATGTGAAGATGCCAAAGGAAGCTGTGCAGGTTAAGTAGATATACAACTAGGGCCAAGTTTATTTTTGAGCAACCATGTGGGGTTATCATTGAGGTTCCTCTCCATAGTAAGATAATAAAACAGAAAGCACATGAAAATTCAATTTTATATGAATATATTTAGATTTCTAAAATGTGTTTGTGTATTTATGTACATAATTGAGTATCTATAATGTCTTGTTTTGCCCTGCTGTCCTTAAACATTGTCTCAGTTTTAAAGATAATGATCATTGGCCCATTTGCGGCATCATAGTATATTTTGTATATATAGAGAGATTTTTTTTCCGTTTTAATGTATGTGCATTCATGTGCATAGACTAGAAATCCATATATGTGACTTCTTAATGCTTCTCAGTCAGCTTTCCACTCAGAAAATAGCTAAATTGCAGGGCTTTGTAAATATATTTGAATTGGGATGCATTTAGAAAATGAGCATGCACAGTAAATAGTGTTCCCACTAAATAGTGCAGCGCACACGCACACTCTCAGTAAATAAAGGCACTCTGTTTAATTGACAGCAGTCAGTGATTTGTGTTTTGTGTTGAGCAGCATCCTTCAGGGGCTGTTAGTGTGGAAGGAGCTCTTCATTCAAACATCCTCCTGGCTGGCATGAATAAATCGTGCATCTCAATCAGCATTTCCACATCAGCTAACAGCAACAAACTCCCTTCTCTCCCAAAAGCTCTGCATCATTTTCTTTCTGGCTAACCATGACAGAATGTCAGCTGGCGTCACTGCAACATCAGCTGCACACACAACAGACAAACATCCTCTTTCCGTACAGCATCTTGGTGATATTTGCACATTTCTTCGGCTAAAAATCAAGGCTAATCTCAAGGGGAATCAATATTAATAAGGAGTGTATATTTCACTTAAACATAAAGGCGCTTGCTCACTTTATTGCCTGTAATTCTTTGATCTCTCCATGTTCACCAGTCTAATTGAGCAATCTGACAAAAATAATTCTGCCAAAATTACAATTGATCTTTTTAAAAGTTGATGGTAACAAGACCCCGGGGAGTGGGGGATATATTTTACAGGCAGCACTGCTTAAGTGAGTGAAGAAATGAAGAGGAAAACAGTCTTCCCTTCATTTTTTGCAAATTAAGCATCCCAGAGGATGGAGGATTTTAACACTTTTCTTGGAAAGTAATGGTTAAGTGGGACTTTCCAGTGTGTGTAAACATTATGAAAATATTTGCCTAGAATTGAGAGTGATATTATATGTTTATAATCTTGTACATCATACACAAAAGTATAGAATGATATAGATCAAAAGTACCCAAAATGAATTGTAATTGACTATGTTGTGTGTTTTACTGCACAGCACTTCACTGCATGTTGATGATGAATGAAATGATCAGCAAAGGTGAAAATTGTAAAAAAAAAAAAAAAAAAAAAAAAAAAAGTGATGAATAATTATATAAGAGCATATTTGTGGTTACTCTTATAAAAACAACAAGCAGAAAGCTATTAGAACTACTTATTTATTCATTGTTGATTTATTTATTTTGTAACAATTATGAGTAAATACATACATATACAGGCGGATTTGTACACTTTCAAGCACATACCATCACACACATGTGCAATAGCATATTATTTCCACTCACACAACAGTTAAAACAGTGTCTAAGGAAACTTACAATGTCTACAAAACCCAAATTACAATCCATCTTCCTTCTAAGTAATTCTCTTAACTAAAAGTGCTGTTTTAGATATATAATACTGTGAACTCAAGCACAACCTAATCTGTACACTTCAGCCAGGATATAGAGGGAGTAATGAAGAGGAAAATGTTTTAAATATATGCCATGCTGTAATTTACCAAGCCTCTGAAAGGCCAAGGTCGGAAGATCTTTTTCTGAAATACTATAGACTTAATAGACACACACTTTCTGTGTTGACTCCCAAAACGTTTCTATGTACTGATATTACTTTTACTTTACACATTTTCCCTTATATCAGTATAGTTTTAGCCAACTTCAAAGCTATACGTAATTCCAAGTAAAGCGAAAGTAACATGAATCTCAGGGAATATAAAAAGTAATATGTGGTAATGCAAGGAAAGGGTTGCTCTGGAAACCCATACAAAATAGTTAAAATTGCAGTTACATATTTGAAAAAAAGCTTCACTTATGCAAGTAAAGCCTGATCGAATTACAATGATTTTTACAGAAAACAGAAAAGATGCTTCCTCCACAACAGCCCTTTAAAAAACAGATTTTGGAGTTGAGGCTTTAGAGCTCTGAATGCTATCAATACCAATATGAAGGAGCTCAACAGAACTTACTGATCAGTCGAACTCAGACAGCCCTTCAAACTCCATTTGAAAGATTTCTTTTTGTGCCCTAGACAGCGGCCCCAAGCACAGCGTCTGATTGCAAAAAGGTTGAAAAGGTCTGCCAGCCGGCCCTCTGGTCAATAAGTTAACACAGAATTCTGTCCAAACCTGAGGCAACCAGGGTAAATGATCCGAATACCTGACCTGCTGTGTATCTATCCTCTGAGTGAAAGGTCCCTGCACATTGTCCTAATCTCATGTGTGACAATAAATAGTTAGTCAACCATGAAGCTTCCACATTTGATTCACCATGTTTCAAATCCTGAACATCTCTGGATAATAAATACATCCTGCAAATGATGACATCCAGCAAAATGTCACTAAAAGAGTGCACACCACAACAGGTCACTTGTGTAAAACTTCCAACCCTACAAAACAAGTACTGCTAATTTACTCCCAAATACACATTCTTGTATTCCAGGGAATGTGACATCCTTATTCTGGAAAGAAGTCAAAGAGGACACTGGGATGGATGGTTGAGTGTAAAAAAAAAAAGAAGAAAACAAAACAAAACACAAAGACAGGGTTATGTCCTGTGTCCCATGTGTTAGGCTACTAAAACACCTGGAAATTGATTTTGGTTTAAAATGTTGAAAAAAGTCTTACCTGAACCCTGCTTTAAGTCAGCAATGACTTCTTCATATTTAACCAAGACCAGAATCTTTCCCACACTTTAAAGCCCCACTCAAAAATGTCTCTGCTTTTTGTTCCTACAGTTGGATGTTTGATCTTCACTGTACAGAATGATGTATGTGCAGAGTTTGACTCTGGAAGGCTGTTTTTACATTTATCTGCTGAAGGAGGAAAGTTTCTGTGTGCTCACCTTAAATCTCAGTTTGATGCATGTACCTATGAGCAGGATTTGTGACATCACAGCTTATTTGAGGTTAATCGAGGGCCAGTGTATGATTTAGTATAGTGTGATGTGGAAACTTCAATCCTCCAGTGTACAGACACTAAGAATGGACTTTTCAGTGAAGTAGGAGACATCTTATGTCCAACAGTTTAACTTTTGAAATGAAATATATTTGCATATTCATAGATTGTGGAATTTTAATGAGGTGGAAGGAGAAGATGCCATTTCAAGGATTTTACCATGGTAACTGATCATTTTTTGTTTATATGTCAAAGACTAAATTTATTACTCTAAGCAGAGGAGTTTTGTCCCAAAACATGTCTGGAGGAGATCTTTAACTAAATGCTTTGAGTTGCCTAAACATAACATAACCATTATGCTTTAGTTGTCAGGAGCAGAAAGCAAATGTAACCCTGCCAGTGAACATATGAATATTTTACATTTAACAATCTGAAGTTACGTTCATCAATATAGATGTTTTCTTGTTATGTGGAATGTAAAAAATATAAGGTAGCGTGTTTCCCTGCAAAATATGCTTGCTAATTCCAAATATGTATTCTATTGTTTTTTGGGGGATGGGGGGGTACAGTGATTCTCCTGCCATGTACATGCATAGAACATAAACACATCTTTTACTTCCTGTCACATTGTCTAGCTTCACAGTACTAAATAGGTTTATGGTTGATGTTTGCAACGTACTGAATAAACCACAGTGTCTGTGACATCATTCATTTTAAATGAAAAAGAAAAGGAGCCAGCACCCTATGGAGAGTTGGAGGCACAGTAACATGACTGCGTGCCAGAGGTTTCATTTATTGAAGCAGTTCTGATTGTTGACAATGAATGCTGTGCAAGGACCGACACTAATAGCTGAATTATGGTTAGAAATTAAATTAACAATAGGACTATAAAAGAGAGAGGGTGAACAGCTACAGCTGAATAATGGTGCTGTTCTGATTCACTAGTTGGTGCAGTCAATTCCAAGCAAAGACATCAGGTCTATATTTCAAATGAAGTACACACAAATAGGATGCCCAAAGAACACAAATCTGACAAAATTTCATAGATCCCTACACTGGATCTTTGAAATTGTACACAAACTTTAAAAAAAAGTTGAACAAAACTCGCAGATGTGCTGTTGTTTGCTCTGATTTGAAAAATACTTTCTGAGGCAATATGTTAATGTGGAAGCACAGTGCAAATAATGAGAGTCCAGGCACTGGTATGAGACATGAGGAGAGGATAGAGTGGAAGTATCTGCCCTCCCTGATGGTGTCTGTTCTCTCAGTCAAAGATCAAACAAGCAAGGAGACAAAAGAGGCCATTTGTGTTGTGCGTGGACGAAGTCTAGTCACAAACCTGAAGCAGAGAGAACAGACGGACATTTTCCAACTGTTGGTAGTGGGATCAATCAGTGGGAAGATAGCCTCTCAAAACAAAAGTAACCTTATTTTGAGAAGTGCTGGCTGGACCTGCTGTACTTGTGTGCAAAGATAAATTATCTCCTTCCATTTGCCATATTATTGAAATTCAAACTCCAACTCACACAGTCACTTCAGCAGAAAGGGCTGTAAAAATAGACTTTACATGCAGAGAGGTCAAAGATAGTTCAAAGACACAGTCATTTTAGATTTTTTTATCTGCATGTCATTGTTATTATCATGTCTATCTACTCAGTTGTTTTGAAATTTTGAAAACAACAGATCCGAGACACGCTCATTTGCTGGATTTATGATAATAGCAGTTAGAGCCTCTTGCGGGATTGCCTCGAGATTATACTTGACAAAATGACAAAGCAACCGACATCTTAACCTCAGAAGTGTAATTTCACGCTGAGCTTTTGCAGATGTAACCTTCCTCAACAGTTTGCTTTGAGATGTGATGTGTTACAACAAGCGTTTGATACGTAATAGGGGCCATTTTTCACACTACACATACAGGATTTTTATTAAAACTTTAACAGTATCCCTAAGGATGTAGTCAGATGAATGCTTGGTGAAGCTGCCGCCTCCTATTGATTTTCCATAAGAGGCAGTGAATCACCTGCAAACAGCACTACAGGCAGAGTTCAAATGAGTGAACTATGGCCTCAACCTGGTGTAAAATCATTGTGCTGTAACCAGTCACACACAAGATCCTTTGTGTGTTCTGTTATTTATTATAAAATAAATGTCAATTCCTGTCTGTAATAAAATTGCTGCTTGAATAAATTCAGATGCAGGTTCTGTGCTGATCCTAGATTCAGATTCATGAACCTGAACAGTGAACCTGGAAGCAAGCTGGAAGCTGTATTTGGATCTACCCACAAGCAGCATCCAAGCAGCAGTTTTGGGAGACACTGGAAGCACCTGGTGCCCTCACCATGTTCATTCTTCCAACATCCTCATGATCATATGGATAAGCTTCTTTTAGCCACAGAGTTAGTGGTACAGTGGTAGAATAATTTCTTAGTATGATTGACTGAAATCTAATGTCGATTTATTTTTTGCTCACAAACATGCATATACATACACAGATTAACAAACAGGATTTATAATGTAGAGAAGAGGGCTTGCAGTACAGTTGTGTTTATTAAACCAAACTGAATGCAAAAATGAGGAGCAGAGTTGATGGCATAGTTAGAGCTTACTGTCTCAAAAAGATAATAAATTCTCATCCAAATGAAGGAAAAGTCATTCAGAAACAATTTGGATGGATAAAAAGAACTGAGAAGTGTGCCGAGTTTTCTCAAGCAGCCGAGAAATGCTGTGAAGTTTGTTTACTTGTACTCTGATGATTCCATTAATGTTAATTTAACGGAGGAATCAAAGGGGGAAATTGAATATTTTGACAGCTCAAAGCAAAGCCCATTCATCGGAACTATGTTCCTATGAATAAGTAATCAGAAAAAAGGTTAAGATTGGTTATTAATAAAGTCAGGGAATGAATCTCTTATACTTTATTGTACCATAGAGATCCAGTCTGAACAAATCAACTCTATTGTTGGAAGAAATATGTACTTGTAGTTTTTGAAAATCATTGACATTGCCAATGTATATAATTTAGTTAGACAGAATAAGGCCCCAGGTCTTAGGGTCCTACTATTGAATAAATCTTCTATGACAGATTTATTTTTTTTCAGAGGCATCAAATAACATCCAATTAGACCAAACTGAACCAATGGAGACATTGTATCTGCATATTTACAGCTGTAAATGTCCATTATGATACATAGCAATCATAACAAAACATTTGTGAAATAACACAGAAAGTAGATGATTATTCCAGTTTTGGTAGTAACACCCTGGAGTATCTTATATTATAGCATAATAAGCTTTAAAGTTGAAGAAAGAAAATACAGAATTAGATTCTATGATTAAGACCAGCACATTTTCACATAAGCAACAGCTGTGATAATCATAATGTCATCTCTTACTTTTTTCCACTTCCTGACGTTTATACCCAATTACAGTAATGTCTATTCTCAACTCTGGCAGTTGGACATGGATTCTCAGTGTGTAAGAATGAGTCTTTCTTACTATCTCTTGGGTCTTTCATCATCTCTAATACCTTGTTATCTGCAGTAAGCCAAGAGCCAGATGAAACTGTTGCCGTATAATTACCACACAATGAGTCATAGCTGCCTTTCAGTTATAGTCGCTATTATTCCTGTACAAGGTGCAGGTCACTGCATGTTTATGCCTCTAATCCATAGTATCCTGCATCATAGTTTATATGTGGAAACTAGGCAGTTTTACATACATTATTCAGGATTTCATGTTGAGTTTTGAGAGTTGTGTTTGTTAATCTAATGTTTTTCTCCCGCGAGCTAATATACTTCCAACACAAAGCATCTTGATAACTACTGTCCAGATTGGCATGATGATGAATGTCTTGTTGTGAAATTCTGGAATTCTACACAAAGAGCTCATTGCACATCAAAGAATGAGGTTTGTTAATCCAGGTATTTCTTGGTACTGAGGAAAACTGGGAATTGCCTGCTGATTGTGTGCACTGGATTCTGGCTGTTCTACATACTTATTGTGAATGCCTGTTGGAACTGGTCCAATCGGGTGATGGTTTCTCCATTACATACTTAAAAGACACATGCTTTTATGTTTCCTTTGCTCCCAGGCTCATTGTGATGCTGAAGCACCCACCTGGTGCACCATTCCCCACTCCATCAACATAAACCTAAACTTCTGAGGAAGGACCCCCAAGAGGCTGCTCCACTCTCTGGGGATGTATTGGTGTTCACAGATGCCCATCCTCTGGGAATTAGGAAATGTATGTGACGTGCTCAGTGGATGGGATAGGATGGAAGCCCCAGAGGAGGGTCTGCATCGACTGGAACCATATAGCAGTGGTCTTGCAATATGAGGCAAAGATGCAGAAAGAGGTGGCCGCCAGATTGTTTTGTGTGTAGCCTGTGCTGATGTTAAAGGCCACAGACCACTGGTTTTGGACATCAGATACAGTCATCAGTCCTTCAGAGCACTTCAGAGTCTGGGCCTACAAAATACCAGGCCTACCCTGGACACAGAAATGGAGGTACAGTTACAGTGAATAACCATTTATTATTGTTTAATTCAGAGCTTTGGAGCCCTTGTCCTACTTGTAAGTTGAAAGAGTGGAGATTAATAGTTCACTATCTGATGACCAATTTGTTGTGGGGCACCTCATGGTGATGTGTTTCTTTTTTGTCGTTTTTTTTGTTTTTGCTTTACATCACTGATATAAGAGCTATCCACATAAGCTGTTTTTATATGCTTATTCAACCGTTACTGTTGTGCAGAGGGACCCGAGATGTCTGTAGGCAAAACTTGTGAGTGAGCTTTCTATCACCAGTGTGGTTAAATGACAACAGACTTCTACTAGGTTTTGGGGAACACTGAGTCCATTGTGTTTGGTTTTAGACTCAAAAGCTGAAAAAAGTTGTTTTGAGAACTGAGGCCTTTGCACCCAAGTGTATCCTGTAATTTCTTGGTCAGCATCTTACACAATAACTTGAACTGAATGACCATGATGGGTTTTAAGGAAGATTAATGAAAGAATGAAATCCCAAGTCACAAAGACTAATCCTCCATATACGGATGGTCTTATGCAGATTATTAGCATTGCCTAATTTTATTTCATGCAATGGTACATTAGCGCAACTAGAAGTTGATTTGAACATCAATCAGTGATGCTGGAGAATACAACATGTTTCTCAGAGCTGAACAATGTGCTGAGATTCTTTATAATTTATAATCTCTTTGATGTGCAGACACACACAAAATGTACAGCTGTAATAAAAAAAAACAACCATGTACAAAGAAAGAAAGACAGAAAGAGGCAGAGAGAGAGAGTTGTTCTTAAATTTGGCAAACTTTCAGGTCTTAAAATGCCCTCTAGTACCAACTAATATTAACACAACTTATGATCATTAAGGTGCATATGCTGCATATTATAAATGATAAAGCCCATAATTAATCTTTAAAAATAGCTTTAGTTTAAAATATCCTTGTCCTGTAAGATTTAGGATTATAAGATACTGCAGGTCAGTGCTATTTGTCATATGCTGGAGCCAGAATAAGCTGCCATACTATTAAAGCAGACTTCAAACCTGAACATTTGTCAGGGAAAGGTCAAAGTATGGCTTTAGGGAAAGGATGCTAGAAACAGAGATGTTATTGGGGGTTTCAGTTTGAGAGGATTTTAAACAATCCTTGTTGAATATTGTTTTACATGATTACAACACCTCTCACTCTGTCAAGGGACCACTGAAAGTGTCCAGGAAGGAAACACTGTATTGTGAGAGATTACGTCACTTGGCAGAATTTCAGGTCTTTTAATACGCTGTTGCACAGCCTGGGCTCTGACAGAAAAGTTTCAAAGGGCTTAGAGGAAGCTCTGGTCTCGTAGTTAGTTGGATAACCACAAAGCTTTTTTTTTTTGCATTTACTTGGTTCTAATAATCCTTGTAATTGTGCTCCGTAGCATGCCTCTATGGCCTAAATCTGTCTGAGTGATAGGAAGCAGTTTGACTCAGATTGCCATATAACAAACTACTGTTGTGGAGGACAGCTATTTAAGTCTGTGTTTAGCAATTGCAAATAGTTTTTTTTTTTACATGCAAGCAATGCTTCTTCATACTGAAATTAAAAGGTTTTCAAGGCAAGAGTTTATATGTTAATAATTTAACAATAAAAAAATCCTTGACAGGTTTAATGTCCTGTCCACTGGGTGATTGTAGTATTAAATTTACCTTAAAATACATGTAAATATGGAAACTGTTGTCTTTTTGTGCATTCAAACAGCATTGAGTAACCTGTTAAGTGTCAGAAACTGCTTTTCATTGTTTATACCTACAGGCCTCATTATTTTCACATTTCATTTATCAAAATCTGGAAATGTATCTGTGTTCGACAATAAATAATACAAAAATCCAAGTGAAATCACACTTTAAAAATTGCAACACAACCAATCTTTAACTATTTATTGTATTTTTTTATTAATTACTTGAGGGAGTCTGGTGCATAATCAGCAGCTAATTCATGTTTTCCTCAAATTATTTTCTCCTCAAATTTTTAATAATAGAAGATTTTCAGAGTTTTGCACATTGCAAGAAGAATTTGTTTACTGAAAACTACAGCGGTGAATACCATCAGTCAACAGGAAACAAAACAAGTTTTGGGAGACATAAAATCCAGGTAAAAAGTCATTAAAAGCAATTTTCTCCTTTTAAAAAAAACTTTTATTTTGTTTTGTTTTGTGAAAATCTGTACAAACTGAAAAAAAGTGAAGCTTGCATACTATTTGTTTCAACAATCCTTCTTCAAAGGCCACTTAGCATGATAACAAATGCATATTCACAGCCTGACAGGTGATGTCCTGGCAGGATGTGTGAGGAGGAGATGAAAGGCAGAATAAAGAGGAAAAAGCAGGACAGCAGAATGATTAGAACATTACTTCCATGATGCATTACTTGGCTGCGTCCCCTATGGTGCAGCTCTTTATCATCTGTCAGGGTCACAGCACCATTGAACTGTGGGAGAGCAGGCAACTAGCCCCTTCTGTGCTGACACTTATTAACATTGGAGAAATAAAGCCAAGTAGCCCACCTTACACCCACACATATGGACAGAGAGGAAAGCATATAGGCTTACTTGTAGGTACAATCAGTGCTGAGTAGCCTCTCCATCAAAGTTAAACATAAATCACAGCCATGTCGTGCAGAGACAAACACAAATATTCACTTGTAGCAAGACATAGTTGTTTTTTTTCATGACGTGTGTACTGTCATTGTGTGTGGCCTGAGGGACTTGGAGGCTGAGAAGAGGAAGATTACCTCTGGGCAGGTGCAGACGAGCCCCAGGCACAGTTTCAGAGAAGCACTTCCAATCTAGGACACAACTCTCACAGAGCCTGTGGGCAGAAGGACCCATCGGGATTACACTTCAGTCTGATTAACATGGATGGAAGAAAGGTGCATATCTGTGGCAAGCACAACCTCTTGGCTTCTCTTATTTCACCATCCAATTTCTGTTGGCTTTTTTAACACTTGAGGGAATAATAGAAGTAGGAGCGGGTGGATGTTGAACCTGCGGACATTCATCTCTTTTACAGCAGTAATGTTGCTTGTCTGCATGCAGTCCGCTTTCAGTCTGCATATCAGATTTCATTATGCTGTGCTGCAGCCGGGCTGTTAGTAACTACAGATTTAATCAAGGGTCTAATTGTACTATAGTCGCTAATCACAAACACATCTTGAGATCAATATGCGTTTCACACATGCAGAACCTCTCAGCAGAAAACGCTGGGAATACAGAGTGAATTGCATCTTGTATAAAATCAAGCACTTGGAGTGATCCATGAATAAACATCACTATCATACTGGTACAACAGAAACCCCCCCTGTTCTTTTATATCAAATGTAAACTGTGATGAATAATTTATCATCATGCTATAAATCCACTTAAGAGCCATAATTGGATTAATTCGGTTATTACTTGAAGGCAGGATGATTGAGGGAACACAATAGTTGTATGTGAAAATGTGGAAAAGAGGAGAGGATGATGGAGAAAAAAGTGACAAAAAGTGAAATAAATAAATAGACAGATAGATAGATAGATAGTTGTGTAATTTTATGCGAAATGGAAAGCATCTCTAAAAGCCTTTTTAAATGGAGGCTTTTATGGTAAGAGGAGTACAGTACTTCACAAACTGAAGTGGCACTCCTCTAGCTCTGCTTCCTCCCTCTCCCTCTTCTTTGGAATGAAACGCACATTTGTTTATGCCACAGGTTTTATTCCTTGTCTTTTTTTAAAAAAAAGTCTGAATTGAGCAATTTTTCTTCACTGCTGACAACATAAACTTACATATGTATGCATATACATTATATAACAGGTTGTGAGCATGTCTTTGTGAAATTGAAGAGGATGTATAGGTTTTGTTCAATGAATGGTACATCCAAACACTTGTTGGAGTCTTTGTCATAACCAGACTGAGGGCACCAAGTGACAGAAACTGCTCAGGATGAAGTTTTTTTTTTTGCCCTGCCTGTACTCTACAACGCCTCATTAATCATATATCAAATCCCCTGAGCAGAACAGAACTGTCTTAACAGGCTACAAAAAATCTGCTCTTACTGCACTGAAAACTTCAGTGTGAGCACTAAACTATAGTATATATCAACATTTTATCAAAGTATGTTTTTTATCGACAATAAAATCTAACATTTAAGCTGACTCTCATTCTCAAAACTTACCCTACTGACAAAAAAAAAATCCTGATGTATTCTCTGCTGTCACACACTGAGTAGAAAACAGGATTAGCGCCAAGTGCAGAGGTCAAGCAGGAGGACTGGTGATGCAGCTAAGGTGGAAAGAAAACATAAAACTTCTTGCTGCTTTAGCCAAATCAAAGTAATATCATAGTGAGCTTTCTTGTGTCCAGTATCATCGACTTCCTCAGACTGGCTGACCTCATGACAAGCAATAGGTGACAGCATACGGCCAAAACCTTTATTTTAAATTACTTTGACAGTTGGGGATATAACAGGAGAGACAACAAAATGGGAGCATGCAGGTAAGTGTTCTTCAGATAACCTTAACAGGAAAGGTAGCAGGTGTGGTGAAAACAAGAAGTAAAGTACACTCTACTTCAAAACTGCACCTGAATAAATGTATTTAGTTATTGAACACTACTGAGATATACACTAAAAACATGGAAAGGCCTCACTCCTGCCATTGATGTGTCACCCTGTCAACTCCACCTTGTTTCTACATCTCTTTCAGAGTTCACTGTATTTGGGGCCATTCCCAGAGGAGTGAGGTCCCGACTTCAAATACTCCATTTATCCTAAATTAAAGAGCAGAGAAAGAGAAAGAGAGCAACATCATATGAATTTAAACTTCATCTTACCACATTGTCAGCTACTATTTTGCTTATGCACATCAATTTTTGATACATTCTGTCTTTTAATGTTGGCAGCAAAGTTAAAACTTGAAATATTAAAATTTAAACTAACTCCATTCATCTTGAAACACACAGGACACAACAGCTGTGCGAACAGGATGTCTATCAGCATGCATGGTGACTATTTCCTGCATACGGAGTGGCACGTGTCCCGCAGGTTGCCTATTTATACCCTCCCCCTTAATAAGGAGTGCCTTCCACAGCTGCGGGTGTAACCGTAGTGCTCGTGAGCTCGGATCACTTTAGAGGGTTTACATGAGATGTCAGTGTAAGTGTAGTCGCCACAATCAGTGCCCCCCTGGGTGGAAAACAACAACAGTTAGGATCTGCCATCATGCATTCACAGGGAAGAAAAACAAGGCAAACACCACTAAAACTGTGAAGCAGAAAGAATTCAGCAGTTTCATTTACAGACTGCAGAAGACTAAAGAGTAGAGAGCTGATGTCATGCTTTCTAAAGTTACAAACATAGTTTTCTGGATGACAAATGTAATAAAATCTTACATTTTTTTTACAGATGTGCCCATAAAAACACAGAATAACAGAAACCTCAAGAACTGATGTCAATTGCATGTTTACCAGAAACTTGTGAGACTACAGGAGGACAATAGGCTCAAACTGGCACAAACCTACAAAAACCAACAGCACTTTAGAACATTTAGCGGTAATCTGAGGCTAATATTTAATATGTAACAATTAAATTTGTTAACAATTTTTGATAATATGAAATATACTTGGAATTTGACACAACTACCAGCCATGCTAATGGTTCTGTGAGGTTTTACCTGCCCAAAGCAATGCTTTGAGCTAAATGCTAACATCATAATGCTAACATACTCTGAATGACAATGTTAACATTGACCATGTTCGCCATATGACTTACAGTTTGCATGCTAACAATTTGCTAATTAGCACTACATACAAAGTACAGCTGAGGCTGGTGGGAAATAGTTTTTGCAGGTATTTAGTCATGAACAAAAATATCGGAAAAAACTTGAGCTGATGAATTATTCTCCATTTTGAAAGCCTTACATCTGACAGAAAACAAAAAGAGAGAGATAACCAAAGTTATTACCGTTCATTCCCATGAGGAACGTGAGTGTCTGTCCAAAACTTCATGGCAATCTATCCAATAGTTGGTAAGACATTTCTCTAAAACACACAAATGTCAACCTCACAGTGGCGATATATGAAAAGTCACAGGATAACCAAAGTCAGTAGTCCTCTGGGGACCATAAATGTCTGTACACAAAAATCTGTCCGATAGTTGTTAAGCTATTTCTGTCTGGACTAAAGTTTCCATCCTCAGAGGCTTAAAAAATTCTCCCATTGACAAAAAACAAAACCCTGGCAAAAGACCTGCTTCTACATTTACATGTCGGTCTAAACATCCTCTTGCCATCTCTGTCTGCTTTCTTTATGTTTATTTGTTTTTTGGACACTTCTGGGCTTCTTATGCCATCCTCATTTTAAAAGACACAATCGTATGAATTATGGATTATGTCCTCAAGCAAAGTCTCCTCACAGAAAATGTGTATAAAGACCTGAAAAAAATCTGCGGGGGAGCCCTCATGCTCTTCCACTGTAGATTTAATGGTGAGCCAGCCCTGAGCTCTCATGGACTTACTAGAACTGTACATCAAAGTCTGCGAGTCTGTGACAGCAAGATTGGGCAAGAGAGACTTGGAGAGGAAGGAGAGACAGATGTGGAAGTGAAAGGAGATACATTTGACACACACACACACACAAAAACACACACATATACACATACCATGTAAGATTGATTAAACACAACTAGTCCATTACCATTATTGATTTTACTGTTCAGAGTGATATTGACAAGTCTTCCAAACTACATAAATGTTATTTGAAACATTATTTACAGTTTGCACATGCACACTGGCAGGCTAAGCAGTGTTTACAACAGTCTAACTTCCCAGGGTTAAGTATTTGCATTTATCCAAACTAAGTATATGTTTTATGCAGGTGGTGCTTTCCAAGGGGAAATAAAACTGTACTACATATTAAAAGCCATAAACAGAATTTTTAAGAGTCAGAAAAAGGACAATATCTTTCATTCATCACCGCTACACCAGACTGGAGGTGATCAGAGCAAGAAAACCTGCTCAGAATAACAAAAAAGGTGATACAGGGACAGCGTTTAGATGAATGAGGGATTTCAGTATTAAGAATCGGTCGCCTTTGATACTAAATTGTTTAGGAGTTGGCCATTAACATCTCCCCCCTGCAATAAAAAAATCACTGTGGATTTTTATCTGTTTTCAACAAAATGTTGAGCATATGGAGGGAATGTAGACAGAGGCCAATTTTCAAGTAATTCTGCCAAATGATCTGATTGGTCAAACATGATTTCCAACATAATTATGTGGATGATAGCTATATAGAGAGATGCAAAGCCATGCTAAATCTTACTTATGATAATTACTGTAGCTTATGCTATGTATTGGTGTTGTATGCTGTATGTTTAATCTTGCATAAATGTTTTGGTAATGGTTGTGCAAAAGCTCTAGAGTGGGGTTTTTTTTTCCTGCATATATTTATGTTGATAACATGAATGTATTTTGATTGTCGTAACTTTCCACGTTAAAATTGCACCCATTATCAAAGTGTGGGACACATAAAATATGGAGCGTCATCGACTATATGTACCTGTTTAACTTCACTAGGACAAGGTGTTCAAACAGCCCTGCTCACAGACTGCATTCATATTTCTCAGGTGTTTCATAAACACAAGCACACACACACAATAACATAAAAGACAAAGAACAAAAGGCACAGGAATTAATTAATGTTGTGTTGACATAAGGATTTAATAGGCATTCATTACGATATTAACAAGTGTCAAACATTGTCTCCATGATCAAACAACATCGCACCAAACCACACAAAAACATTCTTATCTCTCCGTTCTGATACTCAATGACATAACGTGATGGTATAGAAAGATATTCAACAATATTCATCCTCAGCATTTTCACCTCTGCCATGCAAGAGCAGGCAGCCAATTTGGCAGAGTGTTCTACAACAAATATTAAAATGCATGTATTACAATAGCAAGCAACAAACTCAATGCAGCCCACGTCTACACTGGGCAATGAGTTTTCCCGTAATTATACAATCTGACCAAAGAAAATTAGCTAAATTTCTCTGCCAAACAGTCTGAAGACAGTAAAAGACTTCAGGTGAAATGTGCAGAGCAGACTGAGATGAGGAAATGGGTGTTTTAACTTTCTGTTAATATGAAACTGAATGACTGAAGCTTCTTTTTGCCTGCAGGTAAGCTGTGAGACACAATATTCAGATGCTACAATTATGATAATGTTGTGGCTACAACAAGTCTGACTGGGACTGGAAGCAGTTAAGTTTTAAGCCTTCAGCACTAAGACAGCAGAACTTAATGCTGCTGAGCAAAAAGCATATTTTTCATGTCTTTCTCCTGTGGACCAGTGATGAACGACTGCTGTAATGGATCTGAATAAGAAATGGAAGTGTGGGTATTTGTGTGTGTGTGTCCGTTCTTACCATGATGATCGTGATGAATTCAAAACAAGCAGCAGTCATTCAGTTCAGATTTTCGTTTAAATATATTCAAATTATTGAATTTATTGGCAAATCAACTGATCAGTTAGTCTATTAAATGGTTAATATGCTAAAGGGGAATGCAGCATGTATGTTCTTTCATTACCTGGTGGATTTTAATGTTACGCAACACAAAAGAAATACATTAGTACATTAGTCTCCTCTCAGAAGAAGAAAGCAGTGGGCTGATACCATTGTTTCATGTAATAATTATCTCTGCAGCTCAGCAAATTGTTTTGTGCTTTCCTCTGATGTTTTCTCAAATATGGTGAAAATAGAAGTGTAATGAGGGGTACAAAATAAAACATCTTTGCATTTCAGAGACATATGCAGTTTCTCTACTTCACTGACCCAGCTTCTGCTGATATGTATATTTAATTGGGTGTTATTTAACTCCTAGAATTCTGACTGCCTCCATTTGAATTGAAAGTAGGTATTATTATTACAACAATGTTCGTAGTAGTACTATCAGTGGTAGTATTTGTCCCTGCATTCTGAAAAATTGATTTGATTTATTTACAAGTCTGTAAAGGGCACATGAGATGTATTTGACATTGATCAATTGGCCTTTGGATCGGACAGTAATTAAAGAATTATGAATTACCTTTGTTGTGGTCTAGTTTGAGAATTCTCATTGGTGATGCAGTGAAAAAACAACTGAGACTGTCAGGCGACTGGAGGCTGCATTAAGAGCAAGCGGCAACTTGAGGCTGAAGTACGTTCAAGTGCAAAGCCAGCGAAGGTAGCTTTCCAACAAGTCATTATGGTCTCAATCACTAAATCCGTGCCTTCTAATAGGTGTGCTGATGGTCATTTTGGAAGTTGTTGCTGCGTTAATAAGATTTGAAGACTTATAGGATTAGATGTCTGCCATGTGGGTATTCATTGACAATTGTGATTGACAGTTCACTCACCTTTTGTTCTCCCTGGATCCGGGATTCACACTGAGTTGGACTATTGTTGCAATATTTCAGCCCATGTGTGCACTGCTCGGTGTTCCCAGTAAGCTAGTGTTCTCTTTGGTCCGGGGTAGTGGGGCGTGTTTCCAGAGCATGAAAGGCAACACCCCGCACTCCTTATTCAGAAGATCACTCCAAAAAGAAATGATGGCGTTGACAACAAGCTGCAGCTCTGGGCTTCAAACCAGCTCCAAGGCAAACTAAGGGGTGACATCACACCTCACTATGTTGAAGTTTAAGTTTATTTGTCACTCAACCACACATGAAGTCACACATATAGTTGAAAAAGACATCATCTCTACAGGGTCCATTGCAACATCCATATAAGCAAAACAGTTGCACTGTTTGTCAGACCCCTAGGGGTCTTTATATATAGTCTATGATGAAGAGTTTCAAGACTAAACACTTACTCCTTTTTTCATTCATTGCCATTCCTTTTTCTGAATTCTGTCTAGAGTGCATATACTCATAAAGTTAATGTTGGCAAACAAACCCATGTACCCTGTATTATTATGGCCCTCTCTGCTGGATGAGCACAATGCACAGAGAGGTGGTGGTGGTTTGGAGGAGTGTTAATAGCGGCCCACACCTATTTTTTGGCTGTAATCTGCAAGGTAAAGTTGACTCACATCTTTGGACCCCACTGACACTAAAATCACAGTTTGGGCAAAACTTGAGAAGTGGAGGCAATGATGATGATGATTATAATCACGATCAGACTGGTAAACTTAGATTTAGGTCTATATACCACGGAGACAGTGCGGTAGTAAGTGCATAAGCAACAGTCATTGAAAGGTTATTTTAGAAATAGATTTAAAATTAAAATTTGTTGGGATAAAGTTAAAATGTAGGCCGCTAGATCAATACTGGCTTCAACCCTGACATATCTCTCACGTAACTATAACAGAGCAAAACTGATATATTGTGCTTTGTCTTTGGTGTTAACCCATGAGACTCTCAAATTACGCACGGCGCGCGTCATGAATTCAATAGTGCCCAAGTGGACTGCAAAAGGCGCTGAACCCCCCCCCCCCCCCCCCCCCCCTTCCCTCCCTCCTTTCCCTGAATCCTTCGGGGCAAAGTGCTCATCCACTCTCACTGTGTGTGTGCGTCAACGAGCGGTCTCTGCTGCTCGGGACAAAACCGCACGCAGCTGCTTTCATTTTCCAGTGCTCGAGACTGCACGATCAGGAGGGGAGCTCGCGCGTCTTGCTGCAGGGATATTACCTCTGATGGACTTGATATAAGACAAGAAGACACATTTTACCCCCATCTGATTATGACAACTTAGTTGATAGTTATAAGTGTCGTTTTGAGGAAAACAAAGTTGTAAATCCTAAACGTCTTTTCTGCCACCGGTTTTAATGTGTTTTATGTGTTTGCGCTCAACAGTGAGGTAGACTTATCTGGGCACATTTTACAGGAGGGTCGGTGTGTGATTTATCCCTTGGATGCGGCTGTCGGGATCAGTGTCTGAGCCCTGCAGGATCAGCCTGTCATAGGGCATCATGCTTTTTCCGGTTCTTCACAAGTGGATGAGGAATATTTCTCCGGAGATGCTGCTGCTGGTGCCAATATTGTGGTTTTTACCTCTGACAGGAGCGGCTCCCTCTCTGACTACCGAGCAGCTGGACATGGGGGTGGTAAGTTTTCTACCTTTTCTACATGGGGATAAGAAGTTTTGCTACTTATTATCACTTTTAGACATGGGGTGGGGTGAGAAGTTTTCTCACTTGATACCACCCGTTGACATACCCCTCTACTCTTGAAAATAGGCAGTTTGCGTACTTTTGGATGTCGGAAGCAAACCCTGTCTTCTACTTGATCTGAATGTTAACACCTCGCAGCAGCTCGGCGTTGCAGGCTGGATGTGATGGAAAAATAAAATAGGGACTTACTCTCCAAAGCAGGGATCAGAATCAGTGTAATGGCTTGCAATAAATAAATGTAAATGTTTTTGCCTGGGCGGAATATCGACCTCTTCCACAGCATGCTGACATAGTAGGCTGTAGATCCTGTAATCAATTGAAAAGAAGGCTCCCTTCCAGTACAGTGACAGATCAAGCCATAAGAGGTTATTGGCTATTTCCTTTCCTCAGTCATGTCTCTGAAATATTAAGACAGGACCTTTTGTTTATATGTCACCTGATGTGATGTGGGGTTTCAAATGGAGTTGTTTGAAATTGTGATGTTATGGAGCAGCAGATCCTGCTGAACCAACTAAACTAAACAGGAAATTTCACTTGATTTTGATTGGAAATGTCAATTCTTAAAAATCAAAGGATGTGATAATAGTTCAAAACAGGATGATACAGCTTGCAAATCAATAAGTCTCTTATATGAATATCAATGTACAGAAATTTGGTGTATGGATGCTCCTCAATAGTGACCCTAGCCTTCCAACAAAGTGAGCAAATTATTGTCTGATATTTTCATAGTTTGACCAACAATATTCTTCAACTTTACATGTTAATTTTAAGGAGTAGAGCACCTGCAGATAAAACAAGGATCTGCTCATTAGTAGCTCTTGAGATAACATCCTAATTAATTGTTTGCATTAGGGCCACGATAGAAATCAACATAAATTCCTCATGTGTTTGCAGTTTTCCTTGTTTTGCATTTAATACTGAGTTTTTTCCAAAACAATCCTATTCCTCAAAGCTATGCTGCTGCTAATTCGTGTCTCTCTCAGTTGATGAACTCTTTTATCAAAGACATTGCTGAGGTATTTCTATTGCTGGACCACTTCCACTGACTCTTTGAGGATGTGTGCTGCCTGGAAACAACCACTCATCTCCTTGGTTAGATACACTTAGCTGCAAACAAGAATTGTCCTTCAGTTCAAACGTTTGTTGACAGTCACATGTGGTGTTGTTTATGACGTGAGTAAGTCGACTACAAATTTCATTTTAGGATGTGTAGAAGGTGAGAGGATACATATTTTAGGGAGCTGGCAGCAGATTACGCTTTAAAAAAAAAAAAGTTTCAGCCTGCATTTGACTACCATACCCGACTACTAGTCATTTACAAAGTTGTCATCATGCAGTCAAGACCTGGATTCACAGCTGTAGCTCTACATCACTGCTAAATAGAGTTGTTACATGTTCTCAAAGTGGTTACCTTAATCTTGTTTTTACACTGGAGATTCCACATTGGTTGGATGTGGATGATCTGATGTTTGGTCAGGCAATCCTTAAAGCTGTCTTGAGTGTGTGCACAAACACTTGGCTTCTTGCATATCAACCAGAAACAGAGCAATGAGGGCATCACTGGAGTTCCATTTCTCACCACATATTAATATAAGTCCACAATTCATTGCTGTTTTATTCCTGTACCAACTCCTGAGAACGTTGTCTGGTTTATTGCTCACTAGATCTTCAACTCTCATCATCAGCCATGTTTTTACTTAATTTCTCCACCACAACTGGTTTGTATGAGCTCCTGTACTGTTCACAGTATGAACCTATAAACCAACACAATGAGCTGAAAGCTGCTTGAAGCTGCTGAATCATTAGTCTCAGTGAGATTGGCAGCACAAGCAAACCTTTCACATTATTGGAAATCATTTGATTTAGTGTTAATTAGGGATGCACTGATCCAACGTTTTCTCCTCTGATACTGATTTCAATACCCAAACTCAGGGTATTACGTTCTTGTTCACACACTGTTCCTAATGTGGAATCCCTGGTGTTGTGAACATCAGTGAACAGATATACAGACCATACAAACAGTGCTGAGCTACTGTGATTTATGATGATCAGAGCTGATGTTGCACTCATTGTCCTTTGTGTGTCCACACCAAAAAGGCTTCCCTTGTAATTAGATGGCTCTACATCTCCTCACCAAACCACTTGACAACTTTTTTTACTCCATTTACTGAAAGGTTGTTGTTAATGTAATGTCAGTCTTTGCTTTCAGAGCTGTCCTCCTTTGTCAAGCTTTGTTAATCATGTAATAAAATGTACTGAATTGATGCAAAGTGTCAAACCAATTTTAATGTATTGTTAATAGTTTTTTATTATTAGAATGAAGAAAAATGGTCTAAAAATATCAGAAATGCTGCTTTTTATCTCAGCCAGCTGGGGGAGTGTGTTAAAGTCCTGTTTGATTGACATTAGCTGGCAGGCTAACAAACTGCTGTAGCTAGGAGTCATGAAAATGGTCACATCTAACCGGACCAAAGTGACATTTTTAGATATGTTTACATGCTCTTTAATATGCTGCAGCTAGGCAGCTAATTGGTTATCTAGCCCGCTAACTGTCATTAGCGGTGCACAATTGTCTGGGTGAATTTATGTTTGGCGGCTCATTCAACAAGCTAAGGTGCAGAACAACACATTTTCATGTTGGTAAGTTAGATAAGACAGAGACTTTAGCAGGAAAGCTAATGTGGGTTGTTGTTCAGAGTGTGTGGCTCTTGTGTTGTGTAGCAGGATGCTATCAGGCTCAGTGTGACTGTCTGCCCTGCCTATGATAGAACATGACGTTATTGATTTATTCAAGATTTGATATGCTATATTGAAATAAGGTCTCCAGCAGTGGCGGCTGGTGACTCAAAAAATTGAGGAGGACAGGTGGAAAACTGACATGGAATCTTACAACAAACCGCATCAAACTATATCATTGTCCCACCTGATGAAATCGGAGGGGTGGGGGGCAATTTTATATGCCAATAAAACAATTTGCTTGAGTGGTGAAAAGGCTGCTTCTTTAAAGACATTTAGCATATACATAATGTCTCTGAACAAAGAATGTGTCATTTTACCAACAAAGTGAAATTCAAATTTATAGTACTGTTTTATTGTGACAACAAATTTATGTTCTCATCAAAAACAGACAACATATCACATGATTTACACGTGTTTCCTATATATTTTCTTAGAATACAGAAATATATAAACTAGCACAAAGCTTATAATGTGATAGAGGTTCAGGTCAGTGCTGAATACAAGAAAGATTGAACACTAAAAACATTCACAGATCTATAAGTGTATGTTCATATCAGAAAGTATTAATGCATGTATCAAATACATGACTTACACACTCTGATCTATGTGCACGACATACAAAATATAGTCTACAAAGCTGACATGTTAACACTAGGGGTGTAAACATGAACACAAAACTCACGGTTCGGATCGTATCACGGATTTGAGTCACGGATCAGATCATTATTAGGATCAGGGAAAAAAAGGGGGGAGACAAATAAAACTTTGTTTTCTATTTATCTGTAACACACTTACAACCAGAAACAGCAAGGAACTTTTGCCCATAGTCTTAAATGAAAACAACATTTAAGATGTCCAATGTTTAAATAAAATAAAATAAAATATATAAAATATTCAATGCTCAGTTATTGCAATATGAGGCATGAAACCTTCCTCTTTTAAACAGTGAATGAAACAGCCTCTGTCCACATCATCAAAACTTGATGATAACAAACATTCACCGCTAACACCAGTTAGCAGCTAGATGCTAATTAGCTGCTCAGCTGCAGCACATCAAAAAGCAGGTAAACAACTCAAATGTCACATTCAAAATCCCTGTTAGCGACACGCTGTCTGCCCATGACTTATACTTACAGCAGTTTGTTTACTTTGTCTTAAATGAGACATTAAATTTTGCAATTAATCCGCAGTTCATATACCTGCTGAACCGTGGGGGGCGATCCGTACGGATCACGGATCAACTACGATCTGTTACACCACTAGTTAACACTTGTTATTCTAGTTACTTTAAGCTTATTACTCAATATACGGCTCAGCTTAAAAACAAACTAAAGAAACTGTCAGAAGCAAGCAGCCAGACCTCCTGCACACTCATTCACTAATCATACAACATCAACAGGTGACTGAACAACCACTCAATTAAAAACGAATGAATGAGTGAGTCCAGACAGCTCACTGTAACCTCAAAAAGCAAACTAACCTTACCCACAACACATTATATGATCTCTGCTGCATTCTTGTTAAGGAGATAAAAAACACAAAAAAGCCACACAGAGACATTTAACCATCAGAGATGAAATTAGCGACCAAAGAGACAGAGAGGGAGAAGCTGTATCTGACTCACGTTATCTGACATCTTCTTCTTTCTTTCATGGAGATGAAGTATCCATGTTATAACATCCATTTGTGACTGTTGGTCATCTTGTATGTTAGTTAACAGAACTTTATGGCTGCTGCTTAACCAGTCTGATATCATTAGCAACAATGACAAACAAGCTAACTCTCCTGGTTGTTTTCCGTTTGTTTCTCTCTCCAGCCTCCATGGCAGCGTCCTGCTGCTGCTGTGCTGCACAATCCAGATAATTTCTCCCATTACCTTAACAACAGTCCTTAACAGTCCTTCCATGGATGTATAAAGAGTCCTTCAGGCTGATACAGCATTGGCTAATGCAACAGCTTGGCTAATTTTTTTCCAAAGAAGAGAGAAAAAATACTTTATAAATAATACTGAGATTTGGTAATTGTTTATTTCAACCAAATATTCTTTTTTATATTTTGATCTCCCTTTTGCCTCTCAAAAAATAGAGGAGGATCAACCTCCTCTGCCACGATGGACCAGCCTCCACTGGTCTCCAGCTACATAAGCAGATAGTGGAATGGTATTTAATCGAAATAATGTACAACTATCTGTTGTAGCAGACAAAAAATTTCAGCTGGACTTCGTCTTTTGACCTGCACATCTGGGTTAATAACCTCATGTAAAGTTCAAGCAACAACTTAACAACATATGTCCAAGCATCTTTGCAGTTGAGAAAAGTGGAATAAATAGAAGTCACGACTTTAGAATCAGGCTATAGCCACATAGTGTACAGAGTGTGAGTGTGTTTTGATTAAAACTAATGTACAGTCACTTGTTTTCATCCTTGGAGTGAATGAGATCGGACACCTGACTGGTATTGGCCCATTCTCAACAAAGACAGACAGATTTTTCTCTGGTTGTCGGCTTATAGGGTGACCAAGGGTGTTGGACAGACAGACAGATGAGCAACCGTCCACAGACACCCTCCTCTCCTGTGACTGTCTGATTGACTTTTAAATAAGACATCTCCTGCTTTGATGTGATTGCACTCAGCTGTTGAGAGCCAGTGGATAATTGGTTGTTGAGGGTTTAAGTGGGTTCTCCCATCTCAGGCCAGTTGTGTTCATAACTGCTATACATTTGGGACTTGGTCCGAAAAAAAACAACCACCTACCCACAGAACCATGTCCTGATCTCCGGCTCTGCTGCTCCCCAGTCCCATTACACTTCAGAGCCATTGTGCTGCATCACTTGGCTTTTAGTCAAGCTTGTGCGCTGAATGTATATGTCTTTCTGTGTAACTACTGCACACTGTGGCCATAATTAACTGAACCGCAAATTTAAGCACAGCTCTGAGGCATCCAGTTTCCTGCTTTGCTGTTATCCAGACCAATATATCACTGCAGAGCACCAATTTGCAATTTCAGCATTTGAGGAAACTACATAAAAGTTACAATGTATCTGCGCTATATTTTCCGTTCATCATATCAGTTTACTCCTGATGGCTGTATTCTGCACTAGGACAGAATACCTGAGCTCCTTGGGGGACTATTTGCCTTTGGAAGTGGTACTGTACTTGCTTTAGCAGCTGTCGTAGGATAGAGTGAGGTGACTGGATCAGCAGCATGATAAAAGTACCTTAATTGATATTTAATCTTGTAGAAACTGACCTTGAAGAATTTCTGTTTGTAGTATTTAATCTTTTTCAGTGAGGAAAATTTAATTTCTATCATTTGTTATGTGTTGTAAGAAATAACGGGTGTACAGTGTACGCCTGATGGGACCACCGCACCCTGCCAGTTTGCTTCTAATTCTCATTTAGCTTTATAATTTTTTTCAATGAGAGTACCATCTGGTCTCATGTCCACTGAGTAGAAGGGGGGAAAAAGAAGAAAAGAAGAAAAGCCTGGTAGACGCTACCCCCCTCCACCCACTTCCACCACTACTCCCTCTCCCTCCCTGCTAGACCTCATAATACTGAGTTCTCATGCAACTAGTCTTCCCGGCACCAGTACCGCCGCCCCTCATTAGGTCGCTCTTTGCCTCTTATGAGTGCCCATTTCACCAGTATCATATTCTGTCCCTTCACTCTCTCACAATTTTTCCTTCACTTTTCTTCTTCCAATCCTGATCGGAGGCTTTCTTCTACCAGAATATCATGGTTCTTCTGATTACACCCAGAGGCCTTGGGACAGAGGGGGCTCAAAGAGAAAACTGAATGCAGAGACAGTTAGGGGAAAGTACAATGGATGGATTGCTCCACTGAAAGTAATCAACCAGACAGGGTCAAGAGAAGAAAGCACATATACAATGAAAAGGAAGAGGATACTTCATCTAAGGAGTGGTGAGAGGAGTCAGTAATGATTCAAGTAATGATTCAAGAAGAGATTTCACTTTTGGATATTATACCTGTAAGATACTTTTACTTAATTGTCCTCAATAGGTGGCTTGACTGCAGATAATAAAAGCACACTGGATAAGCACAGACTTTGTTAGCTAATTTGTATTTCCCATTTATTGTAATGCCCTGCTGGACTATGAGGATACTTTTAGCACCACTGTCCCACTTCCATCAAGTGGTGTGACCTTTCTGTCTGTAGCACTGTATCATGGGGCTTATATATTCAGGGCAAGGGCACTTGTTTTTTTTTTTTTGGTTTTTTTTTTCAGAGGATGTCAAGTGGGAGAGAACTTCACAGTAGGAGAGAGTATATCATTGTGTAATGATTGACACAGAGCACAAGAGACAGTTCAGCAAGTAATATAGCACATTGTCAGCTTCTCAGGAAGAGGGAGATACTGCAGAAACTAACTAGTCTTCCAATCTGCTCCCATCCAATCTGTCATCACAGCTTTTGCTAAGTGTTAAAGTCATCTGTGGACTTGCAAGTTTCTGAGTAGATTGTCAGAGTTTATAATATCCTAAAAGCCCAATTCAACAAGGAACTTAAGGGCCCTGACACTTTATTGGCTGTCACCGTAGCATGCTGGTGTGGGACTGATGAGAGGCAGCTGCAACACTTCTGCATGACGTTTTCAGTCAATGACAATACCAGATAAATTTGGATGATTTAAAGTTTAGTTAAAGCTTGGTGGATTAGTAGCAGGTCATATATTTTTAAACACTGCATGTGTTTCTGGTTTTGTCTTTGACCTAAATGGTAAATCCCTCTCTGAATGTGTCTGACCTGGTGCTCTGAAGAAATGTATTGCAAGATGTGCATTTCAGAGTACTGTACTCTTTCTCTGCTGTGTTAATAGTGCAATGATTGCACTGCTTTGGAATGATACTGCTGTGACTCAAGCAGGCAGTTTATTTGCGTTTCATTTCAAAAGAAATCCTAAAATGTCTGATTGTAGTCGCAACAGAGTAGTTCCCCGGCTATTTTTGTTTGATTTTACAGTAGTGATGGATTTAATATTGTGGGTAAGTGAGTGAGGAACACTGTTTTCCACAACAGAGTTACACGCAATAGTCCTTTTCCATTGGCTTACGCTGACTTCATTACTTGAGCTGGCCCACTCCAGGGCTCCCCATATAGAAAACCTCAAATCAACTCCATGTGGACAGTTCTATTTTAACCCGAGGAGCCCCACCACTCCTTCTTGTCTTCAACCAGATCAAGGTTTTGGTTTGCAATTGCTATTCAAAGGACCGACCAGATCTTGTAATTACAGTGGTTTCTGGTGTTGTGCTGGCTTGCATACTGAAGCCTAAAATAATCTATAGCTCTGCCAACTGCCAATAGACTGCTTTAATAGCACGATCAAGAAAACCCGAAAACAACAACAAAGCTACTCTGAAATTGCTTGCAGAAATTGGCAGAATTATAATAAATGTGGTTTGTGTGAGTGCAAGTCAGTTTCTTCTTATTTGTGTGTCGATATAGAATGAGGGTATGTATGATAGCATGTGTGTGTGTCTGACGCATTGCCACATGGTGATCTCATAGTTTGTCTCTCATTAGCATTTGTCATTTCTTAACAAGTCACAGCAGAGCGGATGATGGGAAAAAAAGAGAAAAAGAAAAGGGAATGGATGAGGATGATTGCTCATCTGTGGAGTCAACTTCAAAACTGTTATGTGTTCATGATCCCATTTCTCTCAAGGTCCAACTGAAATGAAGAGAATAAGACAGGAGGAAGTCCAAGAGAGATTGAGTGGGTGGAAGAGATAAGCTACGTCTCCATCCAACTATCGCTGGCAATTAGACCTACTTTCTTTAGTCCAGTGTTGATACTCAACTTCCTATCAAGTGAATATAATGAGCTACTAACAGTGTGCAGAATTTCAAGTGGTACTCGTGATTGTGTGAATTGCAGTTGATATGATTGTGTCAATTGCAGTCTAGACTAGGCTGTTTATCTAGCAGCTGGGTTAATGCTAAGAATAGGACCTCGCTGTGTTGGGTTTTAGTTTAAAAATAAACTCAAACACGTGTGTACATGTATGTATTTTTGCACATGCATACATACTTTGGACGTGACAGTTGGCAACATTCCACAGCTAACACTAAAGAGACGTCTTCATGGTGAGGATCACAATAGTAACACATGAACACATGAACTGCTTACAAGGACAATCCATAAATACATGCTCATGCTCATAACATAAGATTTACAGTTTTGGAGCTCCACACTCTTATTATGATTATGATGATGATGATGATGATGATTATTAGTAATAATAATAATAATAATAATAATAATAATAATAATAATTATTATTATTATTATTATTATTATTATTATTATTATTAAGTACACATTGATGGAATACTCAGTGACAAATAATACAATTTTATTATGTATACAATCCCTGGTTTCTGTACAGAGGATTTGATTGACATTTTTCCATATCCTTAAATGTCACAGATATTAAAAAACAATCTACATGTGATATTGATTAAAATGGTTTTTGACAGAAAATTATGAAATGTTGAGTGACCTTTCGTTGTGATCTAGTTTGAGATCTCTCAAAGATATTGCAGCGAAAAAGAGCAAAAAGATAAGTTGCATTCAGAGTTGCATCTCCAACTCACCTTTTGCATACTGCAGAAAAAAAATGTCTTCAAGTATAATTCTGTTTTATTTTAATCTATTTTATATTTAAAATAAATGTGGCCATTGTGGCTCTATGGGTAATGCTAACTTTGCACTCACAGCTCCATTTTTCAGGGTAAGCTGCATAAGCTTCCTATAGCTGTCCAAATAAACATGATTCTTACAATGATCATTTCAAACATTTGTCTCTGAGTCTAAACTAGCCACCTTCAGCAGCCATCATGGCTAACTGCATGGGGATCTACATGCGGGGCAACTTGCATGTTGGTTTGTTTATGTGCGAGGCTGTGGATAGCTTAGCATGTGTTCATGTTAGAAAATTAGTAGTAGATGAGATAAAATAGTTTGCGCTTGCAAGTGTCCTAATTGCAAGAATAGAGTGACAACATACACAATAGCATTACATGCTGTAAATGTTTTTTTCTTACCATGTGGAGAGCTGAATCTTTGGTCCAGCAATCCTCAGTCTTTTCATCCAGTTGATGAGACAGACTGCAAACTAAAAAAATTAAAGATTATGCCAAAAGAAGACTGACTGTGATAGTTAAGAAGATCTGTCAGGCCACCAGGTGTGTATATGTTTGTGTTTGTAGTAGTTAGTAAATTTACAGCCTTCTTCTTTATCCTCCCTATCAAGGGACACTGGGCAAGCTTTATTCAATCCTTGTTGTCTATGGATTTTGGCTGGGTGCCATGCCACATTACCGCCCACAGAGAGAAGAACTTCAAAGAAGATTTGGGGGCTTTTTCTCTCAGTGGAGCCACTGAAACTTGTGCTTGTTAAATTAAGCTCCAGTTACAGGGTTGTTCTAATTGGCTCCATCAGTTTGTTTATCTTTAATCTTTGGAAAACATTTTTTAAGTCCTTATTCTCCTTCGGATCCCTTTATATCCTTCTATCATTCCTCACTCCCTAATTCAGTCACAAAAATCACAATCTATTGATTCATCTCTATATCTGTTTAGATATTATTAATCATCTGACATACTGTATAAAAGGTTGGAAAAGACAGGATTTTATCTGTAATAGATGAAAGTGTTTTTTCTTGCAGTATATGCAGGGTTGTGTGTGTGTCCTCGGTTTTCTACAATGATACACGGGTTAGTTTGTATACTGCATAGCCTTGTACCATAATAATTCAGAATTCTTAAAATATTTAAATACAATTTCTAACTGAAATGTACCCATGTCTAAAAAAATGAAGAGCTGGTATGACTTGAATGTGCACTCAGATGGCACTGGTACATCTTTTTGAATTGCTGCTGGCGCAGATGGAGCAAAATTGCCCTTGGCAAACAAAATCCTCTGATGAGCCAGTGATGAACAGTCTGAGCAAAGAGGTTCCTGCAGTCCCTAAAAGAACATTTGTCAAATTGTCAAGCAAGGAAAGGTCAGCCATTGTTTGCATCATTCCAAACAATATGTGGGTGTGCCTTTTATGATTTTACTTAACCTAAAGTAGGCATTTAATTCTTAGGATCTCTTTTTCAGGAAACACATGCACTGTCTAACTCAAGGAGAAACTGATAAATCAGGTTTGATGTGGAAACGCACGCATACTGTATACACATAAAACTTTGATACCTTGTTCCTATGCATTGAAATGCTCTCTGTGTCATCCTGCTTCAACCTAATTTCTCCCAACAACCTGGTTTCTTGTATCTATCTTTATCTCTCTTTCCTTTGAAGGATATGGTTGGTGATTTTCTATATTTTTCTTATTGTCAACAAATCTCATGTGCAGCGTCACCAGGTGACATGTTCCTTCAGCACAAAGAGTTTTGGTACGTTAGTTTGTTTAGAAACGACTCCAAAGACTAACAACAGTGATCACATTTTCAGTCTCTGGAGAGTTGTTCTGTGTAAGGCAGATGCCTGTTGTGCATACATATCAAGGAACATGCCACCTGGTGCCATGATGGCTCCAAAGACAAAGATTATGGACACAGCAGTTTGTTTAGAAATGGCTCCAAAGACAAAGACTACACTATACATTGTAAATTTTAAAAGAACTTGATATGCATGCACAACAGGCTTACACAGAGCTACTCTCCAGAGACTGAAAACGTGATCGCTGTTATTAGTCTTTTTTTGTCATTTCTAAACAAACTAATGTACTCATACTCTTTGTGGTGAAGGAACATGTCACCTGGTGCAATGATGTGGATCATTAACATGTTTTTAATAGGTTTTGGACAACAATGGAGGTCTACATTACAGAGGAATAAGATACAGCAGGCTAGGATACACACACAGTATTTGTAAGTAGGATTTGGCTCTGCACATGAGATTTGTTGACAATAACAAAAAATATAGAAAATCACCAGCCTTATCCTTTAGTTTATGTTTTCATATTCTCTGTTCCTATCTCCATTTTGTCTCTTTCATTCTTTGTTTGTTTTCTGTGTGTTTGTAACCCCATTCAGATCAACACAGTCAAATGGATTGGAAATTAATGAAAGGAAACCAACATTAAATGTCACTTAACCGTCCATCCATCTCTCTTCTCTCTCTCTCTCATTTCCTCTTTATATTCTTATCTCTTTGCTGTCGCTCTACTTCTTTCTTTTAACATCTCTTTCTCTCTACCGTCCTCCTTGCTGCCTCTAGGAACAGACAGGAGTTGTGTCTTGGCTCTCTGTACAACCAGCTGTTCCTAAACCAGGGCTTAAATGATTCACTTAGTCACATTTTAATCCTTGTTGTCACGCTCACACACATACGTACACACACACAAAAACATGCAAATGAGGACAGATTTTCCTCCTAAGTGTCTGGTAAATGACATTCACACCTCGAACTATCTGTCAGATGTTTTGTATCCTTTCGACAAGACTTTTGTCAGGGGCAGGGGATTCATTCAGAAATGTGGGGTCCAAAAAGTGTGTGTGTGTGTGTGTGTGTGTGTGTGTGTGTGTGTGTGTGTGTGTGTATGTGTGTAGCAGTAGATAGACCGGAGACCCTCACTAAACTTTTTGCGGACTAACTATTGCTTGCACCGCAGGGTGGTGGTATAATTCCAAACACAAAGCAATAGTGCTTGTGGGATTAGATACAAGCTTTTTTTGTAAAATCCCTTTTTTTGTAAAACTACGAGTTTACAGGACAGTAACACCTCTGTGACTGAGTAACAGCAAGCAGGCAATAGGAAGGTTAAGGTTGTCCTTATGTTGTAAGCAGCCATGCCCCAAATACATGTTTAATTATAAATAAGAAAAAAAAAACATGACTGTATTTTACTTTCTTATGCACTGGTTCTTTTGACATGTTTGCAGAAGCATTCAGTCTGTTGCAGTCCATGCAGTCTATTTGCAATATTGATAGCTAAGGTTAGTTCAGCTAGCTAAGTAAAGGGAAACAAGTCAAACAGACTTAAAGAATGTAACACACAGCATTGAAACAATTTTCTTCCCATTTTATGTTTGCCTGCTTTATTTTACCTAATGTCTTAGAGTAGATGGGAACGATTGAAATGTCTTTTTACTGTAAGTGTTGCAATACAGGGACTTTTGCGGGGATACAGTTCTTCTTCTGGCACCCATGACTTGTGTTCCATTACATGCACACTGTATCTTCAGAAAAGCAAAATACTCCTGGAGTGAAGTGATTGAGTGCTTCAGCAGGGTGGCGTATGTGCCATCTGCTTGCAACATAGTGAGCCAGAATCTAAGTGATGACTTTTATTGTATGCCGTCCTTTTCTCTGTTGTCTGTCTTTTCAGTTCATAACATACAATTTGAAGACTTATAACTCATCCTAATTGAATATAAAGCCTCCTTATATCTTCTTTGTTAGGCAAAACAGCGGTTAATTTCCAGTTTGGATTTGGACTGTAAAGGTTGTATTTTTAAGATGATAAAACACATGTTTATATACAAAGAGCTAAAAGCATGAAGTTGAGACTTTCTGTTGAGACGTGTAAGAGCAGCCCCCCTGCTAAGAAAATGACTGTTACTCTGACTGACACCAGTATTTTCCTTTTACCTTGCTGGATCTAACTGCAGGAAGTGCAATGATCCACACACAGGTGCAGCCATATCAGGTCTTTCCATTTTGGTCACTAGAAAGCATGAAAATGTTCATTCCTTCAATTTGTTGGTGATTATTTGTTCTTTGGTGTCCACTCATGCAAGGATGTAAGAGCTTATACATATTGTATTCTCTCTGATACCGACTTGTTACGGAGGCTTTGTGACATATCTCCCCAGCAGAGGCAGTCCCTTGTGCCAAGTCCATTGAAGATCCACGGAAAAAATTGTACAACATATGCACAAATAGGCCTAAATGTATCAAGGGGGCAGATAATTTGTATGTAAAGAAAGTCATGGTGTGGATCAAGATCCGTTCTGTAACATAAGGCTTATTGTTTTTGTATTTTTCTCATTTTCATTGACCCTGATAGAATAAAAAGTGAGTATTTTAAAGCAGATTCAGCTGTATTTTATTTTCCCACGCATCCAAAAGTTATTTTTCCTTCTGCAACAAAACATTGATCACTGCAGATTACAGTTCCTCTTGTGAAATGGACAGACCAAAATATGCCTCTGGTAACAGAAAGTGAAGAGAAAAATTTTGAGAAAATTGTCAATCAATAACCGATGTGGGCAGTCTACAGGCGGTAGTTTGGATCAACTGTCAACTGTAGAAAAATGAAAACAGACAGGAACATTTCAAATACCATCTGTGAGGTGAAATATCGACTCAGTCAACACGTCACGAATCCTGTTATTTTACACTCAACAAAAATGGTAAACATTAGTAAAATGTGTATCTGTGGAAATGCTCCTGCAGTCTTTGTCATGTCGAAGAGTCAAGCAAATAACTCAAAACAGAATTTCAGATCATAAATGTAGAAGTAGAGTTGAGGGATCTACTTTAGCAACACTTCAGTGTTAGATTTCTGCACAGAGGCAACTCATTTAAATCAATTGTTGTCAAATCAGTTGTCTTATGAAACAACTTGTCAAGAATGTGATTATGCAGAATGAGATTTTACTTTTAGGACTGTATTTCTCTAAACTGATATTTATATATTTCCTCTGATTTGTGCATATTACTTGGACAACACTGATAAATATGTTGCTGAAACACACATTTTGCGACTGTTGCTGTGGAAATCAAACATTTGTCAAGGACTACAGTATGTGAGACTTTCCAGACACTTCTCTGTACCTTTTATTTTTTCTGAGTCAACATCAAATATCTTTAAGTTTTACAATTGAGTTTGCCAGTTTTTAAGGTCAGGTTTTGGTCATTGCCACCAAAACAACACTCACAAAATTGGTCAGTGATCTTTGGCTCATGTCTGATTCAATTCCAGTGGTCTTGCCTGTTAACTTGAGTGCAGCTTTTTATAAATTAAGTCCTCTGAAAAACAATACACAGTGCTTCTGTGCTTTTCTGCCTTTCACCTATATGTTATACAGTGTCTTCACTAATGGGAATTTTCTAGCTATTTTTATCTCTCAATAAAACAATCCACAACTTTGGCATTCATTTTGTTACATTAATGAAATTTAATGCCTTGTACTCATTAACACAAAGGACCAATCCAAATTGATACATACCTATCTTAATTCAAAAGCTGAATGTTCCTAAACATAGCTCTAATAAAGTACTTTCTGGCCAGATTTTGATTATATTTGTTTATAGTTATTGGCCAGATATGACAACTAATGAAAACATAAATCAGGCAATAGAGTAAAAATTGCTTTGTTATGAGCTGTGTAAACCCTGAACACACACATGCATGGAAACATAGAAAGGGAGAAAGCTCATGTCCAGTTTAAAACAGTAAAAATTAAATGTGAGGAGTAGATGCATGATTTCTAGGCATGAATTAACTCACACTCTTATACAGCCTGGCAATCCAGCTTCAATTTTCTGTTTGATTAAACATGTCATTGAGGTGGCATGTCACCCCCAATTTCCCTCTTTCTCTATCCCCTATATTCCACCTCTTTGATCTGATCTGTTTGCACAAATGAGACTAAATCCTCCATTTCTTCAGTAAATTGTGTTTACGCTCAAGATAGGTCATTGGAACGGTTTCAGGAGCGTCTCAGTCAAACACACTCAAGCAAGCTTTCATTCCTTGTATCCCACATCATCCCAGTGTAATACTAAGTAAACCATCTCTCTGAATAAGCCAGTGATATAAAATGGGAAGCTGCTACAACTGCTTTGAATAATGATAGCATCTTGCAAACACCCGTGGATGTTCTGACAAATTTTGGTTGTGAGAAATCTCCTCGGTGGAGAGCAAGATAAGAAGCAGGATTGCTTGATGTGAGACATTTACATCTGTGCAATATGTCTTTACTGGTTTATATGTCTTTTAGTTGACAGGTTTTTTATAGCATAAGTGAAAAGAATAAGAACTCTGCTATCTGGATTTGTAGTCAAAGCTGTTTTTTTTTTTTTTTAAAAAAAGGCATAAATTCATTTTTGGGTCTTTGTGTTTGATTTTTTCTGATCTTTAACTGTATCCTGACATTTTACCAGTCACATTGTGATAGTAACTTTATTTTTCTTGTCAGTTGTGAAATTGGGAATGTTCATGCCATATTGTTAATATGAGCACAATGGACATGGGCATCAGAGTATTTGTCATGTTGTGCTGACTAGAACTGTTTATGGAAAGTTTATTGGAATGGTTTGTGGTTATATGATGGGGAAATTCTGAGTTTCTTTAGAGAAAACAAAAATATTTAGCAGAATAACCCACTAAGTTGATTTTTTATTCATATTGCTGCATGTGACCACATCTGAACACAGTTTAGGGTTTTGTCTTACTTATTTTCAATGTTTTGGAAATATGTCAGCCATTTTCTGGAGCTCAGATTGTGAGGAATAAGCCGTCTTTGGACTAAAAGGTTTTTTGGCGGCTTTAAAAAAAAAAACCCAGAAAGTTGCGGCATTGTCTTTCATTTAATTCTCAATCATTGAGTGGTAGCACAGTCAGTTTGTGTGGTATGGCCTTGCCTGTGAATTGAGACAAAATGTTGGATACTCAGCCCCAAACGTCTTGAACAGAGGGACACATACAGTATGTGTTTATAGCTTCCCAGTCAATTAAGGCGGCATATATTAAAAGTCAGACTCTGTACTTGCCTCATATAAAACCTGGTGACAGGGTTACAGTAAACTCTGTGACAGAACTTAAAATTAATAAGCTGAGGGTTTGAGTTGCACACAGTGCCTTAGAAAAAAGTTGTTGACTATGAATCGCTTTCTATTAACAAACTCGGATGCCAGTGCTAATGTCATAGGTACTGTTACCAAATATTTCAGCATGTCAACTGCTACCAACTTGCTGACCAGCTAATTACCATTCATCCCTGATGCAGGGCATTTCTTTTTGTGAGTTTTAGTCACCTCATTTGTTGTTGCTCTTCCCCTAACTTGCTTCCAACCACAATGATACACTGGGCTTCACAATTAACTCAAACTCAAGAGGTGCAGAGGTGTAGCTTCAGGGAATAATGTGTTAAAATCCCTACTGTCTACTTTGCAACACCAATCTTTGAACAAACTCTGGTTTAGTATTAACAGTCTCAGACTTTTGACAGCATATCCACCCCCTTAATTCTACTGCTGTCAGCTATAAGTCTTCATATTGCTCAAAATCAAAATTGCCATTGCCAGGCTTGAAACCTCAGTAGCTTTGTGCCTTTTTGTATTCTTTATGCTTGCAATGTGTGCATGACATGTAGCATTTTCTGCTCTGGACGTTTTCCCCTCTTTCTACCATGAGCAAAAACTAAAGTCTACACTTTTTGTTTTTCGGCTAAAAGCAACCAAGAGCCCAGAGAAAGCTTCATCCTTAATTGGCATTAATTCACGGACACACATGATGGCATCTCAAAACTTTTAATGCTACAGCACTCACTTTTCAAATAAATTCACCCTCTCAGACTTAATGCAGCTTCATAACCTTTTAAAAGTCCAGGAGGTCAGCTACCAATCTGACCTTATCCTCAAGGTAGTAAGAAACAATGTAAACACTATAATGGACTATGCAACTTCATGACCCTTTGAGAGTCAGCGAGGTCGCAAGGTTAAAAGTCTCCCAGTGACTCATTTCCTGTCAGTGAGGCTGAAGATGAAGGGAATCAGCAGCTGTTCATCAGGGCCTAACAGGGAGGTATTGTGGGATAGAGGAGGTCACAGGCATGGGGGCAAAACAGATTCTGCTTCTGAGAGATGTTGCTGTGGTGATGCCATCGTCACAGAAGTCATTGTGTGTGTGTGTGTGTGTGTGTGTGTGTGTGTGTGTGTGTGTGTGTGTGTGTGTGTGTGTGTGCGCGCATCCGTGCCAACTGACCAAGTGCCAAGCCTTACATCAAAGGACCAAAAAAGGATGTGATGTCACAGGTATGACATAGGGAATAAAGAAATATTGCAATAAAAGACATATAATGTAACAAATACTGTAGTGCTTTGTCAAATCACAATTATGTACAGCAGATCCACTGGTTAAATTTTGTGCAACCAGCTCCAGAGTGTTGCAAAACAAGCACAGAAACATTCATGCTCATGTGCACATCAAACTTGTCAGTTATGATTAATTATTTGTTTTTACTATCCTGGAAATCAACAGGCATGTTGGATACTGACACATTAAAAAAATTTCATGCAGTTCCATGAAAAATTGTAGGTCAATTAAACTCCTCTCTCCGCTAAGAACTCCTTCAGGAACGTTCATTCATACCAGTTGTCTCCTGCTGTCTCCATCCAAAAACAGCGGGTAACCGTGGGCAACAACTGCACACATCATCTTTTTAAAAGTCTGGCCAGAGTGTTACCTGGAGCTCCACATTTTTAATTATAATACAGGTAGACGTGGCTGTAATGACCAACATTTTGTGTGATATGTATGTAGAGAGAGTGTTTCCTTTTATAAGTTATTTCTAGAGACAATGTGTTAAAAAAATCCTAATTCATTTGAGGTTGAATTAGCAGTTGATTGCCAGTTTATGTTGCAATATGAAGACTAAACAGGCAAGTATTTAATTCCTAGATTGTCAGCAATTATGTTTGCATGTAAAACAGTCGAATCTGTACCAGATGTACATTGTGTTTGGTGCTGATTAGCACAATTGAATGTTAGCATGCAAACAGGCCAAATCAAGATGGTGACCATGAAAAATTCTATACCTGTTAACCATCAGCATGCTAACACTGCCATTGTAAGCATGTTAGCATGCTTACATAGCATGTAGCTCAAAGCACAACTACTGTGCAGCCCCACAGAGCTGCTAGCATGGCTATAGACTCTTGATTAACTCTTTGGGACCCCCATTCCTACCAACTGGCTCTGATAGGGTGGACGTGAAATTAAAATACAGACAAATTTAAAATGTCTTTTCTTCAACAAAACACATATAAGCGAAATATATCAAATCATATGTAACCAAACAGATAAATATCTTTGCCGTCAAATTCACTTGCTCACCAGCCTATCCTCCTTCAAACTCACTAACCCACACACACACTGCCTCTCTGTCTCCCATTTCAAACGCTACACTGATAACTGATGCATCGGCAATTCAGCAACGCTTCAAATCTCCGCCCACATTAATCAATGTCTCACACACATGAAGCTTGGTTTTCTACCTCAAATCTGTTTCTGGCTTGAACAAGCAGCTTTGCTGCAGAAAGGAAGCGAGCAGTTCTGTCAACCTCTTTGCTCTGCCCACAGCTACATGTGGCTATCGAGAAACAGGTCATTTAAAAGATAATTTAATTAAGCTGATTGTTGGTAATTTTCTATGTCAGACAATGCTGCAATCTATCTTCAACGAGCTCTATACATGAATATATACCATAATATACTATAAATACCATACCATAGTATAAATACCACTAACTCTAATGAGGTGAAGAATGATTTAGGCCTACTTGATCTCATACTAAATTCTCTGCTTGGACTATTTATAGCCCCCCTTTCTTTCTGTCTCAATATATTTTATGAATTTGTAGCTTCTTTTACACTCCAGACCTTGCTGTATGAAAGGATTACAGAGATAAATTATCCTTCACATCCAGATACTGTAGCACAGACTGAAAGTAAGTCAAACCCTGTAATACCCACTCCACGCCTCAATTATGTGTGTATATTATGTGTGTTTATATGTGAGAAGACTATATGTGTGCAGCCTGAGATATATCCTTGCTGAATTATTGTTTCAGTGTGGATATAAATAAAGTATTTGAATGTGTGTTGTGTAACCTACGTGTAATCTGTATGCATGAGCTCTTGGGTCAGTGCATGAGTGTTTATTGTTTCTTGAAGTGTAATGGTACGAAGTTTCTTTCCATATGTTATGTCAAGATAGTGCAGGGTTATGAATCTTGGAAGAGAATAGGTAATACACAACAGGGTTCCCATATTGGCTCACAGATCTGGCCTGCAAGATAATTTCATAAGGCCCTCCCACATGTTTATTGTTACACCCAGCTCTCAAATTGATTTTTCATATCATACATCATATTTAAATGATTCCTCCGTCTTTGATTTTACAGTAATCATTCAATTTTGTAGCAAGGCTACAAAAACAAAGCATAAACATTCTCTTTATTTCATGTTTAAAATTTAGTAAGCAACTTGTCAACATACAGTTGAATGAGAAGAGATCAATTGGAAGCATATAGCAATATTCACTGATGCTAGTGACAGAAAGATGTGATTAGACTCCATTGTTGTGAAGCATCTTCATAAAGTGCAGGCCTACATGAATATAGAAGACAGGACAAGATTCTAGACAAGCAATAGTAGGTATGAAAGACAGAATGGTAGAATTGCAGCAATATTTAAAGACATCTAGGGACTGATAGGCTTGAGGAACACAAGCAGAAAGATCACTGGTCGGTTATGGTGATGTCAGAATTCTGAGTGAAGGTATTTTGACAGTGTGGGAAAGTGGAAAGAAGAGGAGAGAAATAGAACAGGAAGAAATAGACACACAGACATTCACCCATAGTGGACTTTAGATGGAACGAGGGGAAGATTTTCCGTCTTGCTTTCACCAAAACATTACACATTTTGGGCTATTTTGTTTCAATGGTGTTTGTGGTGACAGTCCAACTTTTAGTCCAAAGCTTTTATTGTCTTCAAACCATATTTTAATTAAATGTTTAACAAGGAAATAATGGTTTTAAAATTCCATCCATGAACAAAATTCCTCTTTTAGTTCCAAGTGGTCCCAATAGGACCAACCTGGCCAATGTTTTGATTAGTGAAGCATGTCTAAATAGGAGAGAAAAGGATCTCATGTTGCAAATCACAGCTCCCAAAAGCGACTTTTTTTTTTTGCTGAACAGTCACAAAAATACAAAAGAAAAAGGTAGGAAGGTAGACTGTGAGTCATGAGGCAAGCTGAGACAGAGAGCTGAATCTGTCAGGGTTACATGCTGAGGAGAATTGACTGATGCTGCAGTCGGTGGTCCATCAACAGATGAGTTTGGTCTAGGAGGCTGACTAATTGTAACAACAGTGAAGTAAGTGCATCGGTGCAGCCCTCTCTCCCATGAAGTATACAAATGATAAATGTCAGCTTATTGACAGTGATAAACAGTGTTCAGACTGATTAAATGTTACACAGCTGCTAGTATTCAAATGACACAGCTAAAAGAGGAAAGAAAACTTGGGCGTGCCGTTTTGGAGAGCATTGGGGGGACTCTGATGACATTTTTCGCAAACTTGACCAAGAGGGAGTAATCTGGAAAAAAAAGTGATTGAACTTTGTCATACAAAAATCAAAGAGTAAAAATGACAAATCACTTTTACGGTGAGTTATGTGCAGACTATTGGTTGCTCAGCAACCAGCAGATACTCCAGGAAGTTACTAGTGTTGACCAAGAAATATCCCAGCACATAACTGAATTCAGGATTCACAAATAAGCTGTTGAGGGGTTTTATGGGGCCTTAACCCAATGTTTTTATTTGCCTAAACATAACCGTAGTACCTTGATATTAAAACCTATTACTTTCATTTCATCATTATGAGTTCTGTATCTGGATAATTGTACACACTGTACAGTGTTGTTGTGTTGGAGTTAGCCTTCAGACAAAATTGCACATGATCTCCTCAAATTAGTTTCATTTAATTCTGTTGGAGCATGGTTTATTTTCATTTGGGAAGGCTTGACCATGCCAATCAAAACCGAGTGATAACACACTGGGCAGGTAATTTGAGCAGCAAGTCGGCTAAGTGGTGAAGACCCTCTGGGCCTGAGTTGGAACACGGGGTCAAGCCTCCACGTCAGCAAGCATTTGCCTCGTTGAAGTCACTGAACACCAGCTGCAAGGCTGCTGGACTACAGCTGAGCCAGTCCTCTGACATAAAAGGGCACAGTTTTGTTGGTTTGTTTTTGTATTTGGAACTTAGTGTGGTAGCTTCTGTTGTGTGCTGTATATTTTTTTACAGTGTTGTGAATAATATTACAAATAGAAAATAATCACCATCCTATTTGTATCATTTACATGTCACGTGAAGTGCAGCTTGTTTGCATTCACTGAAGTGTGCCTCTGTTCTTTATTTCTATGAATTCATGGGAGGAACGCATAAAGAATGGGAGGCAATTTGATGATGAATGAACAAGCTGACCATTTTGTAATACCAAAGAGAGTATGTAACTGTGTGCTTATTAAACCGGAACTTGATTGTGATGTTCATTTTGATTGCAGTCTTTTTCATTTCAGAGTAAGTTTGTTTAATTGATTTGTCCTATTGTGTTAGTGTTACACAATCTATAAAGACAGAAAATTATTTAATTGTCAAAGTGTTTTGCAATGTCATTTCTATTTCAGGATCACTGCCTTGCGATTCTTTTTTTTTTCTTCTGAGCTGGCCTATCTTAGGCAAATCCCTGTTGTTCTGAGGTCTCCTTCACTGGCAGAATGCAGTCTCCTTGCTGCTGATCATGTAATAAGAAAAATGTTGTTGCTTTATTAAATCAGATACTAATTTCACATTGACTGCAAATGCAAACCGAATAAAAGGCAGAGTGCAAATTTCCTCAAAACTATCAAAATATTTTCTTTCAGCCAATTTGTCATTTTAAGCCTTCTCCAGAATTTAAATCAAAGTTAATGACACATGACAACCAGACTTGGAGTTACACTTGAAATAAATGTTACTGAAGACAAAAAGGACATTACATTTGAAGAGAATTTTTATCTCCCTTGTAGTTTTCTTCACATGACCTTTAAGTTTGTTTGCTTTATTTATTTATTTTTGACAGGAAACATTTATTCACCTGCTCTGCTCTATCTTTCATTCAGACGCACTCTCAGCTTCCTGAATATATTTTTTATGAAGACAGAAAAATTTAGAGAAGCTTTACACTTTTTTCTCACTTGAAGCAATGGTTGACTTCTCTGAACTTTACACTGTTCCATTCAGGATGTTCCGCTTTACAACTTTGGCACAAGAAATTAAGAGTCTGCACTATTATTTAATGCAGAACATAACACAGCAATCAAAGAACTGCTGCAGTCGTTGAGGCAAACAACTTCAAGGTCCGACATAACCGATGGCCTGATGGCCTGGGGCCAGTAAAAGTTTATGCAGGGCAAGGTGATTGGCCAATCAGAGTCACGGATACACAGTTTAGGACGAAGGGAGGACATTTCTCTTCATTTGATAATGTTAAGTTAGGCTTTGCTGACTCATTTTACAAAAGTCTAGAGAAAAAGAGAGAAAGAGAGAGCTGTGGTGGTTGAGCGAGGAGAGGGAGCAGCGGTAGGGAGAACAAAGCAGTGAATGAGAGAAATAAAATGTAATTTTCTGATTGTTTCACAGCAGTCACGTTCTAAAGCACAAATAAATAACCATCAAACACTCAACAGATGATGTAATGTGGAGACAGCCGCCACATTGGAGACAGTTTCTGTTTCATTTCCCTTCTCTGCATTTTTCCCTTTCATTCATTCATTACAGTTTAGCTCCATGTCTGTGGTGGACAGGTGGCTCATGGAAGCAGACAGAAGGAGCCTGGAATAAATACGCACACACAAACAAATGCCATTATGTTCTTTCTCTCACTGCTCTATCTTAATGAGTACATTTTTGCAGATCTCTCAGTGTTGCCTCAGTTCTTGACACAAGAGTTTATTATCAAGGTCATCCATATTTGCTGAAATGTTATCATAAATTCTCTTCTCTTCTCTTTATGTATTCCATACTCTTTACACAACATATGGAGAAACCTACATTTATACACCATTCATTTACTGATCCAATATGTGCCTAATGTTATATTTTGCATATTTGTGTAATATATCAACATAACATATCAATAACTAAAGGAAAACAACCAAATCTAAAGGGAACTGCACTGTGGTATGTATTATGTATACAATTAATAAATCACCAAAATTATGGAAAAAAAAACAGTTATTTTCATTTTTTGGCTGCTGCTTTTTTTGGCTACAAGGAGCCAGTAAAACTCTGATCTACTGGCCAAGTGGGTCCTGTGGGGATGTTTGTGTCTGTGCTTAAATGTGTATTTTAATGAGCGAGTAAAGAAAAGTCAGTCATCTGTGTCGGTCCTCTTCTGGTTAATCAGAGATTTGGAGAGGGTAAATTTGCTGTACAGGCCAGGTTGTGTGTTTTTCTCCCATGCTGCTCTTATTTATGTGTCTTATCTGTATTTCAAAGATGAAGACCCCTGGAGAAAAGCACCATTATTTTGGGATTTATTAAATCTGAGATACATGTAAATTATTTAAACATTTCTATTTCTTCCCCCTGTCATCTTATAATCATCGTTTATCTTTGAGCTGTCACTGTCTATTGTCTGGGAGAGAGTGAAAGGCTGCTATTTTACTGTAAATGTGGCTGAGTTTCTCGACCTCCTTATCCCATAATCTTTGATTTTTTTTTTTTTGCTATTTCTCTGTTTGAACTCAGAAAACTTGTGTGCAGCCTTTTAAAATCCAATCTCACCTAAACACAGTGACATCCCTGTATATAATTTAGCACTGTTCAGCATGTTACTGAACTCGTTGGCAGGTCTCACAGCTTTTTTCCCCCACATGAGCTCCAACATCAGGGTTTAAATTAGTTGCTGGCTCCACAAGAAAGTTTGATGTAGTGAGTCTATGAGTAGTGTGTGAAAACAGGGTGTTGCGGTTTTCTAGACAGCACAGAATGTAATCCATCACTTGCACACCTTGCTTAGAGAGAATAAGACTGTAACATCCTCTTCCTTTCTGTATGGATGCACACACACACAGGCATACACATAAGATTCGTTATATTTGTTTTGATTTAAAGGAATATTTTTGTTTTCTATGTGTCAGAAAGGGGAAGAAACAGTTGCTTGTTTATAATCTGACTGCACAGACGATCAGACAATAATGCAGCTTTGGACTGTTACTGCCATTGTTTTTGCTTCCAAATCTGTTTAGCTAACCCAAGGGTTTGTTTAAAACCTGTATTATTACCTGACCGCTCGTGTTTCTTGCCCTGTCTGCCGTGCCCAGTACACACAATCAAGTCACCTGCACACACCACTACTATGGGGCAGTTATAATGAGTATTTTGGTATATGACAATTAACCACATTTTAGTTCTGTTGTATGTTCTCCTCCCAGTTTCTGGAAAGGGAGGCATCAGATAGTCTTGAGGCAGTGTACATGTTAGGAAATGTTCAGTGTAATAAAAAGTCACACTCACAAAAGGCACACTCTGTCCGTAAAGTGTAATGAAAAAATCTTTGCATATCAGTTTATTGCAGAAAAATTGTTCACTCTGTCAGTTACAACACTGTCTGATTCAGTCTTCAGCTTGCAACTATAACTTCTTTTTCTTTGCGAGTTTACTCTTTTCAGACCCACTGGGAGGGACTTTCCATGTTGAAATTTGAGTTACTTCTCTTCCAGTCAACAATCGATTTAATTCTCTACTTTACAGTACACCTGTGTATTATATTACATTTTTCCACATATTTATAACCACTTAAAAAATCCTCAAGGCAAAGGGCTCCTTATGACTCCAGGGTCATTTTAGAGAGCAATACTGTATAAGTAATCTCAAACTTCATACTAAAAATCTTTGAAAACAGCGTCACCACTTTCAATTCAAAGAATAATTTTTGCTTCCTTGCTACCTTTTAAATTCTTTGACCTCACCCACTTACCCCTGACATTACAGTTTGAAACTCTTTCAGAAAATTGTTGCTGTTTCTCATCCTCCCGGATGGTATTAAGGGTCAATTCATTTCCCCTGTAAACTTCTCCTTGGCCCTCTGCAGGGATGGCAAAGCTGATGATGAGGAGGCAAATATCAGCCAGCAGAGAGCTTCACTAAAGCTAAGTCATTCAGTTAATGGGATTTTCCCAGCACTGTCAATACAAAAGAGATGCCTTGCTATTGATCTGTGTCACTCACCTCTAATGAGTGCTGATCAAAATCCTATTTAAAATCTTATTGGCGTTCAGATTATGAGGAGGAAGGAGGAGGGGGGTTTAGAGGAGGTGAGACAAATGAAGGTAAAATGGAAAGAGAGAAACAAGTTAAAGAAATACCTAAAGGGAGGAGCAGCAAGACAGAAAGAAAAAGGAAAAGAGCAACACTCAAGCTACACCGGGTCTGATGCATCCATCAGTCAGATCTTATACGTACCAAAACCAATCAAAGCAGTCCGCTGGGCTGCTTTGATTGACAGTAACTTCACAGTCTGCTGGGTTGCATTGATTGGCAGCAACTTCACAGGTTTCAAATGGAAACTGAGTTGGAATATTACTCTTTATATATGCATGGCTTCTACCTATGCTGGACTGTTCCCTTTGTGAACCTGCACAGCAATATTATTCTTTGAACTGATGTCATACACAAGTTAAAAGTCTATATTACCATCATCATAGGTATGACAGTAATATTTATATGACATAAAATTTGCGTGGAGATTAGATCATGAAAAAAAACATCAAATAGATATCATTAGAATAACAACAACAATTAGTTGATTAATCAAAAATTATCTGATTCCAGCTTCTTAGAAGTGAATATTTTCTGTTTTTTTTAGTCCTCCCTGATAGTAAACTGATTATCTTTGGGTTGTGACTGTTGTTCACGACAAAACTTTTCAGGGCTTTGGGAAACAGTGATCAACATTTTCACTATTTTCTGACATTTTATAAACCAAACAACTTATCAATTAATCAATAAAACAATCAACGCATTATTCAATAAAACAATCCACAAGGGCACCTGTGGCTTAGGAGGTAGAGCAGGTCGTCCACTAATGGGAAGATCAGCGCTTTGATCCCTGGCTCCTCCAGTCAACATGTCAAAATGTCCTTGTGCAAGATACTAAACCCCAAATTGCTGTGAGTGTGTGTGAATGCATTAGATTCCCCTCTTGATGAGCAGGATAGCACCTTGATGCCATCAGTGCCATCAGTGTATGAATGTGTGTGTGAATGGTTGAATGTTGGCATACAGTGTAAAGCGCTTGAGTGCTCAGAAGACTAGAAAGATGCCATAAAAGTGCAGTCCATTTACCATTTACCATTAATCGATAATGAAAATAATCATTAGTTGCAGCCCTAAATGTCATTAACTTGCTCTTGCACTCAATTGGCTGATGGAGCTTAACTGTACAATCAGCAGCACTCTATACTTCACAGAGGGAGACTCAAATGTCCCATACCATGTGTACTAAGTAGCTCTAGAATAATATCGAAGGAGAAAGACAAAAAGAGTGTGAGGTATAAAAAGATAGGGTCTAGCTCTCTAGAAATCCAGCAAAAACACAAGAGAAAGAAAATGAAGCAACAGTTCAGCAGTCTTACTGGATGTGTGTGTGTGTGTGTGTTTAAGTTTAACCAAGTAAACTAATACTAAACTAAGGAGATGATAATCCTTTGCACAGCTATGAGCTCATGTGCAGGTGCTGAGGTGGAGCCGGAATAATGTGGAAAAATAATCATAGCAATTCCAGCATACACAAAGGAGCTTTAGATCATCATCATTTAACAACATCTTGTTCAAACAGTCACATGGTGGGGACTCACCTCCCATCTGGTGTCAAAAAGCTGGTCCTCACAGGATAAATCATTACATTTTAGGGTACAGACTTGGTTTCTGATTAATGTAAAGTAAGCCTAAATCAAAACAGCGTCCTCACATATGACAAAAACAAATGTGTATGTGAATGATTGTGGTAGTTTAGAAGAAGGATCAATGCGTTCGTCTCCAATTAGAGACTATCTACTATCTATCTCTCTTTTTATTCATGTATGTGCTAGTTGTTTACACAGGCATATATACACACACATGAAGACACAGTAAAATAAATCCTTAGGTACAGTAATTAACCTTAGGGGATCCAGAATGATATCTCCTTCCAATAATAAATGAGGTCTAATGTGTTTAGAATAAATTTCAACATATTTCTTTGCTGAAGCTCTCACAGCACCTGAATGCTCATATGTACTTAGCTACACAGTATCCACATACAGTACACATGAACAGGTGTCAGACCTTCCTAGCAGCTTCGGGATATTTGGAGTCCTTGACATGCCTGGAATGACCCTTGAACTCTGTGTCTTCTGTGTCCCCTCCAGGACTGGCTGAGCAAGTTCGGCTATCTCCCGCCCCCCGACCCTGTTACTGGCCAGCTTCAGACTAAGGAGGCCCTGACCAAGGCCATCAAAGCCATGCAGAAGTTTGGAGGGCTGAAGGAAACCGGAGTCTTAGGTATGTGGCTGTGTTTGTCTGGGGGGAGGGTTCATGTGGTTGGTACTTTGGCTGGATGGAGGCAAAATATGAGAAGAAAAAACACCAACCCCATAAATTTCCATAGTGTTAAATCAGCACCTCTCTGACATGATCAATTCCTCTCCTCTCCAGACCAAGCCACACTGGGCCTAATGAAAACACCCAGATGTTCTCTACCAGATGTGTCTGAGGCTGAAGTGACAGTGGGCCGCAGGAAACGAAGCCTAACTCCTCCAAACAAATGGAATAAGAGACATCTCTCCTGGAGGTAGGGAACAATGAAATATGAGGTCAACAAGACACTATGCTGGTTACACTATATAACTGTGTTACACAGATTAATACATGAATATTAGACCAGAATGTCCATAGAAAAGAGAGCACAGTCATATTATTTGGGGACTCCAGATCTTGCCATTTAATTTGTGTGTCACTAGAAGGGCTGCTGATTTTCAAATTGTAAGAAAGGGATGTATCATGCACATTTCCAAATCTATATTTATATTCTTGGGCTCTACTGGAATATCTTTGCATGATTTACAGTTCAAAAAGTCCTTATTTATCTTAAACTGGCCCTTTATGCAGCCCCTCATTTCAACCTCTGTCTGAAACAGGCCATTTTAACTCCTGTCTCTTTAAGGTCCCCATGAGCCCACTCAGTTCTGATTGGTCATCTACCAGAAGCTGCCCCTCCACATAATTCTGGCAGCTTGGGAGGCTACACAGACAAATATTACTAGCACGATTTCACTTCTTTTTCTCATTCTTTACTTGAAATGGAAACTTCTCAAATACATCTGTGCATGTTCGAGCCCAAATCTGATCTGAAATATGCAAGTGGACAACGCAAACAGTCAAGACCACTTTAGTCAAAAGAAACCTTTTATTATACAGTAGTATATTTGGCGGTATGGTTCTGTTCTGGGAACTCCCTGACCTTCCATGTTCATACATGGAAAGCCTAAGGCAGGGAGAGCAGCAGAAAAGACCCCCCTGGGACCTCCCTTCCATGTGCATTATATGGAAAGCCTTAAGCGTTCCATATAAACACATGGTAGAAGAGAGCAGCAGCAAAGACCCCAGGTACAGAACAGAGCAGGCAACAATGACAACACGAAGGACATTGTTTAAGTCAGACACAGCATGTACAGAGGAGCTGGGGTGGAGGCAGGTTGCAAGCGGTTTGCACAGGAAACAGTAAGTATATGCAGACTGAAGCAGCTTTAAATAAGGCGCCTTGTATGAGATTTGCCAATTGAATGCAAAGAAGGAATCAGCTGAGCCATCAGTTGATGTGAGCTAGCTTTGAGATCAGCTGCTATCAGCTGATGTAGCTGGGTTTGTGAGCTAAGCTTGACTTTGTGGCCTGTCTGAACTGACACTATGTTCACATTTTGGCATAGTGCAGATTTTGCTTTTGTTTGCCTACTGCATACTACATGCTACATTTTGGCCAAAACTGTACGTACTGCTAGTATAGTAGGTGGTTTCAAATGCAGCCAAAGTGTTAAGAGCAGGCTGAAGCCCTGGCTATTGACTTGAAGGCTGCATTTTTAAATACATTCACCTCAAGTTTTGGAACTTTGACCATGTTTAACATAGACATCCACAATCATAACATATAAAAATAACAGAAAATCACAAAAAGCATAATATGTCCCCTTTAAATGTTTGAAAAGTATATATATTCAGTGGTTGTCCTAGTATCACTCTTAGGCCTGTTACAAATAGGCTTAGGTTAGGATTAGGCTAAAGTTGGGGTCAGTGAATATTTACTTGAACATCTACTTTTAAGTTTAGTTTTAACTATCTAAAGGAGAAATGTCCAGTTGACTTGAAAGTTTCAGATTTATTTGCTTCAAATGAGATCAGTTCTGAGCCTAATGCAGTTTTGTACACTCAGATTCAATCCAGTACAGTTTAGTTCAGCTCAGTCCAGTACATCGCATCAGTGCAGTCCCGTCAGCTCCATCTGTGCATCTTTTGATTAGATTAGAGGACCCTTCCTCGAGCCGGAAATCTTTTGCTCTCCAGATCAATACTGGCCCAAAGGAAGGGCATTTTGTAAAAGTGGCAAGCTGATTAGAGAAACCTTTTATAAACAACAAACACATCTGTTTTCTTTAAAGATGAACAAAGATTCTTCAGGATATAAATTCCTTGGTATAAAATGATTAATAAAAGTGATTAAAAAATGACTCTTTGCTGAATTATCTGAGTATTACAAGCATTAATTAGATCCACTAACAGGACATTAAATAGTCTGTGCAGTTCTACTGTAACCAAAGGAATACTACACTGAAAATCACATCTGTCTTATCATTAGTTTATCTTAAATGAATTTCTTAATTACAATAGTGACCCAGAGTCACTGCAGGTATGAAATACAGTAAAAACCATAGATGCTTCATCCAAGTCTCTGTTATTCATCCATGAGCTCATTACGTTCTGAGAAGCAAGCTACAAACTTTTTCAGAGCTACCTTTTAAGCCTACGGGTGGTGAGTATTTGATAGAAGCTAGATCTGATTGGTTGAGTATTCCAAATGAACAAAGCCCTTGTTTGAGAGAGAGATTAAATAATACATTCATCTATGACCATCTGAGAAACCATACTCTAGTGTTCGACCGCAGAGGAGGAGGCAGTGAATCGTATGGCTGGACTGTGCTGATTCACACATGCTATCAGGACCGACTCGACAATGAGCCATAAGCTTGTGTGTGAGCCAGCATGTGTGTGTGTGTGTGTGTGCAGAATGTCAATACATGCATGAAGTGAGAAGTCAGGAGAGCTAACAGAACTGCTTATAAACTCACTCACACACACACACACACACACACACACACACATATGCACATACACACTGGCCTGTATGTGTTGTCTCTCTCCTGGTGGGCTTTAACTTTCCTTCCCTTCTTTGTGCTGCTGCCAATCATACGCCGCAGCCCTGTCAGCTCACTCCACTCTGAAATAAGACAGACTTGTCTTCAGTCCAGTGAAGAACTTTTGTATTCACAGCACTCAGATTTGTAGAACAGTAGCATGTAGCATAGGAACAGTGGTGGATTATCTGCTGGCTTCAGATCCATGGAGATTTCCATATGGTGCAGATTCTCAGTAAAGCGCCGTAACAAAGCATTGATATCCTGCACAGATTGGCCTCCGCTGTAATTCTCTGGGAGTGCTTTCTGCTTCTGTTTTTCTTTTTTTTTTTTTTTTTTTCAACTGATGTTCTCTCACTGCTTGGTTCAGAAAGGCATTTTTTATCATCTAACATTTCATGGTATTTTTGCTTCATTAGATTATAATGAATAGATAACAGGGCTGACAGAATGGAGATCTGACAGGCATGTTAGTATGCTGATCCACCACATCAATCAGATAAAAGAAATATATAACTATTTATATCACCTATCATTTATGTCACATACATGTTACATCAGTATATCAATTTTAATTACTTCATTGTACAGCCAAGAAGGCGATGTATATAAATAAGATTGTTTATTGATGTTTTGTTAATCACTTTTTACTTTTTCTTTTCAGTCAGAACAAGTTCATTTTTTACATCATGTTAAACACACAGAGGATAAAAAAAGGAAAGAAAATGGCATATAAAAATAACTTGGTTCTATATATGAATCAAGTTTAAACTGCAATTGCTGTAGTTCTCTAAGTCTAAAAGTGTATCTGCAACAGTATTCACAGGCTTTGCTGCACATCTGATACTTTTCACAATAAGGACTTTTCACAAAGGCCAGAAGCTGGCACAAACACAGATGCTGACTGGAACATCAATTCTTGTCTTTAACTAATTACTACAGTACACTGTGAGTGTTATGGTGTATAATCTTAATGCTAAACTTCCGTATGGTGTCCTGGAGACACCATGCCATACTTAACAATGTTTGTCTGATGACATGTTTCAGTAACATGAAGAGACCCCAGCTGTAAAACATCTTTAAATACAATAGATTTTATGAGCCATATCTATTATTGGTTTTTCAACAGTGCCAGTTTTCTGTGTGAGAATGATCAGTTTTGGTTGACAGCTAAGTTACTTGTCAGTCTTGCTTCAGTCATACAGAACTGTCACAAAGAAATGAATAAATAAAACATTTTTTGGTGAAAAAGCAAAGCAGATTTTTAACATCTACAAAAAATGTAAAAAATAAAAAAATAAATTAGCTCACCTCAGCACGATTGACAATGTCTGTCACCAGTATCCTCTGCTTGTTCACACACATCAATCACATCATTACGCTCTGAAAACATGCAGAGTAGGTGGTGAGTGGTGAGTGTCAGTCCTTTCATACTAGAAGCAGGGAAAAAAGATATAAGGCTAGACTGAGTCATTTTTCATTGTAGGGACTTGGATTCAAGTAATATGTTTTTTCCATAATAGCAATATAATTAAATAATTTTTGTGATTATGTTTAGGAGTCTTTGTGCCGGTGCTGAGCCCTTAATCCCAATTTAACCTTTGCTTACCTTATTTTTCTGTTTTCTCTTACACACATGCCAAAACACCACACAGCACACAGCCAAGTATGTTGCAGACACTAACAGCCAAGTTGTGTAACAGCCCACTGTTAGCTCATTATCTCATATTGTTAGCCCATTATCACAGCAGACAGGCTGGCAGTCATTAGCAGCCCGACTGATAACTCAAACAGATTGATGTTGTGAGCTGCATGGAGGAGAGAAAAGACGAGGAGGATGAGGATAACAAAGACGAAAGAAAAAAAGATGAGATGAAAATGACGTGGGGAGGAAGATTGCATCTTTTGTTTCTGCACCTGTTCAGTCTTAATGCAGTAGGTGGGTTTTACTGACTATGTGCTCTCATCTGTCTCTTTAGACTTGCACTATCATCTTTCTAATGAAGTAAATGAACTGTGTACAAGTGTGAGCAATGTAGGCCCATAAACATGCACTGAATGGCCATCAAAATCCATCATAGACATATAGGTCCACAGTGGCGTCATGCTCTTTACATTTTGGAGTGTATTATTATTTCATTAGCATACCCCAAAGCTTAAAGCCATTGTTTTGTGAGACCTGTGTGGTATAGTCAAGCACTCCCAACCCAGTGAGAGTTATTTAAAAACAGAAGAGCCATATTCAAAGTCGAAGGCGGTTGGTAATGAGAACATTCAGTCTAGCCATAGTCATAACTCAGCGGCAGGGGTCCATCAAAGTACTAATTATAGCCATAGCTCACAGTTGTTAGTGAGTGTTAAGAAATGCCACAGCTGTATCCAAGGGCACCGGCATGTTATAGTCTTAGATGTAGCCCTGGGGCTATAAGGAGTAATAACATGAAGCTGCTAGCAGTAATGACCAGCCATACCACAGCATGGAAAACTGTTTTTCTCTCTTGTTTCTTTTGCACCTATAAAATATATATATTGTTGAGTATTAAACAGTGATTATCATAGACAAATTCCTTTACTGTTTGCATACTACAGGTTGAATTAATACGATTTCCATATAACGTAGCATTCTGGCCTGCGGGAAGAGATCTTCAAAGCTTTTACAGAAAAGCTTTTCACTCTGAGAGGTTACTGCGTCCCTTGTGGAGTAATCTATGTCAGTCCTCATATTCAGCTAAGGAGACACTGCAGCTACTATATCTGGATAATTAGGAACAAGATAACAATCTCTGCCTGAATTACTGGACTGATTACAAAATAATATGTTGATACTAACTAAGTCTTAAGAGTCTACAGCCATGCTAGCTGCTTAGCAGGTATAATGTTTACTATGTTCACCATCTTCTCTGACATTTGCCAATTAGTACTAAATATAGTACAGCTGAGGCTGATGGGAATGTCATTAGTTTTGGGGTTTGGTCATAAACCAAAGTATTTGACAAATTCCAATGTTTACCTGATGATGATACAAGATGAAAAGTCAGGGGATCACCAAAGTTATTACAGGTTAATCCTGAGAAGGATTTGAATATCAATTTCTGTGGCAATCCATCTTAAAGTTGTTGAGACTCAAAACCAAATATGTCCACCTGCTAATATTGCTAGAGGAAAAGTCAAGGAATCACAAAAGTCATTAGGATACATCAGTGCTTTTACAAAATTTCATGGTGAGCCTTCCATTAGTTGTTGAGGACAGACCGGCATTGCCAAAATGCTACAACTGCTACTTCTACTATAAAATGTTTGTACTAATAACAAGAAAGCCCCAAAACATTATTTCATCCCTGCTGTTTTTACTGAATTAAACAATGTGGCACAATTTAACTGTTCAGTGGATTTTAAGTGCCTGGTAATGATAATGAGCCAAAAATGTAAGCCTTCTTGACGATATTTTCACTCATCTTTATCCGCAACATTATTTTGTTCTCGCACAAATGCACCATTAAAAGTTAAGCATCAATTTGTTTATTCTACTCATGGACACACTTTTGGTGCAAAAATCTCTTAAAAAGATAATAATAAGTACTCTTGGAATTACATTGTTAATGTGAGAAAGTCCTACAGCTGTATCATCCTCAGTGGAAAAAATTTAATAATGTAAAATATTAAAATACAATGAAATACTGGTGCTCTGGCTCTCTCTGCCTTAACAGAACAGAACATGAGGGGGGTGGCTGGTGTCCTTAATGATTTTTTGGGATTTCCTTTTCAGTTGTGTATAAATGTTATGAAGTTGTGGTAGTTTTGTGCCAAGACTTTTGCTGCTGTCCTTACTGTCCTTTGTAGCAATCTGCAGTCCTGAGCAGTCAGTCAGGTTGCCAAACCACACTGTGATACAGCCTGCCAGGACACTCTCAATGGTACAGCAATAAAAGTTCAAAACTGTTAAGCGCCTCAGAAAGTACAGTATCTGCTGTGCTTTCGTAAGGATGCAATTGGTGTTGAGAGACCATGTTAGGGTGTCTGAGATGTGTATGCCAAGAAATATAAAGCTGTCAACAATTTCAACAGATGACCAATTGATGGAAATAGGAATGTGATTTTCTCTGATCTTTCTGAAGTCAAATTATTTCTTTTGTCTTCTTGACATTTAGAGAGAGGTTGTTATCATGGCACCATATGGTTAGATCTGCCACTTCCCTCCATCTGTGAATTTTATGATGTTGTTGTTGTCATACTTGGCAACACAGTTGTGTGTAAACAGACTGCACAATAGGGGACTGAGACAGCAGCCCTGAGGCCCACCAGCCCTAAGAACTAATGTAGATGAGTATGTTTTACCTATTCTCACAGTCTGGGGCCTGCCTGTCAGGAAATCAAATAGGCAATTACAGATAGAGTAGCCCAGACCTCCGAGTTTCAGCACCAGTTTGGATGGTACAATTATATTGAAAGCAGAGCTGTTATCAATAAACAGCATTCTGACATAGCTATTTTTCTTTTCAAGGTGTACTAAAGCAGTATGCAGAGTGATATTATTATTATTGGAACAATAGGCAAACTTTAATGGTCAAGGGTAGCAGTAATGTTACATTTTATATGTGATATAACCAATCTTTCCAGGCACCTCATAATAACAGAGGTCAAAGCGACAAGTTGATAATAATTAAGGCAGCAAGAGATGGGTGTTTTCTTAAAATACCGTGGAACCACACACAATGACAGGGACAGGTTAAAAATGTAAGTAAGTAAGTAATTTTATTTAAATAGCACCTTTCAAGAGCAGAGACATCACAAAGTGCTTCACGGAGGAAATAAAGCATAAACATACATACAGATATAAAACAATAAAAAACAGAACAGAAAACGTCTACAGATCTTAAATCCAGAGAGAGAGAGTTCCAAAGTTTAGAAGACACAACCTCAAAAGCACAGTCTCCTTTAGTTTTAAGGCTAGTTCTAGGAACAACCAGCAAACCCTGATCAGAAGACCTTAGAGACTTGCCAGTGCATAGGTCTGCAGTAGATCTCTAATTTAGGCAGGTACCTGACCATGCAGAGCTCTACAGTATAAGTGATCACAAGAACTTTAAATTGGATTCTGAATTTGATGGGGAGCCAGTGAAGAGCAATCAGAATCGGTGTCACATGAGACCTTTTGGAGGTCAAGAGTTTAGCAGCAGCATTTTGGACCACTTGTAAAAGATGCTGAGGCAGGTGAAAAGGGAATTACAATAGTCATACAATACAATATAATATAAAAGCATGAATTAACATTTCCAGCTCCACTTGAGACACAATGGGCCCAAGCTTTGCAGTGTTTCTCGGCTGGAAAAAACAAGAATCAGACACTTGACATGTTGGTCCAGAGTCAGGGCCTGGTCCATAGTAACACCTACATTTCTGGAAAAGACCCAAGACCATCCCTTAGCTTAGGGACAACACAAGGAGGGGCAGAAATAAGGTTTTCAGTTTTTTCCGTATTTAGCTGTAAGAAATTATCAGTCATCCAGTTTTTTTATAGTGTTTGGGCAGTTATTTACAACTGACAGTTTATCTATATTTTGAGGTTTAAATGAGACATATAATTGAATATCATCAATGTAGCAGTGATAGGAGATACCTTTAAAGTACCTTATTATCTGTCCAAGGGGAAACATATACAAGATAAACAGAATAGGACCAAGGACTGAACCTTGGGGCACACCACAATACAGAGTTTCAGATGAGGAGGCAAAGCTGCCAACAGAAACTGCAAACCTCCTAGAGAGGTAGGAGGACTACCACTGCAGGGCTGACTGCTCAAGGCTATCAACCAAGATACAGTGGTTCACAGTATCAAAAGCTGCACTGAGATCCAACACCGAACATTCTCCTGCGGCACCACACATCAAGAAATCATTAGACACTCGCAGAAGAGCTGTTTCTGTTGAGTGCATATGGCGGAAGCCAAACTGAAATGTATCAAAGATATTATGTTCATCTATTGCATTTGTGAGCTGCTTAGCAACCGCTTTTTCTAAAATCTTGGCTACAAAGGCAAAGCAAGGAGATGGGCCTGTAATTTAGGGTTAGAGATGGATCAAGATTAGATTTTTGAGAAGTGGTTGAATAATAGCTTGTTTGAATTGAACAGGGACATGGCCAGGTAACAGAGGGTTGTTGATTATGGAGAGCACAGCAGGACCAATAGAGCCAATTACATTTTTAAACAGAGATGTTGTTAAGATGTCAAGGGGGCAAGAGGAGGTTTTCATACGGTTTACCAAGTGAGTAAGATCTTGGAGTGTTATTGGAGAAAACCTCTCCAGGATTGTAGGATGAGAGGAGCACAAGATAGGGTGGGAAAGTGAGGGGAAAATGTTCGACCTGATGTCATTTATCTTGCCCACAAAGAAAGAAAGATATATGTTATGTTAAAAAATCGGAACAGCAGGTGATGCAAGAGTAACAATATTACTAATAGTGTCAGATAAAACTTTAGGATTGCTCCAAATGTTAAATATAAGATTAGAGAAGTAAGTAGCTCTGGCATCCTTTACCACATTATTGAAAGACATTAAAAGTTCTTTTAAATAAAGATAGTGGACATATAGTCGGGTGATATTCCATAGGCGCTCCACTCTCCTACAGTCTCTCTTTAGAGAGTGAATGTTGGCATTTATCCAAGGGGAGCACTTGATCAAAGGAGCTGATCTAGTTTTAATAAGGGCCACTATATCCAATGCTGAAAGGCAGTGTTCATTAAAAGAGTGCACCAAGTAGTCAACACCACTGTGCATCAGAGATAAAATGGAAAGTGCAGAAAACTTTGCAGCAAAAAGCTGGTTAAGGATGCAAGAGCTAATTATACGGCAGCAAAGTAAGGAAGCCAGTTTAAACGACAAATCAAATATAATACAGTTGTGATCAGTAATAAAAAAGATCTTCAGAAAACAAAGAATCAATATTCAATGATGATAATGAAGAGGATGTCAGTAAAAACCTGAGATAGCTGTAGCATGTCTTGAGGATACAGGAAGGGATGTTGTCTGGGCCAGCAGTTTAACAAGCCTTAACCCTTTTTATTAGTTTTACTCACATTAGCCTCTGTCACCTGTAGATCGACTTCACTGTCACTGGGTCCATGTTGTGAGCTTCAAAGTGGGCATAAAAGTTGTTAAGCTCGTCCAGGAGAGAGGCAGAGGTGCTGGTTGCCACACTGGGCTTAGATTTGCAGCCCATAATCTCCTGCAGCTCCCCTCCACATGTGCCATGAGTCACAGCCACTGTAGTCATTTTCCAGTTTCAGTTCAGTTCAGTTTTCTTTTAGTAGTCACCATAGGTCATACCTGGATTTTTTTGTAGCATTCCTTGTCCCCCAGTACTCCATACTGGGATACAGTTATGACTGTTGGATTCATATAGGAAACGTGATGTTATGCAGTATTTGTAATTATTACATGCAGTTTAAACAAACCCATAATCACATAACATTATTGGATTAGCTAACATCACGAATCAGTTGTTGAAATACTTCTAGCCAGGGAAGCATGCACCCAGAGTTTCCCACATATGTATGAGAAGCAATTCACAAAACGATTCAGCCACACAGAGGAGTTTATTGACATCATACTACATAAGAGTATTGAAGCCCTCAGCATCCATCTCTCTGCTGCTATTTGAGGCCATCAACCTGTGAAATTGCTTGGTGGAACTTTAAGAATAACTATAACGCCGTTATTGAGTGTTATCTTATAGAGACCCATCCTATTTTTCTCTAGATTTCACAACACCATTGCAGAGTTGGTGACTGCAATAGTCAGGATAGGCAGACAAATAGGGAAGAGGGAAGAGGGAGACGCAGACTGAAAAAGGGGAGAGAGAGATTTGTGGAGAGAGGGGAGATTCATGCAGAGCCTTTTAATTTAGTGCCTTTCATCTTCAGCCTGAATGACATAACGTGTGTATGTGCTCATGTGTATAGAAGTATGTGGAGTTTTTGGTAATACACAGCATGAGTCTGTGTCTCTGTCAGTGAAATATTTTCATGTATGTGGCTCTGTGATTCTACATGTGTGCATCTACAAATGCATGAATCACCATCGGCATGTGAGCTTTCAATTTTCAGGGTAATCAGCTTATGTCTACGGAGGGGAGCAGAGCACAGGAGGTGGATATTATTTGTGTGTGCGTGTGCGTGCCCATGTATTTTGCACGCGCATGTACTTTTTAGCGTCACATTTGATGTCGGCTCATGTCTCTGTGGAGCAGCAGAACCACAGGAGGTAAGAGCATGCTGAGAGGCTGAAGGCGGGGGACAGCAAAAGAGTCTTAGAGTTTTCTTCATCTTTTTCTCTCCCTCTCTTTGTTCATCTCTCCATCCCCCTCTCTCCTTTCCTCTCCGCCTCTCTTCAACTTAATCATCACTCTCCAGTACACGTGTGGAAAGGTCTATAAGAAGTGCGTGGAAATTAAAAGTCAAACAGGTGAAATGGAATAGAAGATTGTGTGTGTGTGTGTGTGTGTGTGTGTGTGTGTGTGTGTGTGTGTGTGTGTGTGTGTGTGTGTGTGTGTGCGTGTGTGTGTGTGTGTGCGTGCAAAACACACACATTTACCTAAGCCTAGTTTGCTCTTACTCATTTGTCAAATGAAGGTGGAAATCGTTCAAAGGAATTAGAGGTCGAGAAAATGAAGTCTGCCTTAATCAACCTTCTGTCTATCCGACTAATTTCAAAGTCTGTTAAATCACCTTTTCCTGATTTTTGGTGCAGGAAGCAAGATGGGTTGCAAACCTGTTTTCTTACTGGTCCCCATAAACACCATACACTGGATGTAGTTGTGTGCAGGTTTATGTGTTTCATGGACATACAGTATTAATGCAAGTATTTCTATGGGAACATGGGACATGCCCCTTCTCACCTCTCAAAATCCCAGTTTTGTCCTCCCCACATATAGTGAATTCTTTGTAAACAGTATCATATTCAAGTTCAAGTTTATTGTTATTCAAACCATATATTTTACATATGTACCAGAATGAAAAGGCATTTCTCTGGAGCCTAAGTGCTAGAGAAATAAATAATAGTGCAAGGAGAAAAAAAAAACAAAAAAACTCAGGAGCACTGGATCTTTACCCCAAGTATCCTGTATGGTTAGGTTTAGGTAACAAAAGATTTAGGCTTGGGCAAGATTGTGGTTTTGTTAAAGTTAAAGTTGAGTTTTGAACTTCAGGTCAGTGTGGACTATTGTAAAATATTTAACCAAGACTTTGATCTTAACCAAACCTTAACCAAGTGCTATGAGAGCTTAAAAACAACCATAAAAACTTGCTTTAGTTGCTACAAGCAAGGAACGTGTGTTATAGTTGATATATGTAACTGCATATGGAGGAAAGGGCTTTCACAAAGTTTTTTTTTTCCTCTCCTGCTTAGGCCTGTGTATCATTGGCATAAAGGGGGTAGTCTCTCTCTCTCACTCTCTCTCTCTCTCTTTCATACTCACACCTCTGTACTATACACATCTGCAACAGAAGTCATTTTGTAATGAGGAACATTTTTGGCGGGTAAGGAAAAGGAGACATCAGATACTCTGTCAGAGATGGAAATGTGTCTGTGTGATCACTGTTTCCTCTGAGTGTAGTAGCCTGGAGAAACGCTGAAACTTAAGGAACTTGTCATTCTCAAGGAGAGGAGAACAAACTCCATGATCCCGACTAAAGTTAGAAATGAAGCCATAGGGAGATGTCAGAAATATTTCTGCATTAGGAGAGAGTGTCTATTTCTACTCTTTACTTCCTCTTTTGCTCGCCCTCCCTCATGTTAGCTCTCTGTTTTCTAATTTTAACGCTCTTTTCTCCTTCATTATCTACTTCTTGCCTATATCGTTTACTCTGCAGATTGGACATGCACAGTGTGTTGTTCTGAAATAAAACAGTGAGTGTCACCTGGTGAAATTAACAAACAAATATACTGTACACACACTTTACTCATAAACACACAGCCATCTTGCCTTGCTCATCTGAAATACAACGTATAAATGTTTGAATCATTTGTGGAGGAAGCATTTACTTTCAAACCCCTGTGACAAGCTGTCAGGGTTGGCACAAGTAAGCAGAGCCAGTCTTAGTGATCAGAGTGCTGAACAAACAATCAAGCAATTGATCTGCACCTGAGACTCAGTGGTCCTTTGTACAGTCATTAACAAATGAAGTCTGAATCACAATGGGAAATGCTTGAAATTGACAGTAGATGTAAATGTTGACATCACTAAGTACTAAGATTATGGCATATATATATATATATATATATATATATATATATATATATATATATATATATATATTATGAGCAGCCCAATATTCCTAGAATTCTTGTTATACTGTGGCGTTTTTCCATTGTTTTTGGAGTAGTTGCACCAAGCCATGCCAGGAACACTTGAGTTGAGCTGGTACACTGCCAGTATTATTCCATTACACAGCATGGCAAGGTAAAGTAAGTTGGATGAATCTGTAGCACATGATTTATGTCCGGTGGCAAATTTCAGTGTCAGAGGAGGTCATGTAGCAAGGTGAAATGTAAGTATGTAGGGGTCATGGGAGTGAATGGGTGTGTAGCATGTATTTGTAATGACAGAGAAGGAGGATGTGTCATTTTAAGGATTTTAACAACGTAATTGAACTTTTTTGTGGACATACATATTAGACACAAATTATTATTCAGAGTAGAGTATTTCATCTTAAAACATGTCAAGATATCGTTAACCATATCTTAACCATATCTAGTTTTAATGGTATGCCATTGAAAGACATCTGGGGTTTTTTTTTCAAAGAATCATCCTGTATCAATACTCTCTAGCTAAAGGTTGTGATTAAAAGAAAGTAGATGTGAGACTCACGAAAAAATCTTTTTTGAATTTTTTATGAACAATGCCAGTGGTCTTAAAACCACAACAAAGAGCTCCGCAAGCTCACCATCCATCAGGAAACAGAAAAAAAGATTAAGAACCAAGAAAGATAAGTGAACCTTTGATGAACTGTCGATGCACCACTACCATGATCGGAGATCCTAGGCTGGTAAAAGAGCAAAAACCTGTGGGGGAGAAACTTCAGTCAGAGGGATGAGTCACCAACGCTCAGCAAGGAGCCCTTAATTATAAAGAATTTGAGTATGAATTGAAACAAATGTCAAACAAATCATTTGTTTGACAGAAACTCGGCTTTCAAGATGCCAGATTCAACAAAAGAGGAATGGGAATGACACAAAGCTTTTTTTTTATGAATACGACTGTTTGTAGTGACAGAACTTCAGTCTCTGAACTTATTTGTGACCTAAATGTTTACCATGATTGGCACAATCTGAGTTTGACAGTCCCATAGCTGGTGCAGCTTGTCTAAGCTGATGAAAAGGATAAGGCTTTTGTGGTGCTATTTTTGTGGAGTGAGATTTTTATATGCACCATAAGGAGGACAAGCATTTCAATTGTGATTTGACATTTTGACAACGTTATAATCCATAAGATTTGAATTATTCAGTGGTAACAGTGTGGATTAATACTACAGGTCCCAGGATTCTGGGGGCAGAAGAGGAACTGCTGTGTCAGTCAGATATGTTTGGTTTGCATTAGCAGGAACTTAATACAGCTCTGATACAACTGAGATAAAAGTACAAACAGTAACGCATCGTTTCCTGTGAAACCCTTGTAGGCAACCCAGCGCGGGAATGGTGGACTCCGCCACTAGCAATGAAAACTACTATACTACTACAGAATGTAAATATATTAAATGGTTATTGCTGGAAAAAGTGCCACCCATAAATAATATCAAAAACTGCCTTTGATTTCATGAAAATCTCAAAGATTATGACTTTAAGACTCATTTGTGTCCATTTGGAAACTGCAAAATATTCACTCAATCTTGATAGCTTGTTAGCTGAGAAGAGCCGTCTTCTTTGGTTATTTTTCTTTACTGAACCAGATTCATTCGACTTTAGATTACATCCCCTGTAATGGCATGTTGCCCACTGAGGGGGACAAGCCCCCCAGTTTGAGAACCACTGGATTTAGGCCAGTTGGACTGTTCTAGTCTGGGTCATTTTCTGTTGACAATCTGAAGATAAAGAGTTTGTGATATTAAATGTTTATGATCTCCTGCTTTCCACTCCACTAAGTGCCAGTTTACTGTATATGGTTTAATTTTCTACAGCTGAAACTGAGTTAACAATTGTGTGCTGAGCATTAATATTAAAAGGAAACTTGGATTAAAACACCAACCATACTAAACAAGATGGTGTCCCTTCAGTAAGAGAGAATTAATTCATAAACCAGTTTATCCAGGATTTACTGAAAAATCTCATCAGCTCATCTGAGGGACACCTCGCTCTAAGTGCACTCACCTTCAACTCTTTCCGCTGTTGTTTACTGTCCTTTTTGCTTACAGAACATCATTTCATGATATCATCCAGATTTAGCCTTTTTTCTCACTTTCATTGCCCCTTCCAGGCAAATTACAACATCAGTGAGCAATGCAGACAGTTTAACAGATTTTTTAACAGATTTTGTTTTGGTGCGGGTAGGTGCAAGAATGTGTGTTCTTTTGAGATTGTCTTTCACCAGAATACCAATGCTTGCTTACCTGTGAACACATTTGTTGTCCATTGTCCTTCAGCCTTCAGTTTCAAAGACCAAAAAATACTCCATGCCTTTCTTGTGGAATTCAGTTTTGTGTAGGACATCTGGCCTCGTTGGCTTGAACTAGTCCTGTGGTCTATCTATGTGGTCTAACAATATCTGAATCAATATCCATGTTTGTGCTCCTTTTTGATTGTGATATAGTTTTGTCTCATTTGATGCACTTCAGAGCACTTCAAAAAAACGGGTAAAAATTGTCAATAAAATCCAGCTAATGGATGCTGTCCTTAGCTATGAGCCACTTACGCAGGGCTTGCATAAATGAGAGAAAGAAATGACTATAAGAATACATGGAGTGCACCATAGTCATATACACAACATTGAACGCCTACAACATGTTAGGAGATACAATGTATGGGATGTTAGTGGGAGGGTATAACTGGGAGGTACTCTTAGTTAAGAGCCATGCTTCTTACTGATGAATACTCTGATTAAATTTCAGAGTTATTTATCTTTCCTGTGTCCTACAGCAGCCATCAATGGCCAGATCCCTTCTTGTATTTAGACAAAGTGCTCCTGTGGGGTGAAAGAAGGCGAGTGCTTCATGTAGAAGCAGAGTAGAAGGAGGAGGCAGAGACTGATGGGGTGAAGAGAAAAGAAAGGGAATGAGACAGAGAACAGCAGAATGTATAAGGACAGGGAAATGATGTCTGAATGGTTTTCTGTTTACTCATGTCTTGCTTCTACTGTAGCTGTAGATGGTAAAAATAAGAAGGTATGCAGGGAAACAGTGAAAAGCTGGTGAGATGATTCTTAAAAAACAACGCCATAATCTTTTCATTGCACATTGTATTCTCATCTTATTATCAATATATGTGAGAAGCAGGTGCATCTCACCATGAAATTCAAAAACTGATGGACTCAAATAAAATAAACAAATTTTTGTTTTCTTGCAAGATTGGCACAGTGGTAAACATTGTGTATCTGACCTTTATGCTTTTGTGCAATTCAGAATTATCTTTCCATCCTGTTATTCTACAGCATCTGCTATATACCAACCCCTCCTGTTTGCTTTTTGCACCTTCTTTCCCACACTTTTACCTTTTATGTCTCTTGTCTGTCTTCATGTTCGTCTCTGATGTGTCACCTCACACTTGACATCCTCCTCTTTTCTTGTCTCCTCCCACGGATTTTACCTCTCCTACCCTTTCCTTGTAATTTTCCTTTTCTTCTTGTCTTGTCTATTGTCCATCATGATCTCCTCTGTCTCTTCTGTTTTTGTCCAGCTCAGGTCTCTTGTCTTGCACTTTTACTTTGTTCTTCTGTCAAGTCTCCCATCCAGCTCCCTCTCATCAGCCACTTCTTCTATCATCTCTTATCTTGTCCTCTCAACTCACCCATGTTCTTACTCTTTCTTGTATTTAATATATTCCTTCTCTGCTTCTTCTCTCTCAGAGTGAGAACCTTCCCTAAGGATTCGGCCTTATTGGGCAGGGACACTGTTCGCGCCCTGATGTACTACGCTTTGAAGGTCTGGAGCGACATCGCACCGCTTAACTTCCACGAGGTGGCAGGAAGTGATGCAGACATTCAGATCGACTTCACTAAGGCCGACCACAATGATGGATATCCATTTGATGGACCAGGGGGCACCGTGGCGCACGCATTTTTCCCCGGCGAGAGGTTTACAGCTGGTGATACACACTTTGATGATGACGAAGCCTGGACCTTCAGGTCACCAGGTGAGGAAAGTTTCAATCTGCTTGTAAACCACAAGTCCCTGTGTGTTTGTCTAAATGTGTAACATCCATGTGGTGCCAGCAGCAGAGACTTACATAGATTTTATGATCCAGCTCTTTCTATATTCTTTAAAAGAGAATTTAATTTGCTTTTAATTAATGCATTACAGTCTAAGGCTATTTAGGTCTGTCTTAAAACAGGGGTGATCCTGGGTAATACTGTTGGAAGTACAGCCTTAATTGCTTTAGACCTTTGAGATTCAACTAATTGCCATGTTGTGTGCATGCTGACATCCTATAATTTCGACATTGCAGTTAAAAATGTTGTAGCAAGATGTGTGCACAGTTTTTAAAGCAAAGTTCGTGTTGAGTTATGAAGAAATGATTAGTTGATTGATGAATTTGAAGATGTCATTGTGGCCTATCAGAACTTATGATTTATTTTGCATTTCAGTCACTATACAATTGATGGAAATTAACTATTGAAAAACATAATTGATAGATTAATCAGCAGTCATTAGTTGTAGCCCAGTTGTTGAGATTTAAATATATTTTTATGCACCACACATGAAGTTCCTTTAACCTCCAGTGCATTAAGTCAGACATCCATTGTGGAGATCCCATTAACCCTGTTAAATAAATCAAAACTATCTGCATTGGTAACACTATCAAGATGGATTATTAACCTAAGCTAGATTCATTATTATCTCTACTGTATCATTATTAAGTCTGTCTTTATTATAGGCTGTGTTTGGCCCATTCCAGTGAAACACATTCACCCAGTGTGTTTTTGCTTTGAGCTGTGTGGGCTAATAGATTGGTTTATGCAGTGTTATCCTGAGTGATCTGGTCAAATTTCTTTCATCAAACAGTTTTCAAAGAGCCTGATTGCCCACTGAGGGAGATCTACGAGTTTGAAATGAGGACAGGATGACAGCGGCTCTAAATGGAATTCAATCAGCTCTGCTGATCAGAAATAGACAAGCTTATATTAGAATTATCCCTCATCCTTAGACAGCTCTGGAGAACACAACACAGTCCTCTGCTGTTTAGGCTCAGATAGTTACTCACTTACATTCACTGATTCATTCTTTCACTCTTTCATACTGTACATTCCGTCCCTCACAGTACAATATCTATCCTCACTGCAGTGTCATCATTCAACTGCCTCCTCTTCAGACTTCTGCTTTACTGTGTGTGTCCTCGTTTTCTTATGTGATTGTGAATTCCAGAGCCTTTGTTGGTTTTCTTCACTCTGGTGCAAAAAAAAACATATCAGTTGCAGTCCCTTCTTTTTGAAAGATGGATGGACATGATGAAAGAGGGAACCATGATAAGAAGAGAAGTAGTACAGGATATAGATATCTATATACATATAGAAACAACAAATGGACGACGACGACATACAATGTAAAAAAAAAAAACCTATTATGAATAAGTTAGTGTAGCGCAAAGCTAAAGAGCATATTGGCATGTGATATATATGATTTTGAACTGACACACAAATGAGCAAACGTGTTTTTACAGTAACGTATTAAAATTTCAGGTTATAGGTTTCACCTCATACTATAGCGCCACAAAAGTATTTTACTATCATTTGAGTTCAGGTACAGGTAGGTGGAGACACTGTAAGGTTAAGTATGCTTGAAAATTTCCTAAGGTTTGCACTGAGATGGACTCCTCCAGGCAAAAAGACCCATGGAAGACCAAAAATGACCTGGCACAGAGCTGTGACAGACAAGCTAGCCAAGATAAACCTGACTTGGGGGAGGGTTTAACATGGTGCCGAGGACGGAGGGAGCTCATTGTTGCTTTATCTCCTACAGGGGACGGAGAGGATTACATGTGCTTGAGATGAACTAATGTGAAATTTTGGCCAACTACATCTAAAAGCAAAAGTCTATACCTGTGAAAAGATCACACTCAAAGTGGGGCTGAAAAGCCTGTCCTCATAGCCTCTTCTTGGCTTCGTCACACTGCCTTCCTGATCTCTCTCCAAGAATTGTGTTTTGCGTGTCCCTGCACTCTTGACTAAAAATGAGGAAAACAGACACATTTGGTCATTTTCTCCTCAAAGGCATTCAGTTGTGTGAAAACATGAGAAAAGAGAGCTTGACATCCTGCCTACTTTGTCACCAGCACCCTTCTAGCTAATTGCTGAGTGAAGTGGTTGTGCATGACGAATCGTCAGCTTGGGAAAGCTACTGAAATTGTTTAACGTGGCCTCCATAATTCTGGCGTTGGAAAGCTGTGGAGAGAGGGGGTTTCAGGCATCATTAGACAATTAGACAAGCACTTAGTATGAAGCATACTGAAGCAGTAGGCAGTACTAAGGCCTTATTGCTGGTTCTTTTCACTAAATTCTCCCAAACTGAATCTTGTGAAGTGTTGTGAATTTAAAAAATGTAGCCCACATCCCTAGTCAGGTAAAATAAGTTGTGGTTTCTTGGAAGGAATTTGGACACTACGCTTGTTGTAAGACAACATGGACCTTTGTGGTGAACGTGTGTTTCGAGATGGTGTGTGGTTTTTAAAAAGCTGACTCTGTGGCAGAAAGCAGCAAATATTTTGTGGTGAAGCCAAAGGTTCAGTTTTAATCACAGATCCGTTATTGTGGGCTCATGTGCTCCATCCGTTGTTCCAGTGAAATATTGCTAAAGAAAAGAAGTCAACTTTTTTTATACTTGTGGGTAATAATGTCTGTATTTTGTCTTGGTTTCTATAGAATTGCAAATACCCAAGCAGTGCAAGAGTGATTGTTATTGCCATTCTGTATACCATGATTTGCTGAGAAGTCCCTGAAGCCTGGAGATGAAGGGGTGCCAAAAGTATGTGATATATGAGGATGCCATTACTCCTCTTCTGATTCCAAGTGAAGCCTTTTTCCTTCCAGGAGAAACATTGCATTGCACCCCTTGGCAGCCTATACCTATTTCTAACTAAACCTCTTTCTCACCTCATGCCCAGACATCCCAAATACAGTAATTCCTGGATGAAAGATGAATTTGTGACAAAACCTGACATGAATACCTTTTCTAAAGCTGGGAGCAAAACAGAGGGAGAAATCTGTAAGCAAGCAGCATGTAATGAAGCAGCTGCAGTGACAATATGAGTGATTTTGCCACACAGACACAGTGACAATAGGCCTATATACTGTGTGATTTACAGGGTTATATCACACATAAACACTTAAAAGTTACCTCATTCAGAAAAAGTTGCCATTTATGGGCTATTCCCATCAGTTTGTATAATTCATATTTTGTGTCCATTGTTAAATTATAGTACTTTCTGTATTTCATTTTTTGAAAAATATTATCTCAAGGAATATGTATGGAAAATATAATCTTGCAATTGTGCTTTACTCAACTAGGTGCAAGTGTTAGGATCTCATTTGTTTACTGCATCAACTAAAAAGAGCTATTAGCTATATCCGGTGCAGTAAATGTACTGTGCATTGTTCTTGTTAAATAAACAATAATAATAATGGCATGACATACTGTTGATTACATATGCTCAAGGATGGATTTTTAGTTTATTACATTATTACTAATGTCAATCTGATTTTGAGTAAGGCTTTCTTTTAGGAAGTTCCAGTTCCACTTTGGCTCTCTATAATATGTGGAGCTCAGAACTGTTTCACCACTTAACCTTGTCATTTTGTGTGCACGCGGTTATTTGCTTGTCATGACACGTACGTTTGACAGGCAAACTTGTGAAGCGTCTCCACATTTTTACCCGAACACTTGAGTCCCTTGAACCTTTTAGCACTTTCTTGTTTGTTGCATTACTTTCTCATTGTTCCTGGTATTTCTTATGCACTTGTCTGCTTCCTTCCTTCCTTCTTACTTTAATAACTATTATTTTTTTAAAAAGAAAATTGATTTTGTTGAGCCATTGTCCACATGAGAGGTCTATGGAAAGATATAGTGCCCCACTGACTGCATGTTTCAGACTGAACTTCAGCCTGAGGCCTGAGGGATAGAGCTTACAGTGAGTGTGTGTGAGGCTGACTATCACAGCTGGTGAGTCTGTGATGGGGCCAGAACCTGCGTGGGTCTCCCTCCTTTGTTTTGCACTGTCAGGGCTGTGAACCATATGCTAAAGGACAGCAGCTCAATCTGCTCCAATTAGACCTCCCACCAGGCCGCAGCAGTGGCAGGGCAAGCAGATGACATCGTAGCCTGAGTGTGTGTGTGTGTGTGTGTGTGAATGTGTGTATGGGGCAATGGGGGGCCAGCAACAGCAGCTGCATAAATGTATGTCTGGTTAATGGCAGCAGGGCAGTAAAGGAGAAAGGGGTCAGATGTGTCTATATGACTGTAGTCTTTCTTTGTCATAGTAGTTGTTTTTTTCATCAGAGAGCTTTCCAAAAGACAGTTCTTCCCAGGTTCTAACAACCACTGAGCTAAAGTTAAGGAATTGTATCAAAGATATTTGTACTGAAGCAGATAATCTAAGTAGTTTTTACAGTTTCAGTTCCAGTTTGTCATTCATTTATATACAAGTGAACTAAATGTAATTCCTCTCCGGAATCAAGCTACAAAAAAGCATAACACAAACAACACAATACAGACAAAACAGCAGACAATAACAAATAAGAAGTCCCTGAGACGTGTAAAAAGGGCAACTGCACATAATTAATATCACATTGTAAAACTATCTAAGTAAAACAGATTAATTTTTCAAGCCATAAATAATTCAGTCAGACTCAAGGGTGATGGCAGCTGTTGTGTTAGTACAGTGAAATGGCCTTCAATGTGGAAGAAAGTAAAAATATGGATGGATTCTGTGAATCATTATACCTTGTTAGACATTCCTGTTTTCAAGGATACTTCTTTCCTCCACTGTGGTAAATCCCCTCAAGGGTGAAATTCGCATCCAGTGCATCAAACCTTTTCATCTGTAAAGCAAGCACACAGACGGCTATTTTTAACTGTTAAATCTTCTGAAGAAAAAACTCATCTCAAATGTCTTTAGAAGGGTTTTACTTGACTAATCAGCTCCCTGAAGATACTCCTAGCCACAGACCAGGTAGATGTCTCTTCTCCTGTGATCTGGTTCTGAAGTTCAGCTAACCTTATGTTTTGTTTGGCTGTTGGCTGCTATAGACTGACGCACTGAGGAAAGTTAATTAAACAACTCTTCATTTCTTAAAGTCACACTCTGCCAGCCTCACCTCGCTGCTATCTCAAAACATCCTCCTCCAGCATCATCAGCTTGTCTCTAAGGCATTGTTTAGCTGATGTCAGTATCACTGTCTCTGCATGTTGTTCTGCTTGTAAGACAGCAGATGTTAAGCCCTGCCTGGCTTAGCTCTGCTCCCACAAAGGTATCAGATTCATAAATTGTTGTTCTTAGCAACTTTTTCAAAAGCATGCTAATCCCTTGAGAAGATGTAAACCTGGTAGGTCAGACCAGAAGGTAAAAAGTGAATGTTTGTGCTTCAGCAGATTGTAGAGCTCTGTAATCATCCTTAGAAAAAATTAACCTTATCAGACAAATCCATAGCTGAGTAATTGCCTTTGCTAATTCCCTTCCCCCATCTCCCGGTGCATTGTTCTCAGCGGGACTCTGAATCTGGGTACACTAAGGCCATCTCCTAATGTGTATGATGATGCTGAATAGTGGAATATTAAGCACCACACTTAGCGGACCGGTTCATCCCTGCTGTGTGATTGATAGTTCTGGCATCCATTAGTCGCGACTCGCAAGAGGCAGAATCTCGGTGAGATCAAATAAGTGGAGGTCTGGAAGTGCTGTTTTTGCTTTGACAGGCAGTAGATTGCTTCTATTAATTATCAGTCCACCAGCAACCTGCTTCTGCATACTGATTACCCTGACTGAAACAAAAGCGTCATTAAACAGGTGAATTTTTCATGGCATTCAGCTCTCTCCTTGTGTGTTCTTGCATGTGGTGTGCATGCATGCATGCTTGCATACATGCATACTGTTTATGTCACTGTGAGGATTGGAACTCTGCTAGAGAGAAGAAACACTGATAAAGAATACAATGATAAGTGAAGTGGACAGTTTATGATTACTATATTATCGCACTATCTGACCATGGACAGGTTAGAAAAAGAAAAACAATTTCACTGACCTTCACTTCCGGCGCTGTGCGAGCGGCAGCCTGTTATTGCAGTTCTGGCCTCCTTTCTGTGTTTTTTAGTGTATTTTTGTGTTCTTTTCTACACTAATCTCCTTCGTCCATGTGCAACTATGGATGTGCAATTGGTGAGATTAGCGTTTTGCCTTTTGCTTTTTTGACTACTTACAACTGCATCGGGAGACCCATTCAACCGAGGCTCTATTGTCTACAACTGGGAACAACTGTTAGCGCTGCACCACACAAGGATACTCTCTGTGGAGAAACTGCAGAAACTGGAGAACCCTACGGAAATAAGGAGAAGGAAGAGGGGATGCAGAGCTGGAGCAAAGTGCAGAGAAAGGAAAAGACAGTAAAAACCAAGTCTACCATCTGTTATTATGGGGAACGTGAGATCTCTCCCAAATAAGATGGAGGAGCTAATGGTGCTGACCAGCCTACAGAGGGAGTATCAGGAGTGTAGCATCATGTGCTTCACAGAGATTTGGCTGAATGAACTCACTTCGGACTCATTAGTAACCCTGGGTAGTTTTCGACTCGTGAGAGTGGACAGGAGAGCGAGGGAGAGTGGTAAGAGGAAGGATTGGAGAATAGTGATGTTTGTGAATGGTAGATGATGCAACCCTGGGCACATCAGTGTTAAAGAACAACACTACACAAGGGACATTGAGCTGCTAGCTGTTAGCATTCGGCCTTATTACCTGCCGAAGGAGTTCTCGCACATACATACTGTCGTATCACAGCTGAAGACTTTGCACCCACAGTCCCTCCTCCTCATCTCCGGAAACTTTAACTATGCTTCTATGTCTTCCACTCTCCCCACCTTCACCCTGTATGTTTAATGCCACGCCAGGGAAAATATAACATTGGATCTACTGTATGCAAATCAAAGGGGTAAAGTGAAGCCAATGCAGAAGTGACTTAAACCTGCATTCTCTCTAATGGCCAGCAGGGGGCGACTTCACTGGCTCCAAAAAGAAGTCCGTTTGAATGGAAGTCTATGAGAAAATAACCCTACTTCTCACTTGATTTATTACCTCAACAGTTTCCTAATGAGTTTATGATCTCAATTGCAAGTCTCAAGTCTTCTTCAATACATCATGATGTTCATTTTGTAAATTATGGCCCCCGAGTAAAGTAGACTGTAAAGCAGGATATGCTTTAGGGCGTAGCTACATTGTGATTGACAAGTTGCTACCACAGCAACAACGTTGGTTAGGTAACGTAACCATGCCGTAACTTCGGATTCACAGAGTATAGGTGTAGGCGTTAATGTCATTCTTTCAGTGTATTTTCAGTTCATGAAAGTTAATTGTGATGTTTTGGTCAGGAGGAGCTGAGGGTCTGCTTTGAAACCACAGACTGGGAAGTGCTTTGTAGGCCACATGAGGAGGACATTGACAATTTGATTCTCTGTATTACAGACTATATAAACTTTTGTGTAGAGAATACTTCAAGCTTCAAGCGAAACTTTAGGATTTGCATACAGTTGGCACGATCCAGGAGACCAGGAGCTTTGGAATGAAGGTGTTAAATGCAGATATAAGGTTCATCCTTGTATAAGTTCCCAGGCTGTCAAAGTTACTCAAGACTGTTGACTGCTATGTCCATAAATATGCTGGCCCTGTAGGCAAACTTCAGGGCATCCAGGAAGGGATGTGTGATGTTTTTGAGGTAGCCAAACATAATTATTTCAAAGCTCCTCTGAGTCCTGTGATCCCAGTTTTTTGAGGACTGAATAAATGGCAGACAGGAAGAGTTTAGAGGTCTAGTGAATGTAGCCCTTAATTCTTATCCTCAGCATCAGGCAATGAAAGCATTATTTTAATGAAGGGCTAGTTAATGACTCACTGGTGAAGCCAACAGAACAAAGATTCAACCCCAAAATAAAAATTAGAATTCAATTGTCTGTTACACAAAGTCCTCTCTGTCTCTCTGTCTATTTCTGCCTTCCTAAATGAATCTGGTCCATTCATCCAATTCTCTCCACTCCAACTTTGTCCGCAGGCATTAGGTCTATTCTGTCAGCCTCACATGGACCGTAAATATGATGACATGGTACATACTCTGTTCTGAGTCCCTATTCTCTCTCTCTTTCCTTCCTTTTGTTCACCTTTCCTCTCTGCACCATGTGCTCCTGTAGATTAGAGTTGGCATTTGCCTTCTGAATACCCCAGGTGGGTACTGTAAGCACAAGTGCATGTCCCAAGCCGAGGCCAACCTAAGGTTAACCAAATGCAGACTTGAGCTTAGCCACCAAGGAACCCTAAGCTAGCTTGGCTTGACATGCTAGCTCTCCATATTTTTGCAAATCTAAATCTCCAAGCCCCAGGTTTTGTCTTGCTTCGCAGAGCCAGACAAGGAGTTTTGGAGGCTTTTTCTTTTCTTTTTTTAGCTGAACATTGAGGGAAAGGTGCTTTAATAGCCTGCAGCCTCTTTAGGTGTCTTTCCACACTCAGGTTTTGATTGGCAACCCAGGGACTCAGGCAGTATTACCATAGTTATCTCACTACACCACACTCCTAACAGCCCTCAAAGCCTCCTGAGCTGTCTGTCATGCCTCTTAATTTGCACAGTAAGCAGATGAGTGATGAAATAGGATACCTGAGCACGGGTTTGAGTGGGTCAATTTAGGACACAGACAGTATAGCAGAAAGGTCACATTGGTGACTGTTGCCCCTTCTTTCCAAAGAAGAATTGCTCATGACCTAGTATGATTCTGTGTGCTAAAAATGTTTGTCACATTTCGAAAAACTATAGAGTAGCCGGTATCTGGTTAATTCAGTGTATCATTATGATTTTTAGTTTCATTGTTTAGTTGCAAAAAGTAACACCTTACTCTCTAACACTGTGTCTAAACTATGTGATCTCTGGAATCAAGAACAGCAGAACATATACCTTAGTGGTCTATAAGTTAGCTCTATAATCTACTAAATTATGGGTGCTTTGTTTTTGTTTGTTTTTGTTTTTTTTTATTTGTTTTGTTCTTACCTTTATTTATTCAGAGGAATTTCAATGATCTCTTTTTCAGGAATGCCTTGATCACATTCACACAGTTACACATTCATACCTGGAAGCTGCCCAGTACAACCACAGTCTAAGTCCGAGGTCCAAGGGATTGAACCTGCAACCCTGTGGTCACAAGCTAGCTTCTGTAACCTTCTCTCTTATTACCACTATAGTAACTCTATAGTAACCCACACTAACAAGTAACTAAAGTAACTCATGTTAACCTACAACACCAGCGATGAGCAGTGTCCACAATAAACCCAGACAGCACCCAGGTTTTCCACCATGATGCAGTCTGTCAACTTTTATTTTATGTAATTATCTTTCTTTCTCTCTGTCTCCTTCAGACTCTCATGGGATGGATCTGTTTGCTGTTGCAGTCCATGAGTTTGGTCATGCTATCGGCCTGGTCCATACCTCAGCCATAGAGTCTATCATGAGGCCGTACTACCAGGGTCCTGTAGGAGACCCTCTGAAATACGACCTACCCTATGAAGACAAAGTCCGCGTCTGGCAGCTCTATGGTACAAAGGAACATGTAGTCAACTTTCTATATGTCTGTTGTGTGAAAGAGAAAGTGGGACAGCGGAGTACATTAATTTCCATCAGAGTACCCATTAATAAATCTGCCTTGAGTGTTACAAAAAGCACACAGATGAAATATGGTATTTTGGTAGCTGATTAGTGCTGGGGAAGATGCTGTCAAAAAAAGAAACTAAGTAGCAGAGTATGAAGGGCGCCTTATAAATGGAAGTGACAGCATGTTTGACATTTATGGCAGGCCATTGTTGAAAATTATTTTACAGTCAGCTTTTCCATGTATTTCCTAAGTGACTGTTCTCCAGTTTTCTGCACTGCACTGAACTAAACCTGTGTCATATAAACCTGAACATACCGTTCCATCAGTGCAACATTTGCAATCTGTTATTGCAATAAAAACCTTTGTTACCACATTATGAACATGGTGCAGGTGCAGTGGTGGAAGCCCTAGTTTTCTGGTGTCAGCCTGGCAGATTGAAGGCGCAAAAGCCTTATCATACAGGAAGCAGCAATTGATGAGCTCTGTAGAGCAAGGTTATTGATTTAATGAAAATATGAATGGAGTTAATTGGACTTTGTTATGGCATGTGACCTTATCACACCACTCCCGGATATAGGAAATGGCGATGTGAGAGCAGAGAGTGATGAACATGAAGATGAGAATAGGACAATCAGAGAGGGAATATTAATTTAATCAAACTGAAGTGAACTGAAGTGGAGTAAAGTCAAGTGAAGTGTGTAAATAAATCAAATCGATACACAGTGTACAATAAGGAATAATAAAGAAAATTGCAAGCAATTAATGATCAGCAGAATGTTATCACATAATTTACATCAATTTGAGTTGACCTGTGACCTCATCCCAGGTGTCCGAGACTCAGTCTCCCACACAAATCGACCAGGCAACCCCTCCCAGACAGCTGAACCTCCTGTCCTGCTGGACCTCCCTGAAAACAGATCCACTCTCCTGTAAGTAGAAGATTTCAAGATATTCTGTATCATTCACAAAAAGAGGCCTATTCTTATAGTACTATGCAGCATATAAATGATTCATCTTCTGTCAACAGTCCCTCAGTCTATATTGCTTTCAATTCTTGCCTCTCGAACATACAGGACTCTACTTTTTTACCAAGATCAAATGCAGTGACCTTGCTACACCAAAGTTGCAATTTTGCCCGGTGACAGCAGATGTTTTCCAGCCTTCACTCATTCTGTAATCCTATTCAACATAGCACTGCCTGGGCTGTAATGGCCAGAGGAGTGCAGCCGAGAGGAGAGAATCGGGTAGCACAGTGCAATTTTGGTTCCAAAAATGATGCTTGCTCTGCAACTGACTCAGGACACATCTCATTAGGACAAATGCTATGTGTCTTATGGTTTCAGTTGGCAAAGGTGCTCATGTACATAAACTTCTGCAAGATCACATAAACCTTTTAATCTACACTACACTTTCATGTTTTAAGTTGATATAAATCCTTTTACTAGGCATGTTTACACAGCCATAAAAATGGCGGCAGAGACATCCATAAGAATACCATACTCTTAATAGGCCTCACAAAAGTAGTATTTATTGCAGTTACTAAATTGGATCTCATTATTGAGAGATTTCTATTTTTCTGATGGCTCTCTGTACATCAGAATTTGTAAATGTATAGTGATTGTTTTTTAATTTGGTAACTTTTTTCTCATTTCTGCCGAGAAACAATGTAATGAATCCATGCAGGAATACTCGACGTTTACTGAATATAAAACAAGTTTTTGGAACTTGTTATGAAGTCATGAGGTGCCAACGTAGCAAATTAGCCGAGAGGCTGAGAGTGAGCTTTGGAGCCAGCCCGTCTAATTAAATGATTCCCTAAAGCACGTTGAGCAGCTATCAGCCTTATTTTTTCAGATTATCAAGGATAATTAGACTTAATTTTGTCCATTTAAGTATCACACACACCCCCAAACCACCAAGCCCTAACCTTGGAGTAGCCCCCGAGAGGTACAACCAAACACAAAAATGTCTTCATTCTGAAGGTCTGCAATTCAAAATAATTTCACAAAACGCACACATGATCACACACACATACACAACAGTAAACAACAAGGAAATGTTAAGAAGCATGTCTGAGCTACAGCTTAGCCTTGGTGGGATATTTAACCATCTTTTGCTCCCCAGTTTCAAACCTTGACTGGCTTCCTTAATCATTTCCCTCTGACTCAGTCGGGTCAAAATGTGTGAAAAAGCTGGATTAGGCTTGACAAGGGAGCCAATACTGACCACTAGGCAGTGGTGTAGTGTTAACAGAGCTCTGAATAGAGACCTTTGTTGGTAATATAAGGCCTGGCGAGCTCCCACTCTTAGTCCTGTGATGCTAATGGCTTCATCATTAGCAGGCCGGCCACGTCAGTGCTTTATATCACTTATAAACCCCGGGGATAAATGCACCAAGGGACCTCACCGTGTTAGCCTGATAGCATCTTCTCTTTTGTTTAGCCGGGTTTCATAGACTCATGCACAGAGGATGACAGGAAAAATGTGAACAAAATTTGGATGCATAAAAAGATCTTGAAATGGATTATGTCATTTAAAGCAAACAAAGTATTAACAGATTTTGCCACAAATAAACTTTTCTTCACTTGTATAAATTCTGTATGTAATAAATCATTTTTTGATGATGGGTAAGTCATCGGCATACAGAAACAACATTGTCTGTGATCTTTAAACATTTATAGTGTTATAAATGTCCGGTTTTACATAAGAGGCTCTTTTTTCACAATTCTTACAATCTTCTCTCCTCCTTTTTTCTTCACATCTCTCTCAGGCTGGCGCGAGATGCCCCAGACAGATGCACCAGTCACTTTGATGCAGTGGCCCAGATACGAGGGGAGGCCTTCTTTTTCAAAGGTACAGAAGCACAAAGGGTGAAAGACAGATGCAAAGCTCCAGAGCTGTTGGGAAAAATAAGAAGAAATTAGCTAAATGAACTGATGTTAGAGGAAGAGGAGCAAATTAAAAAAGCAGAGAGAAAAGGAAAGAGGTTGAAGAGGAGATAGGGGTAGCTGTAGACACCCAACTGAGCCAGTTGAACCCTGCTGAGAGACTGCAGTCCAAAAATTACATCAGACTTTCATGCTTGCCCTCTGGAGGAATGACCCCAAAGCCTACCACTGACAACAGAAACAAGAAACAGACTCGCATACCTTCAGCAGCAGCGTTAGCAAAGTATGCTGAACTTTAACTGGCATTTTTATAAACCTTTTTTAACCTGTTTAATCTATTATAAAGCTATTATATAACATAGAAGAGATGACAAGATGAGATGACCTTTTGAATGTTTTTCAGACATTTGAATTGATGAATTGAAGATTTAGCTTTTGCTTCCAGGTCTAAAACATATGGGATGGTGTCTGCCTGCCACAATTGTTTAACCACTTAAACCAGGAGTGATCCTTGTGACACATGACTCAGCCTGTTATATTTTGTGTATTGGTCTGACATCATCAAAAATCTCTTGCACACCTTTGTAGTCTTTGTAGCAGTTGCTTTGGTGGAGTAGCCACATCCTAAAAAGAGGAAAAGACACCTGCACATTGTCTTCACTTGCTCAATAAAGGTATTTTAATATATATATTAAAATACTTAAAATACTTGCTCAATAAATTGAGCAAGTGAAGACAGTGTGCAGGTGTCGTTTCAGTCAACAACCTTCTTCATACCTGAAATGTTGTAAATATTCAAATATCTTTATTGAGTAAGTGAAGACAGTGTGCGGGTATTGTCTGACAACAGTCCATACTTTTTTGTTAAGATAGATATACTTATAATAATATAGTGCCTGTTGCTGTTGATGAGCTCTTTAAACAAATATGCTGATGGCAACATGAACCATGTATTTCCTCATTCCTCATCATATTCATTTACTTTTGCCTTGTTGCAAGTTTGAGAGTTCCCTTCTTAGGGAATGCATAAAAAATAACAAATAATAATGACCACCAGAGTGATGTACAGATCAGCATCCTGAATGTCGGTGATCTTCCTTTGTCCTGTGCCTCATAGGAAAGTACTTTTGGCGCCTAACACGAGAGAAGCACCTGGTGTCTCTGCGTCCTGCTCAGCTCCATCGCTTCTGGAGGGGCCTACCAGCCAATCTTGACAGCGTGGATGCTGTATATGAGAGGCCTGGGGACCACAAAATAGTCTTTTTCAAAGGTACAGTCCCAAAGAAATTCAATATGTAATTAATTTAAATGAAAGTTTATCTGATTCAACAGTGTCAGTGAGCAATCACAAAACTGTATTTCTTTCTTCTCTTTCTATCGCAAGTAAACAATATTTTTAAACAATTTGATAGCTGAAATACCCATAGTTTAGCACATACTGTATTTTAATTGACAGTTTCCAGAAAATTAAGAAAAAAAACTGCTGATGACCTACACACTTTTAAAAATATGATTCATTTGCACTATAAAGAGGCTAGATGAAAAGAGACAGTTCACATCTTGCTTACAATGTGGCTGGGACTGACAGAAATTGTGACTTCCTTTTCTCTATGTGAGACTGCAGGAGAGTTATAAATTTAATTAAAAGACAGAGGTGCTGAAACAAGGGTGAGTTTCACATTTGATATAAAATGTAAAACAGCTTTCCTGGCAGACAATGTTCTTTATTGGCTGCATGGCAAAAAATAAATAAATAAATAAAAATATGCATAGATCTAATTTATTTATTTTAAGAGGGTGTCCCTTTCATATTTTTCAAATTTTTCATCTTTTCAAATGTATCATCTCAAGTTCATACAATGTCTGTGGTGTGTGATTTATAAAACTATAGACTGTTAAGTATATTTTCTCACACACCTCTTTGTCCACCCTCTTCAGGTCTAAAGTACTGGATTTTTAAAGACAACGTCATGGAGGAAGGTTACCCGCGCCCAATCAGTGACTTTGGCCTACCCTTGGAGGGTGTAGATGCAGCCTTTGTTTGGCTACACAACGACAAAACCTACTTCTTCAAGGACAACCACTACTGGCGCTACGATGACCACCTGAGACGTATGGACCTGGGCTACCCTAAAGATAGTACGCTTTGGAAGGGGCTGCCAACACAACTGGACGATGCCATGAGGTGGTCTGATGGTAGGTAGCAGTAAAAATTTAACCTAATTTCTTCCTCTTTTTATGTGAACTCAAAACACACACTGAGATTCACCTCCTCCTAGGGAATCTCCAGGTACTCCCAGGCATGTTGGGAGATATAATCCCTCTAGTTTTTTCCTGGTTCTGCCCTCTCCTTGTGTTGCAGAAGACAACTCATAGAGGAGCAATGGTTGACTTTTAGGTTCTTTGACCTTGTCATACTGTCTCAGAGAGTAAAGACTGTCATTCTGCAGTGTCCACAAGATCCATGAACTCAACACTTTCTGTCACTCACCAATGTTTCAGATTAAAGTTGAGGGATGAAATTAGGGTAAATGGAAAGCTTTGTTATGGGGCTTAAGGCATCAGCATGCTTCAAATAAAATACTTATCAGATCATCTAATGGCATCTAAAACCGCCCTTCCAGCAGGAACTGCAACTTTCCCAGCCAGACAACCCAACAATCATGCCTACGCGATGCATTGATTGACTAAATATGCAGATGTGTGAAAGTAAGCAGGGTTTGTCTTTTGTCTTTACACATGGTTGGAGGACATGTCATGCCACCAGTTTGTTTGACAAATACTGAGGCCTTTATTTAATCTGTCTGTTATGATTCCTTCATTGCTGCAGCCAAGGTGGTCAAACTCTCAATGTTCTAATAAAGTCTGTCTAATTCAAAAGTGAAGGTAAAAACTTTCACCATTTCACAAAACATGGCATCTTCTCTAAGAAATTTCATTCAATAAATGTATGAGAGATAATAAATCTGTATTGTTACTTTTTCTATATTCCACAACATAAATGATCAAAACAGTAATCTATCACCCAGAGTAAAAGCAATGTACAGAAGGAAGCCAGTGACATACTTTGACCTCCTATGTCCTGATTAAAAATTGATTAAACAGACATTCTGATTTATCACATTCAATGTATGAATGATGAATCACTCTTGTCTGTTTCTTCCAGCAACAAATTATTGCCTTTCTTAGAGAATAATAGAGTTGTAGCACCCCACCAGAGTGTCAGTCCACCGGTTGCTCTGGTATTGCTGGTGCCTAAGGCAAGACCGGGCAATATGTTTCTCAGGGGAAATCCTCTGAGTGAATGAACTACGAGAGAAATATGAGACAAGGATGGAACAATTATGCAAGTTAGCAAGCATGCAGCTTCTAGTCTTGGATTGAAATCCTGAGCCATCTTCCTAGGAGCAGTAAAACATTTAAATCGTTGGAATCGCTGGAATTTGTGCTAGCAGCATGGCTAAAAAGGAGATATTTCAATAACTGTTGAAATATCTTAACAACTTATGATTTGCCATTCAGTTACATCCATGGTCCCCAGAGGATGAATCATACATATATTGATGTTCCCCTGACTTTTTCTCCAGTGTCACAATGAGGTTGTCAATTTTGGCTTTTATTGAAATGTCTTGACAACTACTGGATGGATTGCCAGGAAGTTTGGGACAGATATCCATCATCCCCAGAATATATTTTTACTTATCCCTTGAAATATCTCTACCAACATCTACCAAATGGATTGAAACAGAATTTTCTACAGACATTCATGGTCCCCATAAAATGAATCCTAATGACTTTGATGATCCCTTGACTTTTCCTGTAATACCACCATGAGGTTGACAGTTTCGGTTTTAAGTGAAATGTCCCAACTATTGAACATTAATTACTTATATTTTAATTAGAATCAGCACATACTGTATATATCAAAAGTAACATGCAGCTGCCATTAATCTTACCACATGGTAAAGCAAGACTATGTAACTTTTGGTGAACAGCGACCACTGTGGCTACGAGTGGTCGCTGCTCACAAAATGTCATCATGTTTCTCTGTGACATGCTAAAATGTAGTGTAATAGAAGCACAACTACTGTTCAAACCAGACCAAGTAAGGCTGTCGCAGCAAAACTCTGAATGTATTGAATGTAGTCACAGTGCCTTTTATTTTTCTTGAATTATTTTTCTTTTTTAAGAGGGAGATTACATTTTTTCTTTTTTCAGAATATATAAAGTCTCACTTTAAAAGCAGTTTAAATTATTTTTTTTATTAGTCTAAAACTGAAACTTGTATCCCTCATAGATACATTCCACCAGAGAAAATATATTCTATATTTCAAGGCTTGTTATCATTCATACAGTACATTCTGTCATAACATTTATTTTTAGTTTAGTTTAGTTTGTTTTGACAGTCTCCCTGCTTGCATCCATGCACAATTTTGCATTGGCATAGCTGCAGTATACAGATTAGAGGCACATTTGCATTTAATTGTTTTTTCATGTGTGAAATTTTTCTTTTTTTTTTTAACCTTTATCTGTTATTTTGACGCAGCAGACATGGTCTTTTTTGCCAACACTCTGCTTCACATTCACACGGTTAAACACATTCAAACCTTGGAGCTCACCCAGTGTAATCACAGTGAGCAGCTACACTGTAGCAGCTGAGTGTCAAGGTCACAACACTTGCTTCCATCAAAGCATTATTACAACAATTATTTGATCAAATATGCACAATAATGAGAGGTGCACAACAGTCTAGCACCAGTTTTTGGGAAACTTTGTGAAACTTTTCTGTTTTGTTGGTGTATGTGTGTATTAGTCTCTGGATGATACGAGGGCTTTTTTTACATTTCCAAAATAACCCCCAAAAACCAGCCACTGAGTCCTGAAACTCGAGGCCAGTCTCAATGGGAGCCTGGATGTCGCTAATCTCCCCTGCAGCATGTGAATACAAGGAAGCTATTTCCATGTCAGGTGTTTAGTTGTCTGTCTTCTGAGCCTTGTATACTCCGAGGTCTTGCTTCAAGCTCTTTGATGTGTGTATGCACGTGTGTGTGTGAGAGAGAGAGAATAGGCCAGTCTCACAGTCCCAGCTCTGCTTCACCCCCGGCCATTATCACCGCAGAGCCTGGAAGGGTAAACTTGGAAACCTGCACGCACAAATGCACATAGACAGACCATGAGGTCTGGGAACTGGAGCCACATCAAAGCCTATTCTCTGCTTGTTTCACCGTCTCAGGGTGACTAGAGAGAGAAAAGAGATAGAAACAGACAGGGAGAGAAAAGAGTGATATGGCAGGGAGAAGATATGGTGACACCTCGTTATGAAAATAGAACAGAACGACGGGGAGCGATATGCAGAAAAAGGGAGAGAGGGGGAATCCAGACGAGAGAAGATATGTGGACACCTGAGGATGAAAAGAGACAGAGAGATCGTAAAGACAGCGAAAGAGGAAGAAGAGATGTTAGAAAGATTGATGGCTTGACTCAGAGGACAGATAGAGATAGAGAAATCATAGAGAGACAGGATAAAAGCATATAGAAGGATTGTTGTAAAGGAAAAAAGGTGGCATAAGTGGTATTACTGTATCTGTAATGATGATAATAATCATCATTCCAGACTTCAATATGGCACCCAGTAACAGTTTAGCCTTTCAGTCATGGTGAGAAAAGTTTGAAAGGAAAAGCAAACCTGTCAGGCAAAAATAATACAGTTCAATCTGTTGAAAAAGTTCACATAAGCTAGCCCAAAGCTGTTATAGTGTAGTCAGAGAAAAATCTATAAAGATCAGATATTGGAATAAAGTAATCTATTCACCCTTTTAAGAGAACTACATTTCGGCTCTTGAAATAATTGCACAATAAATACACACTTATAATGAAATGAAATAATGAAAATTACTATGAAACCCATACTAAAAAAAAGAAAAAAAATCAAAAGGTTGTATAACTTCAAAATGTTAAGTGAAACATAAACAGAAATCTGGAGAAAAACTGTATTCTCAGACCTGTTTTTGGAGAAATTTGCCAGTAATGTGTCAGACTTTAAATGTATTCACCAACTTTGACGGCTCTGGGATTTTTAGTCTCTGAGGGAAAGAAGGAATAATTTGAAGAAGACAAAGTGGCATTCAACCCGACAGTATGGGCATGGTTTTCCAATAACAGTGATATATGGATAAGGAGACTATGTGAATATGTGCACTCTTGTACTTCTATCCTTGTGAGAATCAGATTTTAGAGTTTTAGACTCAGAGAGTGAGAATATTTTTGGAAAGTGAGGACATTATGGTCAGTCCTCACTTCTTCACAGTGCTCCAGTGAACTGTTTGAAGATTGGGGTTATGGTAGGGCTGACAGAAGTACATTGTGTCATTGATGGTCCTCAGCTGTACAGATGTGTCTCTGCACTCTGTAGGAGCATGCCTTACTTTTTATTCCAACAAGCTGCAGCCAGGCTTGAATATATTGTCATGATTATGCACAGGAAATGGACTCAACATGGTGCTCTGAGCCTTCACCCACTTAATAGAAAGCTGCCTGGACCAACAACACTCCCATTTTACCTAATTTTTATATTTTAGGCGTTTTGTTGGACTTGTCCAATATAAACACCAAATGGAAATGAAGGTTTCTTGTAAAAACATATTTGCCCTCAGGGTTCTTGTCAGGGGTTCCGTCCTGGGTTTTGGATGACTTTAAATGAAGCCAGTGTTCATGCATTTTCTTTTAGACATTTCTTTTAGACATTATTTGGGAGATCAGAGATTATGTCTGACATATGTTTGGCATTTGTTATCAAGGCTAATGAGTAGAAATAGAAATCTGGGGCAAAAAGCTGCTTCCACAAAGTAGCACCAAGTTGTCCCTTCTTTGTATAGCTTGAAGTGCCATACAGACAATACATTATTTGTATAATGTTGATAATAGTGCTGCTTTAAAAAGAACTGTTAAATAATATTGCTATATTGTTTGCTAGATATTAGACCCTAAATTGTTTCCACTGTGGGTACAGGCTCTTGACTGTAGGAAAACATTTCTGTCATTCTGCTTTTCTCTCATTACTTACTCGTCTTACTTCCTCCAACACTCAGATGAATGCAAGGCTCATACCTGTATGACAAGACAGAATAAGATTCCCTTTTTTTCTATAGATTCAACTTGTATGAGACAAGCTCACCAACACAAAGAATGTTTACTCCAGAGTGAATGGCGTTCTCCAAGGCCATTAACAATGAGAACATTCTCCACTTCACTCGAGCTCCTTCTCTTGTTTATCTCTCGCCTCTTATTAATCTCAGTTGCCAGTTGAGAAAATGAATGAGCCACAGTGCTATCACATGTTTATTCTTCCTCTCTTGTTTGTCTCAGTCACCGGTTAATGAAGAAAACAAATGAGACAACAATCCCATCTATATCGTGGTTGGTTAAGTTAATAGTGTTGACAGCCGTGGAGGAGGTGGTCGTTTTTCAGATGAGAAATGATCAGAAACTGGGTTTGAGTTGGTAAACTAAATATGAAATTCTGTTTAAGTACATTTCAATGCATTCATTATTTAATGTTTTTTGTACTTGTCTTATATGAGCATGCAAAAAAAGGCACACAGATTATTTTTTATTCAAATCAGAATCAAATATGAGAGAGCAAAAAGACTGTTGCAAAAGATCTCAATATTTCTATAGTATTATCACTTATGATGAACATGGTAACCTATCTTTTTACAATGGAACATGATGCATTTTGGAGGCTCAGTTCCTACACAGTGTTTTTTTTTTCATCAGAAACATATTCTGCTACTGCCTATTTGGTATTTTGGCGACTCTAATTAACTTAAATGCCCTGAAGTGAAAGGACAGGCACAGTAGGGGGTGTGTCACTAACGATCTTGTGGCACAGTGCAATTATGGTGTCAAGAATGCCCATAGGGCATAGCTGCGTACTTTGCTGGGCAACACACACACACAGACCCTACATAATGACATAGACCCCTTTTATGTATCTAATCGTTGGTTAAGCAGGACATACGTGTAATTAAATGTAATATATGTTAAAATATTGTTTTAATGTAACAAAAGTAGGCCTAACGATGCCAGTAAGGTGGAATGTGTTCTGTTTTTACATGTATCTGTTATCTACAAGTGCCTGCCTTGAATTAAATTCCTCTAACCAGCAAAACTAAATACACCTTCTATTTGAAGAATTTAGGACTATTTAAGGATTATTTATGCATGCTCTTCCACCTGCTCAGTTATCCAGTCTCCAGTCAATATACTGTATGCAGGATATGTCTGGCACTTTGAATTTGGTTCAGATCATCTATCAGAGACTTCCCAATTGAATCATCGGACTCTGAATCAGATCATCAAACGGCCATTTTTGCATTACTGTCCCCACACCACCTAACAGTAACCAAACAGAAGTCTACAGCCATGCTAGCAGCTCCATGCTAGCAGCTGTACCTAGGCACAGCGGTGCGTCAAGCTAAATGCTAACATCAGTGTGCTAACATGGCTACAATGACAATGCTAATGTGTTGATGTTGAGCAGGTTTCATGTTTATTATGTCATACTTAGGCTGACGTTTGCTAAATAGCAATTAACACATAATACAGCTGAGGCTGATAGGAATATCAGACTATATATATATATATATATATATATATATATATATATATATTCAGACAGGCCTATATTTAAAACAAAGAATTGGACAATGTAAAATGTTGACCTTTGAGATGAAAAGTCAGAGGATCCCCAAAGTCCCTAGGATTCATCCTCTGTGTATTATGAATGTCTCTATAAAATTTCATGTCAATCCATCCAGTGTCTGTTGAAATATTTCTGTCTGGGCCAAAGTACCGACTGACTGACAGACTGACAATTCCATCCCTGGAGCCATGCCGCTAGCATGCCTAAAAATAAAAGCTTACACTGTCAACATATGGTGCACAGTAACACTGATGTGCACCAGTTAAACTATTGTTTTTATGTGAACTGAGTGGAGTCAACCAACCAAACAGCAAGCACATTAACTATTACAAAAGCAGTGTGAAAGTCTATTCATGTGTCATAACTAAACCAAGGGCTTGATTTGAAGCCGGAAAGCTTTAGCAGCTTTGAGCAGCAAAAGTGTTTTTTTATTTCCTGAGGTTCAGCAAGCTCTTTCCTCGCCTACACTGGTTTGGTGTTTTGATGGGAGTGGAGGCACAATAAGGAGAGTGTCACTAGTGGTAACAGGGTAACTGAAACTTGCTTGACCTTGGTAATCCATCAGAGTAAACATAATTTGACTACCATTTTACTATGTCCATATGGCTTGCGTGTTGAAACCTCTTCCTTGCTGAAATAGATGGTACATTCAGAAGGTATGTATATGGGTATGGGTAAACCCATCCTTTAGTACAAAAAATCAATGTGTGTGAGCTGATGTGGACTCTCCAAAAGTGGATAAACTCACTAGTGAGAAATGCTTTCAATTCAAATAAAATGATATTATTATGATATGATTGATATAGGCATGTACACACCTTCTTATTTGTATGTTTTGTTATCTGGCCATCTTTCATATTAATCTGACTGCATCTCTAACATAAGCTGGGTGCTGTTTGGTAAGGTAATAACAGGGTGAAAGTACTAAACATAAACACTTTGCACCCTGGATCACTGATTCATGAAATTAGGGTCCTTGATGTGTTATATGTGATGTGCTTGTGTATTCCAGATGAGACTAAAGACACTTTTGGACCTTGTGTGAATAATAAAATATATATTCTTGTATGATATTCTGTCCTATGCCGTGCACACACACTAATAGCAACCCTCTGCCCTCTCTCCCCAAAGGCTCGTCCTATTTCTTCAAAGGGAAGGAGTACTGGCGAGTGCCGGGTAGTGACATGGAGGTGGAGGCAGGATACCCCCGCCTCATCGCTAAAGACTGGCTGCTGTGCACTGAGATGCAGTCGGACTCTCCAGACACAGAGCCCAAAAGCACCGAGACCAGAATCAACGTGCACCGTCACCCAGACCACGCAGAGAATGGATACGAGGTGTGCTCCTGCACCTCTGACACAGCCTCGCCTTTAGGCAACCGCCCCTCCCCATCTCCCATCTGGCTGCTGCTGCCTCTCTGGACGCTCTCACTGGCCCTCCGCTCTGAACTGCTATGATGCCAAAGCATGGGACAAAGTTCCTGAGCTGACTGGAAGGCCGGTGGACACTCAGTCAAACCATTAACTGGAAAATTTTGTTCTTATTATTAAATTTGGTATCGTTTTTGCTGTTATTTATTTCACAAGCCTTTTGGTGGGCTTTGACATCTAAAGTAGTCATTCTTATAGGCATCAACCAACTTACAATGCTTTACAATGTTTTTTCTTGAGCGGTCAAACTGCCTAATTTCTGAAAGAAAAAAGGTAAATGAACAAAGAATCAACAGTGATTATTTGTCTTCATGAGCAGCATGTTTACAGCAGCAATGTTTCACATGCAGACAGGTGAAAGGCATCCTGGGATGTAGGCAGGTGAATGGCACACACATACACGCACACAGACTGTTGCCTATTTTATGAAATTACAGCAGGTGCTTTATTACAGGCTTGGTTCACTAGATTTACAAAACAACAAAGAAAATTCTCTAGTAGTGTCTATCTGTGCAGATAGTTTGAATTTTATGTAAAGATATCACTCTCAGATTTATATCTTCATGCTAATACAGTGGAGGTGAATGGGATTTCGTTTGTGCTGTTCAACACATTGAAAAATGACAGATGTTTTGCAAAAAAATTCCCTGTTGCTTTGGATAATCCACAGAGCTCAAATGGACTATTTCTATGGTGAAAAGAAGTAGTTCTAATGAAAACAGTTTACAACAAGGTCTAGAAAATTATCCAGAGAAATGGGGACACAACACAAATGAAGGGAAAACACAGTGGTGTTGAACTTTTTAAATTTAATTTATCAATTTCCATTCACCTCCATGATATCGGATGTCTGAAAAACTGAGGAAATAATGCCAAAACTATCTGCATGGTAGGATACAACCAGAGGCAAGTGAGATTTTTGTTAACTGTGGACACACAGACACACATATCACTCCAAGGTCTGAACTAGGGTGACTGTAGTGCTTATGATAAGCATGAATATCTCACAGACAGTTTGCAAACTCTTCTTACAAAAAGTTTTGTGAGAGCTACAGCGATGGATGGATGAGTAGGTGGATGGACTCTGTCAATATCAGTTTCTTTGCCTAAATCCCTTAACTGCTCTCCAATGTGAGAAAGTGCTGCTCATGTACGCATCTCCACAGGTTTTTTATTTTCACCTCTGGCTCAGAAGCATTCCCTACTCTTGGTTTAGTCGTATCTTTTGTATCAATTTCAGATAAAATTATATTCCTGTTTATTTGACATTGCTTTGATCAGGTCATAGAGTTCACAGAGCCTTTTTGTGACTGTTGGATAATTTCCTTCACTCCCCCATCAAACGCCTCCTGAAGACAAGAGTCACAACATGGCTCCTGGATTTATTCTTGCTGTAAAGATATATTTACCTATAGACTGATATATTTGAGTTGAGATGTTCTGCGGGTATTGCAAAACCAAGTGGACTGTGTATATTTTAAGCTGTGTTTTCTAATGTAAAATATTTTTGTAGAAAAATTAAAAAAAACTCTGAATGACTTTATTGGCTAAGTGTGGTCTCATGAGTTTGTATTGAAACATTATATTTCGAGTCTTGTGTGGGCTGAGTGTGTAATTATTTGGTGTCATTGAAAGGGAGCCGGGGCTTGAAGACAGATGAAGGTAACATGACAGCTTGCAGACACCAAATGGGGAGCAACTCTCCATCTCTCTGATGTTCTTAAGCATGTTTTTTTTTCTCATGTGATGGTCATTGCTGTTCATCATGAATGCAAAACAGCATCACGTCAATCACATGCCACACACTCACTCTTTGATTTGCTGGCAGACAACTATACAGTTACACCCGTGTTCCTTAAGGAAAGCAAATCAGAGGAGTAATGTCACCTAATCCAAAAATATTCACCAGCTCAGATACTGCTAACTCAGAGATCAAAGTTAACAGGATGTCAGGCCTGTCAAGCCTTGGAGACTCACACATGTACACAAGTACACAAATCGAGCACCACAAATTGAGTCCTTAGTTACAACCTCAGCCATATTACAAAATTCACTAATGTCACACTTGTGCACAGACACAAACATATGCATGTCTATGTAGGTGTTTGTGTGGATGTTTGTTTATTTACTCTACCCAAGGGCTACGGAAGAACCCCCACCAAATTACTGCAGACCCAAAACTTCTTTCTGTTTTGAGGTAAAATAAAGTTTAAAAGTTTAAAAAGTCACCCAATTGATATTTCTGCTAACAGCAGCAGTTTTCCTTCCTTCCCTCTTGACACACTCGAGTGGTATTAATTAACTGGTGTGGCTCAGCAGCCACCAGAGCACCTGATGCCACAGGCAAATGCAGCAGAATGGGTCACTTTCTGGCTGTTACATTCTGTTTAGTAAGAAACCATTAACAGACCAATTATATGTCTTAATGTTTTAATCTGGAATGTTTCCTGAAAAGTGAAAGTTCTCATTTTACAAAATACAAGTTCTCTGAATATGCTAAAATAGTGCCATCACACATGGAGTCTCTTCTGTAGTTGACACACTCTCAATGCTCGAGTCTCCAGATGGGCCAGGCAGAACCAATCAATCACTCTGTAACTAAAATATGCAAGGCTGGAGGAGCTGCTTGCAAAGCTGAGAACTTGCAGCGGGGTGGTTTACAGCAAGGGATCGTACAGTAAGAGGAGAAATGAACAGTTAGTGCCACACTCATAGATGGATACAGGCGTTAGAAACAGACAAACAGGCAAACTGGAAATTGAAAGAACTGATGGCCAGAGAACAAAACCACCGAAAAACATAGAAAAAGACAGACAGATGTGAAGAAAGAAAAAAAATATGAAATATCATCTCCAGAGAGCCGATGGAAAGATAAGGAAGCAATTTAGCAGTATGTAAATAATCCAGAGGAGATAAGGAACAGTTTCCACTCGTAGCTGTTCATGCACTCTGTTAAAGGAAAATTCTGTATATAACTTGGGCATTATTTTGATACTTTTGGTCATCATTTCTTTCAGTTATGACAACAATATACTCACCAAAGCCACTGTTCATATCTGGGTACAAGATGGCATCGCTACAACAAGGTCAGATGAGGCAAGAAACACAAGCATTCAGGTGATCAGACAGTAAACTCTGATGTCTATAACTTAGGGGCCTATGATCATCTGATTGCTCATGTCTCTTACCCCATCTGACTTCTTTTTAGCAAAGTTGCCACGTTCCCAGATCTAGGATTGATCCCTAAAACTACAAAAATAAGACCCAAGTTGTAATACACTGGAATTACACTTTGACATAGCATTTTCTAAATGAAAGCCTGGCAGAGAGAGCTGTGTCAAAGCCAAAGGTCCTCTTGTTTGAACAGATGCTACTTGTCAGAGATATGACAAGGTGCTACTAATAGAAAAGGGCAACGCGAAATCAATCACATCTATATATGAGTCTGAGTTATGTGAGTTTGTGTGTGTGTGTGTGTGTGTGTGTGTGTGTGAGTGAGTGAGAGAGATAGAGAGAGAGACAGCTTGCCTCAGACAAGGGAGGCTAATGCTCTGCAGTGATATGCATTCTGAACCATGCTCTATCAAACACTCTCACACTCTCTTTGTACCGCTGGTAGCTTGGCTAACCCCGCGCAGACACATGCATATGATTATTTCTGTGTTTGTGTGTGTCTGTGTGGATTTTTGGCTGTCAGGATAGCCCTCCATAGACCAGGGGAGTGGTGGTCATGGGGGAGAAGAGCAGCTGTTGTTGTGGCTGTCCATTTTTTTTTTTTTTTGCATTTCACCCGTCCTCACACACATCAAAAAGCTCGGAGCAGGACCCATGAAGCTGGCACAGGTGCAGAGTACACAACCCAGTCCACTAAACACCTGACAGGGAAAAGTGCTCGAGCCGTGGGAAATGCTGCGAGGAGACGGGATGCCAGGGTAGTTGTTTTTGGACCACAGTGAAATTCCACAAAATATCTTGAACAGGCAAAGCCCAATTGTAGGTTATACAGTACTGTAAAATCCAGGTATATATGCACATGGATGATTCATAAGTTATGAATCTAACTCTCTCTCTTACACTGCAAGCTTGACTAAAACCAAGTCAGACATGAGTGTGTTCAGTCATGGTGCCTTCATGTGTATTACATATATGTAAATGTGTGAAATGCTGCTGGTCATGAAGCCTTTTCTTTAACCAGAAATGATACTTGAAGGCCTTTGCGCCTATTACTAATGGCAGAGTTCCTGTGGGCTGAGCAGAGCCAATCAATCAGTCTGAAGTGAACCACACTGAAGCTGAAATATTCACTGCCAGAGCATTTTCCTGCAAAACTTAGTGTGTCGTGGGATGGTTTTGAGAGGATGTTAACTGTGAGGTGCACTGCCTGCTGTAGTGGCAAAGAGCTTAGCATTGCTTCCTAAACACTCTGAAATATATTGTGGTTATCTGAATTCTAAGCAACTTTATTTTTCATGGCTTATGCAGATAATATAAAATAAAAAAGAAATTTCAGTCGTTCATTGCAAGAGGGTTTTTGGTCGTTTTCATGTGGGTGTTTGTGTGAGCTTCCTGCAGGTTCTGCACTCTCCCCTCAAGCCAAACACATGCAGGTGTTTGTGATCAAGTGAATTACAGACTCTGAATTGCCCACTGCTGGCAAACATCATCGTGACTCAGAGCAACGTGACTTTGCTTTATACTGTAATTATTAATTCATACTGAAAAGTGCCCATTGTGACATGTGACTGTTTTGTTTTGTTTTTTTATTCCATGGGTTAATTGACTTCTCTGTATTTTTCTAAATAACCTCAACCCCAGATTTTAAGAAATTTATCTTTAATTCTTGTTGTTTTAAAGCTTAATAATAGTACTGGATAAGGTTCACACCTGTTTCAATGGTCTAAATGTAAATATGCAGAAAAGTGAAACCTATGGTACGTATACAAGATTTGCATCTAACATTTGTTGGTGCTTTGCTGCTCTCTGCTGGTAATAAAATATAACATTTTGGCATGAGTTACCAAACCAGCAGGATGATTAATTTCACAGAAGTGGAGACAGAGTCTATGAAGACAGATCAATCATGATTTGTTTTCTGTAATTCACCTAAAGGAGGAACTTGTGTGTTGTATGATTTTCTTTTTTACTCAGTCAACACTGAGCACAGTAACCAAAAACACCTGTATACATGATTTGAAAATGTCTAACTTTGGTGACACCAAGTGGTAATATAAAAAAAAACCAACTGTTTTCTACAAAAGCCATGAGATTAATTTGAAAGATGCTACAATCTCATAATTGTAGACAAAAGGGCTTTTACAAAATGTGTGGAACTCTGCTGACTTTTCTTTATCTGTGCTTAATTGTTGTCAACAAAGCTCAGTCATATCCCACATGTGATAATTTGGTCCTAGAGCAAGAAATAAAAATTACCTTTGACTGAAGCGAGCTAAAACCCTTTCATTGTTTCTTTCAGCATTCCTTCAGATTCCTCCTGAGCCAGCTGAGAGCAGTCCTTGTACCAGAGGTTTCTGTGGGGGTCTCAGCTCTGATCTCCTCCAGAGTCTCGTTATTCTTCTTTTCAGAGGTTTTGACTAAAGGCTGTCCTTCTGGGCATTCTTTAGACAGTTTTTATTAGATCTACAGTCACTTGAGTTTTATACGTATATATATATATATATATATATATATATATATATGTGTGTGTGTGTGTGTGTGTGTGTGTGTGTGTGTGTGTGTGTATTATTGTTAATTAATATATACTTAAGAACTTTTGGAACTAAACTTAACTTTATTTTTACTTTTTGGGCCTTCTTTCTTTATCATTTTTTCTTTTTTGTCAGATGAAAAAAATGTCCCTCATCTTTCAGCTTCTTTCTACCTTTTTGTCAGCTGCCCCTTCCTGTCTCCCTTTTTCAAGAGGTTCATATGTTCATTTGCTCACACTCTCTCTGTTTCCTCATCTGTCATCCCTTTCTTCTCTGCCTTTACTTTCTCTTGCCCTTCTCTTTGTCTTGCCTACTTTCCTTTCTTCCCCCTCTAATTTTTCAGTTTAATCGTTTCATTAATTTCTCTCTTTTCTCTCTTTCCATCAATTCTTTCTCAATTTCCTTTCATTTGTCACACTTTTCAAGCTAAAAGTTGATGACTCATTATTCCTTTTGCATGGAAATCTTTCCCTCCTCTTCCAAGTTTTAAGATGTCCTTGATCAGACCTTTACAGCACTTACAGTATAATTATTGTCCCCACTTTTATTACTTTGTCTACCATTGAATTTTAAATTTCTTTCTCCTGTCGTCACTCCATTCCTCCTTGTCTGCTGACACCTTCAACTAAAACTAAGTAATAACTGGACATCCAATGCATGTAGTTACATTTATATTTATATGGATATTTATTTTATGTTTAGTCAAGAATACTATTAACATTTTGAATGCATAAGAGAGTAAACACAACAGCATAATAAAGTGTTATTGCTACAGTGCAATACCACAAGGGAAGCTTGAGCTCTAGAAGCTACTATGTAGAGCTGAATGTTGTTATTTGTCTGTCAGTTTGCATTTACAAACATGCAATTTAGCCTGTAATGAAACTTAACCGAAACAGATATTTTACCAAAAAACTGAGAATAAATAGAATAATTCACCAACCATCATGCATTTCTATATTAGGTGTTTGTGGATGATACATTCCATTAATTCCATTAATCATGCATGTTATGACAAAATACTTTCACAAGAGTGCAAGAAAGAAATTGGACACATTTAAATACATTATTTGTATTATTTGTATGTTACTCATTACCAGGACATATTTTAGACAAGACAACAGCATTAAGCAAGTATATGTAGTATATGTATGATTAATTGAAAGTCATTCGAGTTTCTAATGCATTATCCGGTAGGTGGCAGTATTGCCAAAGAAGAGCCATAGTGAAACTTCATTGTGATTTCTAGACATTTTTTTCTTAACTGGACAGTTGTGCGGTAAAGGTGAAATTAATAGCCCTAGATTTGTGTGTTATTAAAAAACAGAAAAATAGTATAAGACATATGTACTGTATCTGTCTTAGGTATCATTATTACATTTAAATATTTGAACAATTTAGCTTTAATGTTGCAGCTTCATGATTCAGTCTTGATCTTTGGCCTATCAGTTTTGTGTCTGAGGTTGTCACTGTGGTTCTGGGTGATAAAGATTCTGCAGAAGGTGTTTTTTTAAGGGGAGTAAAATGCAATGCATTCCCACACGTACACACACACACAAACAGAAATACAAACCCACGCCATCTAAGCGGTGATCAGATCACGGAGCCACATCACCAGACTCGCCGCCAGGGTCATGCAACTGCATCTTCCAGCTGCAGCTTTCAGACTCACTTGTCGAAACTGTTAAAACCACAGTATTTCCTGTACCATTAGATATTTTTACTGCAGCAGAACTGATGCATTGCAGAAACACAAAGACACAAAAATCTAAAGCAAGAGAAATGCTTCTGACACTTAAACATAACATAGCACTTTGCAGTATCATTGGCGATCTACAGTTTGCTCTAACCTTAATCTGTAATGTAATCTAAAACATTGACAATCCTGCTAAAATACCATCAGCAGAAGCAGACTTTTCTTTATTAACTGTAGTATAGTTGCAGAGGTGACACATGCCTCAGGCAGGAGCAGACTGAATTCCATCTCCAAGTCTGAAGTTGATTTAAGCAAAGAAGAAATGTTTCAACATGCCTACAGTTGGAGCGGATTAGCCTAATAGAGGCAGTAAGCCATCCTCTCCAAGAGTACTGTAAAATCAGGGGAGGTGAATCATTCTACTTAGATAAACAATACGACAATATTGTACAGTATGCACATCCTCAAACACAACTTTCCCAAAATACACACTCATAAACAGCAGCACTGGGTTCTTGTAATGGAACATTTGAAAGACAGATTCATGTTTTTGTTTGAAATTCAGCTCGTTGAATTGCTCAGATATCCCTTGAGCCATTCAATCTAAGTCAAACATTAATAGGAGGCACTAGATTTACTTTGAAAAAGAGAGAGAAAACTAAAGATAGATTTAATATGTTTTTAAGACAGAATACAAGTTGAAATGAGGTTTGCATGTCTATTTTTAAAAGTCCCGTGGACACCAAACCAGACGCCTGTCACCCTCAGATTAACACATTCAGAATATTCCTGATTTATCTGTGAAACCCCTGGACTATCATGTTAGAAATTCTGCACATTTGAGGACTCTCTCTGCACATCTTGTGTTCTTTGACCACAGGGGTTTTGAGGTTGAAGGTTTGAGGCAAGCACCTCATGGGCCTCACTGGGCCTATTTTGGACCTTATTGACCAGGCGTCTGGTTTGGTGTTTATGGGACTTTTAAAAATAGACACGCAAACCTTATTTCAACTTGTATTCTGACAGAATATTGACCATTAACCCATCTGCAGATACTTTTGTTTGTCGTGTGAATGATTAAGTTTTAACTTCTCATCTTATTTTGTTCCTTTTCCCCTTAGGTAGCTTGTAGAAATCCTCTTATTGTGCTCTGTCTGACAGCATAATATACTGTATATTCTGTATCAGTTTGTTCCAGTTCTTAAGTATATCTATATGACACTGGGGCTGAGTGCAAAATATACAGTATGTAAACCCTATATGTGCCATGTTTTTTGTGGCATCAAATTCATATATTCTGGGTTTTTTGTGCATTATTTTAGACACATTTTTCCCAAAACTTCCCTGATATATTTGGTCATTTTGGAAACTTTGGGATCCCCACAACTATCTGAAATTAAGTTCTGTGAGTTTGAAAAGAGTTTAGCTGAACAACAATGGCAGGTCATTTATTTAAATCATCTGTTGAGATTAAAAACCTCTCCAGAATGAAATTCATGTAGGCTTAAACTCATTGGGCTTTAATCCTTGAATATTGTCCTCTTAAGTCTGAACTGCTGCTCTTCCCTTCCTCCCATCAGTCTTTCATGTGAACGGGCTGCTAACTGCTAACTCCCTCAGGGAGCCCGCTCTCCTCCCAGGACACTTAGAATTAGCATAATCCTACATGGTACATGCCACTAAGTAAACCACCTGAAATGTGCGGTTGCATGTATTTGCAAATGTAGCACGGTGCCCAGTGATTGTGAGCAGACAATAGTTAAATTTTTAGACAGACAATCTTGTGTTTTTTCAATTGAAGTCTGTCTCAGGCTGCATGCAGAGACACTGTCACGAATGCAACCAGCTTCACACCAAATCCAGCAATGCATGAAAAACTGCAGTCTTCCAGTTCATTTCAATGGGGGCAGTGCATTTACGCTGCAGGAGTGGGGACCACATAGGTCTCAGCAAAAGAACACAGTGGCCTTCCTAGAGAAGGGTCCAACTGCAGACTACCCTCTTGAGGCCCCAGTTCAGTGAGCCAATGAGGTTTGAGCATGAGTAGTAGGGTTCCGTTGTATGAAGTACATAAACTCTCACTTATTTCACCTTAAGAAACCACCAAAATCTGTTTCTGAACAAATTTGAAGTGAGAAATAAGCAAACGAGCTTCTGAATCGTCACTCATATTAGATCTACAAGGCATAATTTAAAAGTTTGTTCCGACCCTCATAAGGCAAGTGCACTACTGCACTGCCAGTTACCACTGCTTTCTTAGCTGTGCTTCAAGCTTGTGGGGGACACCGAAGTGAAGCAGCAAAGCCTCAGACAAGTACAACTAATAATTATGTTTTATGGTGTGACAATGCTGTGGTCAAGGTCTGGTTAGGTTTAGTCACAAAAACCACTTAGTTAGGTTAGGGAAAGATCATGGTTTGGGTTGGTATTGTCATGGCAATATTAAACACCACAACAACGTTGTTACAATTTTTTGTCACTGTCCTGATTCATGGTTGGAAACATTCCAGATAGCAGTCAGTTCTGGGCCGATTCTGGTTGTCTTTAACCAGTCGGCTGAGTTTACAATGTTGACTGAATCCACCTTGCTCGTATGTGCACATGTCCTTGCTGGGCCAGAACTGGTCACACCAACAGATACTACACCACCCAGCATTTTTTTAAATCCCAGGGATGGCGGAGAGAGTGACATTGTTTGTTTTTAACCATAGTATGCCCCAAATGGACAAGCACAATTCAACAATAACAAGCCAACTGCAAGTTACATGCATTTCTTAAAATAGCGCATCTCGCTAGTTTTTATTCCCTGTAGTCTTTGTTTAGTCAACCACAATCATAAATGAAAGGAAAGGATGTCAATTCCCTGGCAGCAAGCACTATCGTCCATGCCGGGCACACCGCCAGCAAAACCCAGCGCCCCTTTCAACCTTGTTGTGAAAAAAAGACGGCCTGTCCAGAGTGCCGGGAGGCCTGTCGACAGGCTATATTCAGTGAGTATATTTGCTTTGTAGAAAATCGTATTTTGTTTCGTACAATTGAAATGTTGTCACTGCTAGTTGTGCTTAAGTGTGCTCTGTGTTTATACCGTAGTTTGGATAACATTAGGTAACCTTTTCTTTCCAAGCTAAAATCTTAATAGCTGCAGCTAACCTTGCTAGCTAGTTCAATAACATTAGTTGGGCTAAGGTTAACCCAACTAATGTTACTGAACCAGCTAGTGATCATAGTACTGAAGCCAAAGCATACATCATTAACCGCTAAAGCTGTGCGCTGTGTGCTGTGTGCTTTGGCTTCGGTACTATGGAATAATTTCCATAAAATTAGTAGTTAAATGGTTTGAGTTTTCTGTAAGAAACAGAGAAACAATAGGCAAAACTGTAACGTTGGACTAGTGTTACAATGGGCTGTAAATATTTCTCATATTCATATTTTTCAATTTATTATTCAAAATCTTTGCTGGATCATAGAATTTTGCCGCATTGTGTTAGCCCTGTACTAACTGAATTTTTATGTCTTTATAAACTTCTGTCCGCATCAGCTGCCGTAAGGAAGAGCCCTCTGACATCAAAGGCCTCTGAACATGAAATAAGAGATGTTCCTGAAGAGGTGGTTGCAGCTGGCAGTGGATAGAGAAGGGAGTAGACAGTGAGCCTGAATCTCTGAGGCACCCTGAAATGGGATTTCAAGAAAGCACTGAGTCTTGATCAAAGAAATTCAGTTGTATTGTTGATTGTCAGCCATGTTGGTGGCATGAATTTGGGGTCCTGATTTATCCTTTTGATCCAGTTCAAGAATGTGAAGTACTCCTCCACCCCTCCGCAACAGGCCAGGGTTAGTTGGACAGTCCAACCCTTTAGTCCAGACTGAAATATCTCAACAACTATTGAGGGAATATCTTTTTGAAGAATGGTGTTCATCTCTCCAGAAGAGTTCCAGAGACTTGTAGAATCAATGCCATGGCTGAGGAGCACCACTCTTATTCCCTCATCTGGTGTTTTGATGATGGTGGTGGAGAACGCTGTGTAACACGTCAGTCCAAAATCTCCCACAAGTGTTCAATTGGATTGAGATCTGGTGATTGCGAAGGTCATAGCATGATTCACATCATTTTCATACTCATCAAACCATTCAGTGACCTCTCGTGCCCTGTGAATTGGGCCATCGTCATCCTTGAAGAGACCACTCCCATCAGGATAGAAATGTTTCATCATAGGATAAAGGTGATGACTCAGAACAACTTTGTACTGTTTCTCAGTGACCCTTCCCTCTAAGGGGACAAGTGGACCCAAACCATGCCAGCAAAATGCCGCCCAAAGAATAACAGAGCCACCAGATCCCCTCATAGGGGTCAGGCATTCAGACCTGTACCAGTTTTTCCTTTAATTTGTCACCTGTCTGTATATATCAACATATTTCTGTGCCAACCAGGGCTTATTTGTGTTGCACTACCCTCTGTTCCACAATGTATTTTTTACATAGTGTTTCTTTAATCTGTCTTTCTGAAAAGCTGAAAAATGATACCAAATTATTTTGGTATTTTGTTATATTCTAAGAAACAGGCCATCTACTATTTATTAGCACTTGCTATAATATGGCATTATTTGGCATTCAACAACTGCAGCTCAGTCAAATTGTATTTGTATGATCAATTTATCTAGAATATTAACAGAAAACCTGAGTATCATGTCTCAGCTTTTCAGAAACACTGATGAAAGAAATGCAAAAATACACTCTGGAACAGTGACTGATGTGGGGTGGGACTTTGGATCTCCATGACAACAAGGAAACCCTTCATGCAGTACATGGTCCAGGCCTGAGCCAGCAGCACATCTTTAATTTGATATCAGAGATGGGCCAAAATATTAAAATTAGAATGTTACAATATGTGGGCCAGAACTGGACCACAGCCTTTTACTATTGTGTCAAACACATTGGGCAAGGCAGGCCTATTTGTTTTTTATTTATGACAGTTATGCATGTATGGGCCAAACTTGGGCCAAGGAACTGGGTGTATACGGGGCCAGAAGAAAAGCAAACATGTAGTCCATGTATGGGCCAAATTAATTTTGCTATCTGGGATGACACTCATGGTTGGAAATGGGAAGTGAACAGTGGACTCCTGGAGTTAAGTCCACTTTTTTGCCAGGGCAATAATACCTGCCTGAGAGGGGCCTGAGGAAAGAGCTCTGAGGGGCTGAGGAGAGAGCTCTGAGGGGCCTGAAGAGAGAGGTCTGAGGGGCCTGAGGAGGGAAGTGCAGCTGTTGGACCTTCTTGGTCATCCGGCAAGAGGGTGAACCAGACTCAACTTTTGCCGAAACACAACTCGACGTCACATTGTGGTGACCATTCACATACATGCAAGCGCACATTCCTAGTGGATTACTTTGTAATGTGAATGTCTTTGGCTGTTTACTTTGTGATAATCGCAACTAAAGATAAAACAGTTGCTGTTGTAAAATCCTGTCTGTGAGTTTTACAAACTGCTGTGTTTTGGCTTCTGATAAATGAATTCATCTGTAATTCCAACTTGAATTCCTGTACCGTATTTCATTGTCTCACCAGTACCTCAAACAACATGCCCCCACCCTTGTAGCCCCTTGCATCATAGTGCCGGATTTGATGTGAATGCAAGGGTACCATGAATGAAAGGTACCATGAGGGGGGGCAGATGGCCTCTTAGGATTAGCAGCATTGTCAAGGGCAGACCCCAACTCCAATCACCTCTGTAATCTCTAGACTTGTTCTCAATACACAACCAAAGCTGCCAGGAAGGGACCTGTTTGTCTGCTCTTCCATCCCCCCCAGGCACATTGAAATTCTGTTTACTGTCCTTCAACTTGGACTTAGTACTTATTTCAGTCCCATTGCATAGTGTCTGTCTGTGTACAGTTGCAACACTACTGGATTTATCACAATCAAGTCTCAGGTAGATGGTTTTGTCTGTGTGAAGACTAATCATAACTGATTGTTTTGTTTAATCCATTAATATTTGGAGTCCCTAAAAGTCTGTTTGGATTTCATTCAGACTAGCCAAATGAAGGATGTATGATTGTGTCCCCATTTAATAGATTAGCATCCATATGTAGGATCAAATCAAACATCTCCTGCACTGCAACTTTGGCATAGTTGTCTCTTTGGGATGAGAAATGCCAAAATGTCAAAGATTAATGACTTTGCAGTTTTATATGCATAAAAAGAGACACCACAACATACCAGTATTGAGATGGCCCATGTATGAGAAATGAAACAATAAGAAACCAATATCTACATACAGTCCCATAGTATGGCCACTGACTTGTGAGTTCACAACAAAAGCTCAACACATCAGGTAATGTTCTCACCTGCCCCCTCGGTCTGCTCCGACTACACCCTCTTGGCTGTTAAGACTCCACCCTTTCTGGGATGACCAATCAAGTTCAAGGCTCAGGCCTTTCAAGAGTAGAGATCCCTGATGTATTTGACTTCAGTGTTTGAACATCTCAAAGCAGCACAACAAACTTCTGCATCAAGGATCCGCTGGTTGCTGGAGACAGAAATATGCAACACATGTCCGGTAAGTTTTACCTTGTTGTATGAGCATGCATGTGCAAATGGACTAATGTTAAAAGAGGGGAAAATGCATTGTAAGGATTTGTTCATTTATTCCATTGCATGAAAAAATGCAATTAAATTGTCATGAATATTTAACTTTTTATTTTGCTATATTTTGAATAATGAAAACTGAGATCAAAATAAGGATGTGCAAAACAATTCCCACCCTTTATCTCTAGTATAAAACATTTAAGTAGAACTAAAATATATGATGTCTTAAGTTCTGCTGTCTTATCCTGATCACACACCTATATTTGATATCTTTACCGTAAACTTCATACTGGGATAAACAAGTTACATGTTCTGTAAATAGGTCTGTAAGTTTATATATATATTTGTCTTGTCTCTACAGACTCCAAATCTAATCTAAACATGCCCCGTTCCCCCCCGGCAGCTGACTCATACCAGCAGGGCTGCATCAGGATGACACTGGAGAACTCTGATCTCTGGAAGTCCTTTCACAGCATCGGAACAGAGATGATTATAACAAAGCATGGAAGGTAACAACGCTGGTGCAGTTTAGTTGGCTACTGATTTAAGATTTAACACACATTCCAGTTACCAGGGTATTTCCCTGCTTTCTGAAAATACCAGTAGTAGTTTGTATCATTTATCACCAAAACCTACAGGAAATTGCCTATATGCTAAGTTTACAACACATATAGCATGCAATTGTTTTTCAAAAATTACAGGGTTTGATTCAATCATTTTGCAAAAACATGTAAACCAATCCATAACTAATGAGTTGTGTGTGTTTTTGTTTTAGGAGAATGTTTCCACACTGCAGTGTCAGTCTATCTGGGCTCCAACCTTTTGCCAATTATGTCATCATGATGGACATGGTTCCTGTAGACAGCTTCAAATACAAGGTATGGTCATACGCAACATCTTGGAGTTGTGATTTTCGCAGTGTTCTACATTTTGTTCTGTTTGCTGACAAAAAAATTGGATTAAAACCAACAGACTGCAGTACGTAAAATGCAGCAGTCTGCAGCCAGACATTGGCCTTCCCACTCTGGGCCATTCACCGCTGCATATCAAAGCCTTTCAATGCTTCCTGTTTGTGTACTCTCGGCTGGAGGCCCAATCAATTAGCATCTCATTCACTGATAGTGAATGGGATGGAGCAGTGAGTCATCCATACATCCAACGGCTCTTACATCAACTACTCTGGCCCATTTGGTCACAGACATTGCTTTTAGCATACACTTGAAAACAAAATGAATGGAGTGAACTTTGAGAGAATTTCATTTGGTGTGGTGGTCATTTTGAAACATTTTGAAAATGCTACTAACAAACTCTCTCACATTTTATCATTCACTATGAAAAAAACCCAAAAACATTTCAATAATTCATGAAGAGTTCTGATTAATTAGACATGTCCTGAAGCCTCACACTTGGCAACCCCCTACTTTTTTCCCCCTCTGTAGTGGAAAAAGGAGCAGTGGGAGGTCGCAGCGAAGGCAGAGCCCCAGCCCCCACGTCGGACATACATGCATCCAGACTCGCCTGCCACAGGAAGTCACTGGATGAAGCAGTCGTTGTCTTTTCTCAAGATGAAACTCACCAACAACACCTTGGACCAGCATGGTCATGTAAGAAACCATCTTACTTTCTTGCAGAGATGAAGTGATTATAACATGCTGTGTTTATCCTTTGGCTTGCTTGACCATATATTTTGCTCACTCCCTTCTTTTCACTCATCAGATCATCCTGCACTCCATGCATCGCTACTTCCCCAGATTTCATGTCATCCAGGCAGACAGTCCTTACACTGTCCGCTGGGGCCCCTTTCAGACTTTCTCCTTCCCAGAGACGACCTTCACTGCGGTGACTGCTTACCAGAACCCAAAGGTATAAACATGTAAACAATAATCTAGAGTAAAAGATAACATTAACATGATAACACATGCAGGAGCAAACTGGGTATTACAGATGTTGAATGATTAAACCTTTAATCTCATCACAACTAACTTTTCTTATCGCCTTTTTTAAGATCACCAAATTAAAGATTGACCACAACCCCTTCGCTAAAGGATTCAGGGAGGGTGGCACCCATTCCCACAGTAAAAGGTATGTTTACAGTTTTTATTAGGGAAGAAATTTGTTGCAGAGAGGTTCTCCACTACTTCATAAGCACATATATAGCTAAAACATTATCTCTTATGCTTTTTTAAAATATTGTTTTCTTTTTTTCTCTTTTTTTCATAGGTGTCGTTCAAATAGAAGTCCTCCTGCAAAGAGGGCCACACTGGACAAGGCAGCTCTTTGCAAGAGTCCTCCAGGTAAGTTTCTGTAATTGCTGAGATATTCATTAATACAGTATATCATCTGTATGTATATCAAAGTGTCTGCATTTAAGTTAATTGAATCATAAAATAAGTTTCATTCCCAAATTGAAGCATCATTGTCATGAAATCATACCATGCCAAAAGACTGTCTAGATAATATGAATATATGCTCCTTTAGAACAATGTGCCAACATCCTCACACCACATCCTCTTAAACACTGTATTTCCCTCTCAGGCCTGCAGAGGATGCCCTCTACCGCTCAGTCAGTGGAGGCAGGGAAGAATCAGGCCTCTACAGAGCAGTCACTGAAGGGGGGTCACCTTTCAGCCTGGGCTCTGGAGCAAGACCCATCTGAAAGTCTGCACGCTGAGCCCTTGGAGCTGCACGAATACGACTACAGCTGTGAAGAACAGATGGTGCCTGCATCCGTGGCATACCAGCCCTACAGGTCTGATTTAAGATACTCAGGATGACATACATATAATCCGGTGGGATTTAGTGAAGGAAAATAAAATATATAAACAGTCTTATCACATATAGATAAAAGAAATGAATCAGAATGTAACAAGAGGAAGGGAGGCAGGAATGAGACTCCTTCATTGGTTTAAGATACATGGACATGATGATGCATTGAAATAAACCATAATGTCATTTTCTTTTCTCCAGATCTGTGGAATATGCCAGATTTCCATTCCCTTCCAGTGACGTTGATACAGCGCACACCCTCGTCCACCCTGTACCCCATCCACTTGCCACAGCTGAACACAGCACACAACAACACAGCTACCACCACCACCACCACCACAGCAACACAGCAGATTGGAGCCAGTACCCGCTTTTCTCATACTCCTGTTGGTGAACTTTGACCTTTTGCGATGATGACATCATTGGTGGAGGATAAAACCGCTAAAGCCTTGAAGGAATGCTGTTATTATGAGTGAACAAGCAACTGACTGACTACTTCAGCAGTCTGTGTTAAAAGTGTATAAATATGTATAAAGTTTCATGTATTTCCAGGAACGTGTAATGTATGTGGGGCTTAACCTGGACAAAAATTCTATTCATCTAAAGTGGAGATCCATGTCTTCCTGATTTTTTATATTCCTGATCACGCAAGTTCAGGCTGAGCTTGTGCTAAAGTAGGTACTGTATGTGTTTTGAGACATTATATGTACAGTATATTGCTCTGTTTCAAGTCATCTGGGAAATAAGTGGGAAATTTCATCTGCAGATTTGATGAAAAGATACCCATCTGTATTATAACAGACCTTTAATGAGACTGTTGAAGTATCATATTGAGGTATCAAAGGTTTTTTGAAAAGCTTCAAAAAGCTTCCCCTTATTAATTTGGTGCTCATCTATGGCTGAGAGTGGGCATAGCTTAAAACACAGTGTGGCCTAAAAATGACATGCATGACAAAATGTACTTTCAACATCAAATTATGAGGAATATATAGTTTTAAAGTCATATCCAATAAGTCATATAAAATCAGAATAAATACCTGCAGCAAAAAGTTAAATCTTTGTATATTGGTGTTTAGATGCTGAGGAAATAAATATATCACAATAAATGCAGATAAACAACAAGTGGTAAACGTGTGTGATATTTCACTGGATATGTCCAAAATTTGACCCACTGCCTGGTGGTACTAGATGAAAAGTGTCTTCAAAGTTTAGTGTCAATCCCTCCAAAACTTGGTGAGAAAAAACCAAAACAACTTTAACATGTCCATGAAACTACACTGAGGGTTTATAACTCTGCTGCTCAAGTAATATGTTGCTATACTACAACTAACCGAGAGTTCAGCTATTAAATGTCACAAGAACACCAAGTATGTTTTCATCAACTGCATCTGAATCTTTTGAGCACAAATATTACACAACAGTGAACTTAGGGGCGAGAAGGATGGAGCAGTGAGAGACAGTCCAAGAGCGGGGGAGTCTGACCTGATAAAACCATGACAGACAGCTAGTGTGGAATTACCATCATAGTCTGGCATAGTTTCCCCAGCAGAAGGCAGGAACGTCTGTGCTGTAAATGTTTTACGAGTGAGAGAGAGAGAGAGAGAGAGAGAGAGAGAGAGAGAGAGAGAGAGAGAGAGAGAGGAGAGAGAGAGAGAGACAGAGAGAGAGAGAGAGAGGGAAGCCATATCTGGGACATGTATAAAGCTTCAGGGAGCAGACACTGCAAAGGAATTTTCTGAAGTACATCAACTAACATGTTTTTGTGTAATGCAATTTTTAACATCACTGTAAAAAATGCATTAGATGTGTTCTTTTCACCAGAGAGAAGTCATGTCTGATACCGTACCAAGAGTAGGTATGGTACCATCAGTCACTGTGTCTCTAAAGGACACTTCATTAATGTCAGACATTTTGGCTGTGAAGAAGTTTGAAACTGTGACATTCTGATTAAAGTGATGGCCGTTGTAACCTCCGGCTCTTCCTGAGGTACCCTGGGTCATCTGGGTCACCCACATAGCTCATCCCGGATTCCTCTCACCTCGCTATAAAATGAATTATAGAAAACAGATGGGGTCAATTAGCGTGCTTGATTTATAATTCCAGCACCAAAGGGCATGTAGGCATTTAGTGAAGGCATTTACCAGAGTCAACCTATGATTGTAAGATCTGTACTGTACAATACTAAGAAAAATACTATGAAAAAATAAAAATAAAAAAATCCAGAGAAAAAATTACAGTTTATGCAAAATATCTCTGTGAGATGCTCGATAAAATTTTGTGTGTGTTCATTCAATTAAAAAATATATATTATTAAAAGTGTACTGCTTGTTTTGGGTGTTCTAATTTCAGTTGGAACATTTAGTCCTATCGTCTGCTGAAGGAGGTGAATATCTATAGGCTCAAAAAGGTTTATTTAACCAGATGGACTGAGATGACTGGCAGTTCCTGGAAGAAGGTGTGAGGGTTAAATATAAGCCTGACTGTGCCGATTGCAATGCTGATTAATGAGTGAGATTACATCTTTTACATCATGTTTGATTACTAACAACTGCAGGACTAAACACTGTGGGCTTTGGAACACATTCAGACGTAAATTCAAATTGACGTAAACTCAAAAATGTTACACTTTATGTTCATTATTTTTGATGAACATTATGATTGTTGGTCTAAACCTGAACTCTGAACTATATCTAATTATTGTTTGTCTGAGAGCTGATGTATACAGTGGTCCTGAGGTGGAAAAACACATTTTAGAGAACACATTTCACAAAACACAACGACATTTTGGAAATCATAATAACATTTAGTCTGTACCTTTTCCGTTTTGTTATTGTGTTGTCTGAAATGTTGTTGTGTTTTGCACGTCAGGGCTTCTGTAGCTGCAGCTCTAAAATCACTGATAGCTCGCAGGTTCAGACGCAGGCTTGAACAAAGAGATTGTGGGCTTAAATTCTGTCTGTCTTGTATAAAGAGACATTTTCTTGCATTGAAGCTCAACCGAAAAACAGGAAACTACCAGAGCATGTACTACATGTTCCTCCATAGGACAGTGTTTTAACTGCTAGACTATACTGAGCACATTATCTATATTATATTAATATTTTAATCAATGTGGAGCCAGAAGTAATTACATAAGTTATCAGTGATAAAATACTTTTGGTTTACCTTAAGAAATAAATTATCTTCATAAATCGTCATATTTTTAAACAGTAAAGATACACTGTGCATTTACTTCTGTGGGTCAAACACTCTACAGTGTGGCAGCTGCCATCACAGCTAGCTTGAGGGCGGTGGTGGTAATGGACTGTAGGCCTGCATCGACCATACCACACATCCATTTACACACACACACACCCATACTGTGCCTCGAGGAGAGGTCAGATTCAACTAAGTTTGATTTATTATGGTCGTTCTTGCTGCAGCCACCGCCTATCGCAGTCCAGAGGTGTACATCGACTGCCTTTAATGGCAATTTAACCTGGCACACACACAGCGAGCACAAGGCATCCAGTGATAAAGGGCAGAGAAAGAACTACAGTACATACACAGTTCCCTCAATGGTGGGATAGCTGTGAGGATCATAATTTCAAAACCTTATGCCCAAACAAAGGAACATAAAACAGATCACAATTGACACACCAGTCAAAAACTCGCTAATGCTATCTGAATCAGAGGTGTTGGATGTTATTCTTGGCAACAGGTAGACTGAGGCAAACAAAGCAGATAGAAATTAAATATACAAACCTCTTCCTCATCACATCCAAATAGACATTAAGGAAGAGAATGATTAAGGAAGTCAAAGAAAAACAAAACTGTTTTTGTGACTGTGATATTACTACGGATGCAGTATGAGTACATCACTTGCTTGAGATTTTATGCAAAATGTATAAGATCTCATCAGTTAATGTTTATATATATTGAGCATAAGTTGTGATCTAAACTTGATTAAATTTGTGCTTGTGACTTCCTAGACACAATCTTAAGAACTCATCTTGTGGGTTATGATGATATGATGTGGCAATTATTTCTAGGCTGCTGTATCATCTGTATGTCAGCACTTTGTTGATGTGCTTTACAGCATGAAGACCTCTGCTATCTGCGTAGAACAGTAGCATACCATAGTCACGGTACATGTACTGTAGAAGCATGTACTGTATGCCTACGGCTAGTACAAATGGGAACAGTTGCATAATCTAGCATATTCATATCTGCTTCAATAAAATCCTAGTGAAGGATCCCTGAATTAGCTAAACCAACATTCTGTATTTATAAGCACCTGCATGTTGCCTGTCAATCACCAGAAGCATTTAGAATACATAATATATGTACTGAACAAACAGCAGCCACAGGATGTGCCCATCTGAAACATTGCCCTTGAAAAGTTTTCCACTCCCCATCTCTAGGTCAGCTGACATTCTTTTATTAGCACTTCATTAAAATTCATTAATTGCTTCCTTTCTCTTGGGCGCAGCCAGAATCTAAACTGGAACTGTCAAAAATTAGAGCAAGAGCAACTGTCCTGTGCTCTAGATACACAACATGTGATGCCAGGCTACTGCAAACACATCTCTTATGTTGTTAAAAAAAAAAAAAAAGACAACACAAGAGGATAAAAGATACCAGACGGAGCAGCTTAAAGAAGTAGACGTAGATTTTATTTTATTTGTCCTGTACATAAAGGGTCAATACCAGCACAGGTGTTAACCATGGGAAATATTAACACATGTAAATGGTATAAGAAAATAAAAAGGCACAATTTTCAATTTTTAAGTAAAAGACAGGCTTTCCTAGAATATGAGAAGAGAGCACAGTAATACTGTTAATGCCATTACAAAACAACTCAGAAGCATGAGAAAAGCAAGTTCACCTCTAGAAAGTAAAGAATCAGGGTGTATTGCTTAATTAGTAGATTTCATTATGTCTGACGAGGAAAAGCCACACTGGTGTGATGTTGCAGACCAGGAGGCATTAAAATGAGAGAAACCTTTATTTAATAAGGAAATAAATGACATTAAGCAGCATTTGGCCACCTAGAACCATCTCCGTGGCCAAGAGGTCATGCACAGAGGCAACCAGCAGGCTTTTTTTCCCTTTTGTAAATGTCCCCTTAGGTACTTTTAGTTTAATAACATCACTCATTTTAACAAAAATGCTTGATTTAACAGCCGACTACAAATTGAGAGAAAATGAAAAAAAAAAATGAAAAAAAAAGAAAGAAAAGAAATTGCAATACAACTAAAGCGGCACAATATTACTCCGAGTGAACAGCTGAGCAATGATTTGAACGAAAAGCACTAAGAGGAGAGAGAGAGAGAGAGAGAGAGAAAGAGAGAGAGGGGGGTGGGGGGGGTGGGAATAGTTCATTTTTACAGCAGAAATCTAGGGGTGAGCACTGTTCGCACGACTGTTTAATCCTCAGCTTCTACTGATCAAATAGAATCGGTTGCAGCACAGTATGAACAAAGATGCTTTCCACTCTTCTTGATGAAGAGTCCGCTTGCATAAAAAGGGATCAGAAATTGTGCACAGACCAAATATTTAAGGAATAAAGCTAGTAGAATATCCTATATGGACAAGAGTAACAGCACATTAAAAACATAAGATGCATAAAAGATGCATTTATCTTACTCTCTGAAAAAGGCATTAATGGGATCTCATTGGCTTGCTGAGACATTTCCTCCTTCCCTGACCTATGCCACTGAAAGTGGGGTTTCTCACTTTCGGTCCTCGTTCTCAGACCGTGACACTGCGAATTTTAGCAAGCTTTGTAGTCACATGCTTAAGTGCTGGCCAGGGCTACTGCTATTGTTGCTATTTGATTTTTTGAAAATCTGTTAAAAACTTCGCACTACTCTGCAAAACGTTGAGATTTATTTTCTAGTGCTTGGTGCTGTTTGTACTAAAAAACAAACAAACAAACAAAAAAAAAAACCTGCTAATCTCTAAGCAATGTCCGTTTAGTTGAAAATAATGTACAGGGCAGTACAGTGAGGTACCCAGTGGACATGCAAAGTCACCCCTCTGCCATATATCTTGTCCGTTACAAATAAAACAAAACAAAACAAAACAAAAACAAAAACAAAAACTATGTTGATCATGTGGCACAAATGTGACACAAATACTAGGAAAAATATGATAAATCACTTATAACCGAGTCATGTCTTATTAACAAAAAGATAAATAGTCTCATCAGCCAGACTTGTGCCAGGATGTACAGTGGGTGGAATAATGGGATCTACTTTGTCATGGAACGACCTTGATCCTCCGCGAACCCATCTCTCCTGCTTCCTCCTGACACAAAAATCACACACACATACACATCAAAAACCTGTTAACCCGAAGAACGCACGGCCAATAAGTGTGCACAATTGTGTGCTTGTGTAATGGTTAAGGTACAACAGTGACTTGATTGTTTGGAGAAATAACATTTGACTGGCTGGTTAGCTCCTTGTTGCCTCAGTGCTCTCCCAAGTCCATAGGGATACTGTGTCTCCCTACTTCGTACAAATATCTGCACATCAACAAAACATACACACACCAACACTTTCTAAAGTTCCCAAGACTTCAAAAATAACAAATATTCAGAGAAACTAAAAAAAGGACAAGTTGCAATGTGGTAAATGTCCATTCACACACATGCACTTATACATACACACACACACATACACTCTCACACTTATGCCCAGTGACCTGGAAACAAAAAAGGATACTAATGCAAAAAACAAAAAACAAAAAAAAAAAAAAAACACTGCCCAGCCCAGAACAAAGACGTGGGAAAGGGAACTGGGATGAAGAGGGGTCAGGTTTTAGTTTTGATCCAATGTCCAAAACTGTAAACAGTCAGAAAGCCTTGCAACGGTTGGCAACAACATAAGGGTCGCTATCATGGTACAGCCCCAAGCAGGCAAGCACGTAACCGTGGTGACACTGGCGGGAAAGGTGGAGACAGCCAGCAGATTCAGGTGCGGGTCGACACTGGCGAGAGGGCCCAGTCGAACGCTTGGGTCAGTCACTCTCATCTGGATTCTGGGGGTCTATGATTTTGACATGGGTGAATGGGAAGAGACCCCGCCGTCCGTTCACCTCTCCCTCCCACTGACCACTGATGTTCATCCGTGTAACCTTGACAATGTCACCGACCTGAGGAGAGAAGGAGACAGGAGGCTGAGTTACAGGAGGGGCAGGGTTTTGTTTGCAGAATAACTGAATGAATTTCAAAATTTGATATATCTATAACATATATATTACATACAAATACAAATACAACAGAGTTTTACATTGCTGTCAGTCATGTCAGTCTCCAGATACTCTACTAGATAACAATTTAAAAAAATGTAGTGCAGGCAAACTAAAAACACACTTCTGGGGGGGAGGGGAGGGGAAGTTTGAGTTTAGTTAATCACACTACCATGGAACCGCAACATTTCGTGGCCATATTTAGCTTAAATGTCGAATGACACATTTTGTTGAAGTGGTCATGATGTGAAAGTAACTACCGGCCCACTTATCACAGTTTATCTATAACACGACAACTCCCTAAAACATCCTGACAGCCTGACACTGGAACGCTTGAGGTAGATTAACAACCAAACAAATCAATTTTCAATCCAAATGTAGTGCAAATTTTAACAGAATTTCTGGAGAGAAAAAAAAAAAAATCAGCAAAAGATAATGCAAATGAATGTGTGTTTCCATCTACTACTGTTGCGCAAAAAAATCAGGTGCATCGAGATGAACACTAGGTGGCGCAAATTGTCCAATTAGGTGTTGTGACATAAATGCAGAAGTCGGTGCAACAACACTTTTCTAAAATTCAAGATTTCATGGTTTTATTGTCATTCTGACACATTGTACACGTAAAGGAATGAAATTAACATTATTCGGTACCCAGTGCAATAAGATATGAAAGCAAAAACATAACCTAATTAAAAGAGTACCAATCAAACCTCAATTGATGGAAAACCATGTAGAAAAGATGGTGGAAACATTAAATTCATGTTTGCTTCATGTATTAAGTTGAAGAACATTACAGTCTCCTCATCGCTCCACACAGATCTGAATCTGAGACGCCATTATCTCTTCAGTGGAGCTGAAGCTGGAGTGACATTATAGTCACATGTTTCATGTAGCCTACATCATCATTTATTTGGTAAGTCTGTTTCCATTGAACTTTGTCTCATTTTGTCACACCAACCTTCCCACTTCAGCCAAGCGTGAAAAATGTTTGTAACATTGAGCAAAATGAGAACATAAACATGTGAATGGAAATTCCCTTAGTGTAATTGCCACATAATGTCCAGCAGATAAAATGAAAACGCCAATATTTAGCCTATTCTTTACAAAAAAAAGAAGAAAAGAGTCAACATTTTTCATAGCCCAAGATAAAAACAAAATGCATTTGTCAAATGACCAATGTTGACTTTAAAAACTACTCCAAATATTAACATTTCACGCTGATTTATTAACTTTTTAAAATAAAACCTGGTTGTCAGATCTCCACATGCGCTACAGTGTGGTTTGAACAGATGACAGAGAGCTGTCGCTCAGATGGGCCTGTGACACCGAATGTGACCCCAATCTGTTTAAGCCATATGTTCTTCATCAGGATTAGAAGGGAAAAGTCTCCATCATCAAAACCATGATTGAAAGGAGAATGAGAGGGCACACTATCTGTAGCTTTAACTTCAGAATGAGACTTCAAGGACATCTAGTCCTACACATTATCTGTAACAATAATCCTTTACGCTACTCTGGAATGACAAGAATGTTACTTAGTCATAGAAAGCTGCTGTTGAATCAGCCTGACAAACTTCCATTGAATGAGTCTGTCAAAAGGACCAGGATGTACTGAAATTAGATCACTATCACTTATGTTTAATAAAAGACTTAAAAAAGGTGAAAAAATAGCTGCCCCTCATACATTTTCACCTTTTAATCTCCATACTTTCAATTTCCAAGTGTTGAAATGCATCTCATTATACGTCAAGGGTACATCAGCATAAAGCTTCATTCTAAGAGGATTTGTTGAGAAGCAGTCATAAAAAAGTAGACTAATACTATGTCATAAAAATAAACCAAGTAGCCTAAATGTCAAATCCTAAAACATAGCAGGACATAACCTGATTTCATTTGTTGGGGACTGCCTGTCTCTGAAGTGAATAAATAATGACTCATAGCTTCTGCTTCTTGAACCCCAGAGGCACCAAAATAGCCACAGTACAAAACTGAAGGCTTTTTACTGTAAGCCTTGACTTATTCCGAGCCAAAGACAGAGATAGATAGAAGAGACATGATGAGACGAGGGAAGGTATGCGTTTATAGTGCTAAGCAAGTTTTAAGGCGGTAAATCAAATATACCACAGGAAATATTTGGGTTTTAGCTAGTTTCTTTATAGTAACTGGTTTCTAGGGTGTCTGGTAGCTTCCTTCTTTCAATTTAAATAACTATGATTGTGAACACTGATTACTCAATACTGCTTAAGTGCAGTTACTAAAAAAAGGTCTCAAAACAATCGACCTGATCTATTAAGGTATGGTTTCTAGTTCTTTTGTGCAAAGGTACTGAAATATTAAATGAAATATTAGCATATTAAAATGTAGAATTTATTGCAGTCAGATAATGGATTTATGGTTATCAAAAGCAGTAATCCAGAGAATATGCTCCTGTTAAGGGTTTTCCCCGGTACTCCTATTTTAGGCCAGAAGAGCAGCAATTGTACCTTCACTGTAATTCAGTACATATGCATTCAGAAAACCCTACAGATGTCTGCATAATTATTTGCTAGTGTTCAGGGGACCACGAACACACATCACTTGCAATTTCAATAGTATCTTTATTCCTGAATCATTGCCACTGAAACAAAAAACTAGAAATACCACCTTGTGGTGTATGCCTCCACCAACCAGTCAAGTTGCAGTTTACATCCATGTCTGTCCAGACTCATAATATTTGTAGTGAAGATTTTGAAGGAATTTAGTGCCATGACAGTAAATGATGCTTCACCAATTCAGTATCTGACCAAATGTGAAATATTGTCACAATCTCCCCCTCTGTTCCTGAGTCATGGTGTTGAATCATTGCCAGAAAAGTGTTTTCGCAGAACATTATCATGTAACAGTGAAGTTGACCTCTGACCTTTTGGATATAAAAAGGTCATCACTTCATTTTATCCTATTAGAGATTTGTATGAAACTGTCAAAATTAACGTATGAATTCTTGAGTTATGGCCAAAAACATGTTTTGTGAGGTCACAGTGACCTTTGACCTTTGACTATAATCTTGAACTATAATCAGTTCATCCTTGAGTCTAAGTGGATGTTTGTGCCAAATATGAAGAATTTCCCTCAAGGCGTTCCTGAGATATAGCGTTCACGAGAAGGGGGCGGACAGGCAATCTGAAAACATACTGCCTCCAGCCACGGCTGTCACTGACACAGAGGCATAAAAAAACAGAAGCTATTCTCAAGCAAAAAGTTCCATTAATCTAAATGAAGCTTCTGCAGCATCGACCGCTCTCTGTGGGATGTTCTGCTCATCTTTGAGCTGTACAGCAGGAAGGAGAGAGATGATGAAAAACAGAGACATAACTTAACCCATTCTAAGATAAAGGGACCAAAAAAAAAAAAAAAAAATCAACTTGGATGACCAATGACTTCTGCCCACTGAAAACAAATGAACACTAGCACCATGCTACATTTCAAGCTTGCAAAAGCCACAATATCCGCTAATTCCTAAAATCCATTTGATGCCAACGTCATCAAATGGCGTAAACTACGATGCACCAAGACAACACACTGGGAGTCTTAAATTTTAGGTGCACAAACCCAAGCCATATCAGACTGGACACACATATATAGTCAACACTGACACTTATTCAGACCTACAGTATGTTCACACTGAACTTGTAAATGTAGCTTATTGTCGATACATGAATTTTTAATCTTATTGTCATGTTTAACATACTTAATATATAATGCACTTTTCTATGTTTATATAATGCATCCTGTCTACAATGTTCTTTAATAGTTCAACTCCAGATTCAAAATTGACTACTATTAAAAATCAATCCCTCTCTGCCATAACAATGTGCAAGGAAGCACAATGAAGTTTTTGCATCAAAGTTGTCCTTCACATGTTTCCTATTGTCTTTCCTGTTGTGCCTGTGCATGGAGTAGTATAAAAGTGTGTGGCACAGATTTGAACAGGCTCTCTTCGTCACCAGAAATAACAAAATATGGAAGTTCAGGTACAACAGTCGCACATTCAGGCTGTGGTAATGTATGCCTGAAAAATTCTGTTGAAGAGGCAACGTGACTGACTGACTGACTTAATCCCAGAGCAGCTCTGATCACTGATGCACACTAACAGAGTGAACATCTTCATTGACACTGCATTATGGTCACATGTTAAGAACAGGTTCTAGTGTTTTGAAACATCAGTGGGCATTTTTGGCAACTGTGGAATTGACTGGGCCTAATATGGGTAATAATTCAACGCAAAATATGTACAATGGCTCAAATACAGATCTTTCAGGCCATCTCTTGTTAACTTTTATGAAGCGTAACTAACAAGTTGGGCAAACACTAGAGTAACCATTATGATTAATACAGGAATTAGATGAGTACTTGCTGTTGCAATAATAAATGCATTAATTTTCCACTCAGATGCACAATTCAGTTGTATTCTATTAATAAATGTGGAACTGTATTTTGAATCATCTTCAGGGAATCAAAGGTGCATTGGAATGGGAGGATGCTTGTGAACACACTTCAAATCATTTTTTTTCCTAGTTGTGAAACACATCTGACATGTTCCTACTTGACACGTATTCAACATGTGTTTGACCCATTCATACAGTACAGGACCACAGTCACAGGTTAATCTCTACTCGCTCCTCCAGAGACACTTGAAAGTAAAACTATGCTTACGCAGAATTGCACAACATTAAATCCCAAATAAAGTTCAGTTTCAGTTCCCCAACGCTTGCTTTGCCTGCCCATTCCTGCATGCTGCTCGTTCTTGATTGCCCTCTCTCTGTCTCTCTTTGTGGTGTTGGTTAAATGAACACTTGATTATCATTATTATTGAATGAAAGTTTCCATCTCTGCTCAATGCAGCTGTTGACAAAAGATGGGCAGTGACAGACAGCGGAGGGTGCAGACCCAGGCCGGCTGATGTGTCATGTTGACCTTTTCAACTGGCGTCACCGTGTTAGTCTGAATAAGGTGTTAGGCATTTCCTGAGGTGATGCTGATATTGAGGAAAAAAAAAAAAAAAAGGACCGCAGGGAGAGAGCAGAGGAGACAGGACTAGTGTTGTTACAGGGAGCTGTCTAACCTTTAGCGTGAAAACCATTCACCAGGGTAGTTCATTGTCTAATTTACACCCTTATTTCCATGCAAGAGTCATAGGGGCAGCCTAGTTTACTTCCGACACACTCTGATGTCAGTGAATGGTAGCAGAGATACCTTTCATTTTCATCCCTCCCCTGGGGGGGCCTCACTACCGCTCGGTCTGCTTTCAGAGTGGGGCGTTCTCGAGCCCCGGCGAATGTGTGAAGTGCACATTATGCATTACATCACATGCTTCAACATGTTGCCACAGTCAGAGCAGATCTGTATTAGCCAGAGTGCACTGTTGAGAAGCGCAACAGAGCTGCTGCCTGTTTGGCGGCTGGCTGAAAGGTTGAGCCTGAGCCACTGGGAGGTAGAGACAGCTGATAGAATTTGGGCTCCGCTCATAAGTGGAAACTGAACCACAACATGTGGTCAGTCTCATCACAGAGTTCTCACCCACCCCCTAGGAGAAAAACCCTACTGTCTAATATACATCCATTCATTTCAATGAATGCTGGCTACAGGTAGTAGCCCATAACCACAGCATCAGCACGCAGTATGACACCAGTGCCCGGAGCAACAAGTTAATGAAAATCCTATGTGAATCACCTGCAGATAGGCCCTATTTTCTCCTAACCTAAAAATCTCCCAATGCACTTAAAAACACTAGGTGCTTACTGAAGAATTAACATTGATAATATGTAAAATTGGTGGGTACAGGCAGACTTTACCTGAAGCACTGCTTCACACTGCACCCCGTGGCAACAGGTAGTGGTGGCAGGCAGCAAGCAACCAGAGTGGCTGCTGTTTGGTTGCGAATGTTTCGATATGACCATACAGCAAGAACTTCGTCTTACATATTATAGGACTGGGGAGGAGCCGCAAATTATCTTAAGGCACTTTCACACATCTCAAGCAAGATTGCAGTATTAACTCTGTAGGCAGCACTGGTGTTTTCCCCTTTTCTCATTACTAGCTTCATACTACTGCGATTTCAAAGAAGAGTGCAATTTAACATTACAAGAAACAGTAAAGTGCCAGAAATATTTTGCTTAAGGTGTGAAATATAAAATTTCTATCCTGTATTTGTTTAACTATGTACTGAACTTCTGACATGTGTCCACATTTGAGACATATTCCAAAATAGTTACAGAGCAAACATAAATGAAATGTTGCCCCATTATCTCTTGTGATTGGTGAGCTTGATCCATGCAATGCATATTGCTGAAGACTGTCAACATATTGCTTTCAGCTTTCCTTACTAGAGATCACAGCAGTATTTCCCCTATATTCATTCTGCAGAATTATGAGCGCCACTGATAAAAATTTCACACAATCTTTAATATCAGTGGTCTACTGATAATTTTCACTCTCACAAGTGTGCGAGCATGATAACGCCCTATGTTATCATAGAATTGTTTTGAGTCATTGACTAGCGCTGAGGCCACTAATAGGCGGACCGCGGTCCAGGCCCGGACACAGACACCATCCTATTTGGACCTGGGCGTATAACTGATAAATTACTGAGGATTATTAAATTTTGACAGAGTGTTTCTATTTTAAATGGCGCAGCTTTTCTAGCTTTTCCTGCACTGGTTATGCAGCCCAGGAAACTCACAGACCAATTGCATGCAACGTAAATCATCTCACGTGATGCTACTCCGCTGATCAAATCTGTGATTTTGATTCTGATAAGCACTGTGACGAGTCAGTGAGTAAGACACACACACACACACACACACACACACATACACACACACACACAGAGGAGAGACAAGACACAGCCCAGGCACTGCATGGGCCCCCCAAAGCTGTCAACCTTGGGGAAATACTGTCCCAGCCAAATTGTGATGATGCAAGGACCAAAAACCTTAAATCTTCTGTCAGACTCTGGACCTTTGTCATCTGCAGCAGATGTTCTCACTAAAATGAAATATTTCTATAGTGCAAAATTCCACAGTGTCTTCACAAAGATGAAAATTGGGGTACTGACATAAACATAATTGTGTAGGCAAGGATGAGCTGGACCCAAATGTCTTTGGTTAAACAATGCAGCTAATAGCTAACAAAAGCAGCAATCCATTACAGAGTAATTTTAAACAGCAGGTGAAGCCCTACAAGCATGTGATCCCCTACAAAGGCAGGGCAGGGAGAACTAGACAAGAGAGAGAGAGAGAGAGAGGAAGGAGAGAGAGAGAGAGAGAGAGAGAGAGAGAGAGAGAGAGAGAGAGAGAGAGAGAGAGAGAGAGAGAGAGAGAGAAATGACAACCAACAGACTTTAAGATAGAAATTTCACAATACCTCCAGAGCAAGAGCTGTTTTGTCATAGGCGCACGGCACTCGTTTCTGGATGGCCTTTGCCATGACAGGGCCATTCTGCGTGGACGGTAGAGGGGTGATAACTGCCCCAGGTGTGCCAGGGGGCAATGGCGAAGGTGTCTGCGGCTGGGCGTAGGCATGGACGAGGGCATGGGAGGGCTCCGGGATCCCGTAGCTGTTGGAGTTGCGAGATCCATGGGTAGGCTGGCCAGGGTGGGGCGTGGGTCGTACCATTTTCTCCACGTAGGGCACAGGGATCATCCCGACACGTCCGTCTTTACTCCTGGCGCTCCACCACTGCTCCTCTGGCTTCTCCAGGATGCAAAGGACCTCCCCCTTCTTGAAAGGAAGGTCCTCTGCATCGCTGCCTGTGAAGTCATATAGAGTCCGCACATACTCCTGGTTCTCCTCTGGGACACCCATGGGCTGGATAGGAACACTCACTGTGCTTGGGTACCTTGGGAGATCATAGTAATGAGGCAAAGGAAGGAGACATAATGTGGTTACCATAAAAAGAAGGCTACTGTCAAGTGGAGAATATGGAAACTCAGAAATGGTGGGACTAATGAAATCAGGGACAGATGTCCCTCATGCATCAGATATTTTTTATTGGATGATGATAGGTTAAAGGGCCCATCTTTGTGATTTACACGTGCCTATCCGAGGAACACCTGCATGTGAATATTTTCTAATGCGTATATAAGTCATTAGCAAAACGGCTTAAGTAAAAAGTCTTAAATCTAAACACCCATCTTTAAATCAAATGCTTTAGAGCAAGATACAACAAATTCGACATATAGGATGGATGATATAAAAACACTGAAAGGCACAATCAGTGCTACAGTAGCAAAACGGAATCTCTAGTTAAGAGTTGTGGCTGTATATAGGCAAACATTGCTAACAGTATAGATAAACTTACAAGCCACAGACTTTACCAGTATCTTAGCTGGTGATTGTTTATTTTTCCAACCTGGGGTCTTGGGACACCACACGGCCTTACTAAAAACAGTGAACTAGATGTGTGGTGATAGTACTGGTGTGTCCGACAGTTTCAGATTTGGAAAAACCGGACGCTTCGTGGCATAACCGCAGGATACTGCAGTCTGACTCAAAAGTAGGTTAGTTCTGATAAAAATAGACGACCTAGTCAATCTAGATTACTAAGTATTTTGATAGGAAAACACATCTGTGAGGGCCAGGTGTTTAGATATTGTATCATGCTTACAGCCATGGTAGTTAGTGGAGGGGCACTGGGTGACTTTCCTACCTGGGGGCTGGCTCTATCAGCGTGGTCGTATCCAGGTAGTGGATTTTGTAGAACTCCAGCAGGGCAGGGAGGTGATCAAATTCTTGGTCGCCTATCTTAAACCTCTTGCTGGGCAAAGAGTTGATGATATAGTGAGACACTTTGGAGTTTTCAGACACTGACAGCACGTAGTCGCCTGGGCAGGTCGACGAGTCTCGAACAAGAAACATGCCATGTCTCTGTCCTTGTAACCTATTCTGTGCCTCTTGTCGCGACACGGGTCCAAAATACCAGGCGGACCGATCGGCTGAATCAAACCGAGCAGTTGACATTTCTGTTCAAAAATAAGTTAATATCAGTCTACAAATGAAAAAAAAATTACAAAACAGACTAGACAATAAGTTAAAACGTGTATGCGTGGTTGAAATTGGGAGATGCAGAGCAGGGCATCCGTCGCCCTTTGAGGTTTTTTTCTGAGTGATTTCTGCAAAAATGCTGCAGGCTCCAGAGACCTCTTATTGAAAAAAATACAACATTAAAAAAAACAAAAAAAACACAAACAACCTGACGTTTTTCAGAGACAGGCTGCGACTGGCTGGATCCAACTTTGAAGCATAATGTGGTTCCTGTGTTCAGCAGTCAACGGCTGAGTTATTGTTGGAGCGGCCAAAATATAAAACATATAAACTTAATACGAGAGGCAAACATCGACGAAGGCCGAAGTAACAAAAATGATCAATGAAGCTTCCCCTTTTCGTTCCGCCTTCCGAGAAAACAGAGCTTCTCTTCTAATAATTTATCTCCTCCAGTCAGTGTCAGTTATGAGAGCGGAAAAGGTGGCCTCAGTTTTTCATCTGATAAATCCTCATGTCTGTAAAAAGGTTGCCAGTAGCCGCGGGTCGGATAACGAAGTGATTAATTTGTATCTTCTTGGTGTTACGGTAAGGCACACGTCATGGAAATGCGTTTTTGAATCCCCTCTCTCGACTCGGAGCAGACTTGTGAGCAGAAAAATGGCGGCCCGCAACACGTCTTCACACAAAAAATTATTTCAGAGCATCGGTTTGTCTCCTGCGCGTGCATCTCAGGTGCTAGCTGTAGCTCCCGCGTGCATCCCGAAACTGCTCACGAGGGATCCCGGGCTTAAAGATTCTATCTTTTAATACTTTCCCTTAATACGGCTGGTCGCCCCCTCACCCGAGCCAGCAGAAGTGCAAATACGAGACCGAAAAAATGGCGACGGGAGGGCAGGTCCCGCTTTCTATCCGCACGTCACAGACGCCTGGACTGGGGGGGGGGGGGGGGGGGGGGGGTTGGGGTAGGCGGGTGACGAGGATGTGCAGCCACCCCCATGGTGGCAAGGTGTCAATCATGTTTCCATGACACAGCTATAGAGAATATAGGGCAAACATACACTTACAGGTCTATTTATAACAGCACGCGCCCATGTTTTTGCTCTTAATTCCTGTACAATCTTACGCAATTAAAAAGTGCAATAAGTAACAAAAAAAAAATAAAAAAAATAGCAATACCACAATGTAAAAATATTCTCAAGACAAAAAAGACCTGTATTAAAAATGTCACTTAACATAGTATTATCAAAAATATATAAGTAACATATAAGTATCAAGAAAAGAAAAGTGAAAGTGCTGCAATACAGAAAAAACTGTAGCCTATCATATGTCTATAGCCTCCATGTGTCTTTGTACGTAGCTTATATCAGAATCAGAATCAACTTCATTGGCTTAGTATGTTTACACACAATCTCAATGTACTTACACAGAATAACAACACAACAATCTTCAGAAATATACACAAGGAAATGTCTATATACAGGTGAAACCGTTTCTGTGACACAAGATACAAATAGTGCAAAGAAGTGAAGAGTGCATAGAATGCTGAGATAAATATTGAATGGTAACCACCTACTATATACATATAATAGCCTGTATATCTGAACAGGCTGTACTGTTCAGATATATAGTAGTGAGTGAAATGTATTGCACATTTTGTATTTTAGATTAAAATAAATATAATTTGTATGTTTGTACATTTTGCATAGCCTGCCTACAATTAAGACATACAGTATATTTGCTCTGTCAACAGCTTTTTCATGCTACCAGTGAAAAGTTTTACATATTTCCCTATTTTCATTTCCTGTTGTTGTCCAACTTCCCCTCAATTCAATCTCATAATAAGCATTATCTGGCACAGAACTGTGACACATCGATTTGGAGCTCCCCAACCTACCCAACCCACAACACAATATGCTGAAAGGGAGAGAGTGAATTTAAATGCAGGGGGCAGTGCCTCCAAAGAAGCCTTAATAAGAAGTGACACAAACAGAAGGAAAAAAAAAGTGTTAGAAAACACTGACTGAGCATGAAAAGCCTTCCAGTGTGGCGGGACAACTTCTGCTCATTGATGAAAGTAAGATACATAAAAAAAGGTAGTTCTGTTCCTCTGGTTGTTGAGGTTTCAGTGACCATGCCTCATGAGGCTGCAGCTGTCACAGAGCAGCTCTCATCACTGCAACACTGTCTGAATGTTAATAGATTTGCACCCACTGGGTCTTACTGGCTAATGCCTGCCAATTCCCACATTTCCACAAAGGCGCAGCGATGCAACAAATTGAAAAGAAAAAACAAACAGGGCTTCTTCCTACTCAGAAGTATAGGTTAAAAAAAAGGATGACGTTTAGGGACACATATTGTTTTACAAAAGGCTTTTGCTTTAACTATACAATAGGTTTACACCTTTGTTTTAAGTATATACTCTGATTTAGTTACCATAGTGAGAAACATTCTTTAAGATGGATTTATTGGGTAGTCTAACATTATAGTTTGGACATTAAGATAAATGGGTGTCACCATCTCAAATGCACATATTCCATGCTAAACAGGAAAAAAGTTACATTAAAACTATTTCTATGAGGTTTTGTAAATGAGGCTAAGGTTATGACAAACTTGCCTGTGGGTGACCACTGTCAAACATTTCTGGGCTTACATTGAAAGGATGCACAGTGAAGAGTTTCTTCAGAAATACCACCATCTGGTGGGTGAATGCTTGATACAACAGTTTTTTTTTTATTTAAAGGTTAAGTTAAAGTTTTGTACATGTTTCATTTTAGACTGATGCAAGGAGATAAAATACAAACTGAGAGACACGGGAGCTGTCTAGCACAGCTGTAGCCTTTAGCATATCTGCCTAAGAAAAAACACATACAATGACGAGAATTCCTGCCAAGGGATATAAGGGTATCCTGCCCACTCCTCTGATTTTACTTCTGGGAGCAAAATTAGTGTCCCTCAGGCTCAGGATTGCTTTTGTAACCATTAATCCCTGTTAGGCTATTACTGCTGTATTAAGAGTGTGCCTCCTGGGTTGGGCTATATGAGGGAACTGCACTGTGATTGGTTCAAACTGCAAATAGAAAAAGACATGAACACTCATTGCAATTGTAATGGATTTTGTTAACCATAACATTTCTTATCTATTCAAACACGGTTATGCTGGCAAAATTCATTATGTTGAGCTTTCATCAGAATTTCAGAGGGAAAATAAATAACCACAATCATGACAAGACAGGGGAAGGAGGGGAACTGTCTGCCCCGCCTGGCCTTATGCAGTTCTTAACCTGCCCTACTTTGTTGCACAACTAGAAGCTAAGTTTTGACTCATAGTTAGGAGGTTAGGCCAGGTGCTTTTAAATTTACTGACTTACACATGGCTCTGCACCATCTCACTGATAAATGCTTACATGACTGCCAAAGCTGAAGAGCATACTTTCATTGCTGAGGAAATTGAACTGAACAGTAATACTGTATATAGAACAATAATTTATTTATTAATTGTATTTATGTATCTATTGAGGAATGTTAATAACTGTTCAAACAAAACCTGGAACATGATTGTGAACTTGATTTTATGATTTTTAATTGAATGCCTTTGCATGAGTCACAATAACAACACAAAGATGTGAGATTTAAATAGTAGGCTTCTCCAAAAGCAAAAACCACATATTATAATAGTGTTATCTGGAGCACTTATCAGAGTAGAAGGTTGAAAAGTGCCTCAGAGACACAAGCAGGAATCCAATTTATTCCATCATCAAATTTCAGTTTCTTATGTCTTCTATTCAGTTTCTTAAATAACCACATCCTCATAGCTTTAGCAAAATCTCTTCACGCTACAAGTTTAAACTGTGCAAATTGTCTGCAGCATGTGTGTGTCCAGAGGTTTTTTTGTGTTTCTTCACAACATGTATTGAGAAAAACGCTACACCCTGGTGGCTTAAATGAAGAATAAGATGTGACCTGTTTTCTGTGACTATCTTATCGTCTTTCTGTACTGGTGGGTCTCATTCCCAATGTAAAAGCTAACATTTGTATGTATATCTATATACCAATATGGGTATGAGAACGTGTTGATGCTATCGAATTATATTATCCTAATGTGTTTGTAATGACCTGATCTGCTGGTAATTGGCTTCAAGGGTGTTCAGTCAAGACCTAGATCACCTGTAGAGTAACCCATATATAGGGTGACTTATCATGCATGCCTCATTTTTCACTGAGGAAAGTCCAACATGGACTGAAACATTTGCACTCTTGCACTCTATGCACATTTTTTTTACTGTCTGTACAGCCCTGTAATGTAATGTAACAAATAGAAATATTTAAAATTCAAACTCTAGTCTGAATTCATTTTTTGTTCTCTGTGTGCAAGTCCTCCCCTGCTACACTTTTTTTTTTTATTTGTGTCACTATTTTCACACACACGACTGGCGGAAAGTTCATACAGAGCAACAGTGGGATGCGCTGTGGTGGAACAGACAATGTCGCAAGTCAGTGTAGCAAAGGCGTTGAACCATAAAGTGGCCACTTCACTTTGTTGTCATCTTTAACTTCAGTTTTTCATTAAAACATTCACGTGAGGTGCAGATTCAAGAAAATGAACATTTACATTTAATATGGGAGATTTGTGGTTTACAAATAAGCTAGTATTCAAGTATGCAGTGTTTGCACTACATACATGCTGTATATATACATTGCGCCCATTATTACACAGAATCTGACTTGAAGACTTCTTCAACAAGAGAATGAATACTGAAAATGTAGCTCATGAATGAGGAAATGTGGACTAATAAGCCATACTGTAGCAGGATCACAGTTAGGCTTAACTAAACAGACAGGTTTCGTTAAGTGTTATCCTCCAAATAAACAACACAATGAACAGTTTTGATTTCTTCATGAAGGAAATTCTGCTCTAATAATCACAGTTGTATATTGCATGGTCTGGGAAATCTGTAATGTTGAAAACAGCCATTGAAAGATATTTTACTTCTCTGATCTTGAATCAGTAACAGGACAGTTAAAATAATGATGATAATACTCTGGATCTGAAGCACATGGTCACTGAAGTGCAGTGATGATAACATGCTTTATTGGTTGCTGAACCTTATTAAAAGGTTAAAAGCTCTAACTATAATCATACACTACCGACCTTATCACTCAAGGTCCTCTCTTTTTGTTTTTGTCTGTTGAGACATCAGTATGAGCTCTGTTGGCGCAGATAGACCTCAACATTTTTATTATCAGATGCCCACTACTTATTTTTGCCACCACATAAGATACACTAAAAGAACTTTTATTCTTTTTTTAAAAAAATGAGGGAAAAAACAACGGTGCAATTTTGTGTTTAGGCAATTTATTAGATTTTCTGTGTTAATCCTGCTGAGTTGTAGGTGTGTGGCTTATGACACAGCCAGTTAAAGCATGAGACTGTTCCTGTTGCGAAAAGTGCCTGAGAAATAATCCTGGTAGTTTCTTGGTAAGAATGAGCACCAAGTATAAACTTGGAGATGCAACAGTGTCCAACTGTCCAACTTCGGTAAAAAAAATAAAATAAAATATTTTTTACCATTCCCGGGCAAGATTTGAGACACGTAACTCTGTTCTTTCCTCTTCTCTTTGTGTGGAAAATTGAAAACTTCTGAAAAGTCTACGCACTTTCATCTTTGTTTTATATCTTTCAATAAATATGATTTGTTACAGCCCTTTGAGTACATTTCCCTATCAAAGATCTTCCCAAGACTTCAAATGAATATCCATTACTGAGAATCTATATTCATTTGTGACTAAGGTTTTTCAGAAGAACCTGTGAAAAAGCACCAGTCCTGAGGTGGATGTACAGTAGCTGACACTGTGGTAGTTTTGATCCTGTCACCGCACCGTCCTTTTGAAACGGTCTTTCTGCACAGCGCGAGTCCTCCTCTGTCTCTCTGCAATGGTGGAACCAAGGCTCTGTTTCAGTGCTGGAAAGATCACCCCAGACTGAGAGGGTCCAGGTCTGGGAAAGGAAACATATGTGGATTTAAGCAGAGAGGGCCAAGATGGCTTTCTGAGATGAGTGGCGTCATGAAAGGTTTCTACAATGGTTTAAAGAGGCAGTTGTGGCCTATTACTACACTGAAACCAACCTTTGTGAAAAGCAGAATTACGCAGGCTTAAGATGAGTGTTGCATACACTGACACATGCTGGTATGTGGATAGAAGATCTATTTCATATAAAAATCACTAAGCTACAGATTTACATACGTTTTTTCTGGGAGTGCTTGCAGACCAAGTTTTGGAAATTTCTTTTCTTCTGAAGATTTGCTGAAAAGTACAAAAAAGGGAAACCTTGATCACAACTCTGCTTGTTTTTTGAAGGGATACTGTATGTTGGTGATGATAAAAATGATCATGTTCTCTGTAACTTTACCGGGTACCATCAACAAGGTAGGCCTTGGTCAGAATGTAGTTTTCTGGGGTGATTTTCTTGCTCAGCACAATATCTCTCAGCAATGCCTTAACACGTATAATCTAGATGACACAGAGTGGTCATGAAGTCATAAAATATTAATTTCCACAGGAATGCTGTATTTTTAAGTGCCGCAACACTGGAAATATATATTTTGACTAATACTGTTTGATGATGGGTACTTACTTCCTGAGACTGCAAACTGTTAGCATTGTAGAGCTGTCGGATGATGACCTCACATTCCTGTAGCGTGGGAGCGCGCGGTGGATGGAACGGACTGCTGTGAATTCGTAGAGGCTGTAATGAGGTGATGAGACCCCCCTTTGGTTCTGGGCCATGGTCCTGTCTGGAAGATCCAAGAGTTTCGCTGCACTCTCCAATGCTTCTCCCAGGTAGTCAGTGAGATAATATCAGTTAAAAGTAACATACAAACTGTTAAAGCCAGTTTCAGTTGTAAAACCCTAGTTGCAGTACCTACAGGTTTGAGACAGACTGAGACTCAGACCTATTCAATGGCCTCGTTTGTGTGACAAGACCAGATGGTGGACTAAAGGACTGAAGAGAAACTTCTCGATTGTGTCTAAACATGTGACTTAAACAACAGAACAAAAAGAATATGTATATTTTGCACCCAAAGAAAAGAATTTAACTATTAAATTTAATTTTCTTTATGCCATCTTTGGAAATGTTGCTGGAAAGTTGTCCAATGTTTGGATGGTAACAAATCTCATGTGTTGAGACCAGCATCTCTTTGCATGAGTTTCTGTTTCACAAGCTGGCTACAGGCTAACTGCTCTCCAGTAAAATCAGTTGGGCTTTTGCATAAGCGAACACTAACAACCTTGGAAAAAAGAAGCAATTCCTCATTTTTAAACAAATATAACTTTGCGAGCTGTGAAAACCTGACGTGTTCCATAATAATGAACAGTATCTTTTAAAAAAAAAAAAAGATCCACATATGGCAGCTATTTTCCTGGTCTTCCTGGCTGCGTTACAGCAGAGTGACACAAATGTCTGAGCTCGCTGGACTGTCCTGTCAGAGTAACATTAACAATGAATGCCTCTACCTATTTTTGTCATCATATCCATGTTCCTAATTATTTTTTCTCTCACAATTTTCTTGCCTGTGAACATTTTCTGAAAAAAGTCCCAAAATCATTCCAAAAATATGAGCACACTACATCAGTACTGAAGTAGGAAGCAGTTTTTCAGATGTTAAGTGGGTGGACATTCACCTCAGCGCCTGGTCCTGTATTGGTCGCGTGTCCTGCAGCTGTTCCTCCAGGTAGATTCCTGCACGGTCTTCACTTCCCTGAGTGGGTGGTCTAACACCTGGTCGACTGTGTGTCAGTCCTGGAAGAAAGAGCACCCAAAACAAAGAAACTAAGAATTTTTTGACAAAAAAGTATTATCTGGCACACTGCCTTTCACCTTAATGGAAACATAATTAACCGAGCATGACATACTATTAACTAGAACATAGACTTTCTATTCTTGGGATGCCTCTGAACTACATGATGACATGCACTGAGATAACAGAAATTTGCCAACTGTCAAGACTTTGAAATACCGTTTTTACCAACATAGCATCCTTTTAATAACTGGTTGTTTTAGGCCATTGCTTTAAGGTAATATTGGATTTAGAAGATCTCATAACAAAGATCAAATCATGCATAGCAGGGCGTACAAACAGCAGTAAATCAGGATTACATCTTACCTTTTCTACTTGACTTGGGAGTCTCCATTATCAGCTTATACTGCAACTCTGCAATATCCATATTAAGAGAATTTTAGTGTACGATACACTGTAGGGAGGCACATAAGCCACACAATCTTGTAACACAGCCCCAGCAAACAGCCCATGTATCCATAGAGGCCTGACTGCTGTGACAGTGTGAAGACAGATGACAGGAGAGTCTCTTTAGGGGGTGGTGAGATGCGGTTATATGGAACAACATGTGGCCTGTTCAGTAAAGTGACACCGGATCTCCATCCACCTCCTACTGAGAAACCACTCACCTTTCATTTTCCCCAGTCGAAACTCTGGAGTTGCTATGCGACCACAGTGCCTAGGCTGAATGTCTCTATTTTCAGCACATTATCAGGAGTCAGTCAGGTGTTTGTCATTAACTTGAATTCATTACGTACAGGATGTGGACACCATAACAGGCTAATGAGTTCACCCCTTGTAAATGGAATATAACGCTTACAATCAAGAGGTTGTCTTTTTGGGCCAAGTGCCACTTTTCTATAAATTTTGATGAAACAGAATATTGATTACTCTCACAGAGGCCAAAACAGAAAAGCATCTTACCATTCGATGTCTTTAAAGTGTCTTTCTTGATACTTTATATCCTTATTTTTATACTGACTTGTCTGTCCTTTTATTTCCTCTTTATTTTCTCACCTCTTTAATGTGCATTGTAACTACCGTTTTCGAAAAAGCTAACCAAATAAACTTGATTTAGGCTACTCCTCTCACATACCTCAACATATAGTATAGCATCATTTTGTAGCTTACCCAGCAAACCAGCATAAACCATTTTACTGGCCATTTACTTAGTTCAACTATCAACAAATGTAGTTTATATATCATCTGTTAGTTCTCGAAAACCAACGTTATTACATTAACGTTATATCAGCTGACATTAATGACATTTTTCCTCCCCAACACTGCTTTCTTCACCTTTATTCTCCCGCCTGAGATACTCTATTTCTGCATGGAGCTTTTCAAGAGTGTCCTTGTGTTGCTGCTGCAGGAACTGGATATTCCTCTGCAATGAGGCGATGCGGGGGTCCGTTTGTCCGTGACAGGACACCTCTGCTGCTCTCACCACTCCTCTGTCCGCTGTAGGGACAGCAGGCAGCGGCTGCAGCTGGTTCTCCGGTAAACGTCGTGGAGAACAAGGCTTCCCGAGACGCCCAACTCGGCTCCATTGTGGCAAATGGCGCACCGGTGGAAGATTCTTACTTGACATCGCTTTGGTTCATTCGGCTAACGAACCATTCGAACCTATTTTTGCTAGCAAGGTAGCGGCGACTTGTTTCCGCACGAATTAAGTTAGCAACCAAACTAGCACCTGTAACTAGCTAGTTTCCTTTCACCATTGTATTCCAGTGTGGACAGGTTGTTAACCATCATTCTTATTCGACAAAAGCCAGTTATTAGCTGAAGTCTGTCGCATGTAAACAGCTCAAGACCTTCGAATTACTTTTGCACTCACTTGACATGCGCTCCATTTATACACAACGTTGCCGTGACAACAGCTTTTCCTATTTTTGCCCTGAGTTTAACCTCTCAGGCAAACAGCTTATAAGTCCCGCCTCATGGGTTTGGATAGGCAGCCAATCGGAGGTGCAATGGCTATGCATTTAAACTTAAACGTTTGATTGGTAGAGCTTGTTGGGGGCGGTGCTAAGCCTTTGAACGATCTCAAGGAAATGATGTAATGGAGATATACTACAGAGGATGTTCCCCATAACCACAGGTTTTGGAGGCCACAAAAATATGCACTTATTTTCATTACTGAATATCTTCTAATATGTTCTGTTATACATTATATGTATTTTTTGCAACAAATAAAGAGAGACATAAATTATACACATTTATTCACTGACAATTAAAAAGGGCACTGAATTTAAGATTAATGGCTTCTTGGAATGTAAGGAAACATTTTGACAACTGTAAAACACAAATGTGCTTGGAAAATGACCAGTAGTGAGTGACATTAAGTACTGGTGAATAATTAATTGTCTGAACCATGCCAAAACACTAGTATGTTCCTTTAAGTAGGCTTAATTTAAAGTCCCTGACATTCAGTTTGATTGGTCTTAGCAAGCTTAACAGGTTAGTGGCAGGATAGTAGGTCTAACTGTCTTGCCAGCCTTCCCCATACTCCATTCCAAATAGGGACTAAGACTAAAGACTAACTTGTTATCTGGATTCATCCAAGGCCAATAAAGCATGGTGACGTTTATGGTCGACTAGGTTCAACTGGTGTAAAGGATCATGAACTTTGTCAGTTTTAAAAGGTGCACGATTTCTAAAAGCGAGTGTAAAGCTTCAGTTCAAGCAAAACATAACAATCGCCATAACTGAGGTGAAACAGCAAAGGAGAAAACCCACATTATCTTAAGTCCAATTACCTTTCCTTTCACTTTATTCATGTTGCAACTCAAACAGTAAAGGTTACATTACGCACAAGGACAACAAGATAGTGTGTCTGTCATAGATATGACAACATTAAAATGTCTTTGAAACAGTAAGAGACAATATGGAAGATCAGCAGAAGGCCTACTCTTTGGAAATGTATAGGTGGTATGGTACTGTTCTCTCCATGCCTGCAGATTCATATATACAGTGACAGCAATAACTTAATTTACAATATTTACAGGTGATACAGAATGAGAAAGGTGAAAACACAAAATGAAAACATTCAGGCATGGTCTTAGGAAACATACAAAAATAAAAATAAAGATCAACGACAGATCTATCGTGGGAGTGCACATGGCAAAGGCTGAATCTTCATGATGGTTACATTTCATTTCATCTTTAATATAACAGCAGCCCTGGAGCTGATAAGAGAGTCAATATCTTGCTCAAGGACACTTCAGCAGAGTGTGTACGCGCTAGTCACTGTACATTGTACTCTGTAGTTATTTCTACTGCTGCACAAATCATCTTTATGGTGTTTTAAACTCCTACTGAAGATAATAATCATTAGGATGGCCAATAGCAATGATTGCAAGGAACAATAAAAAGTGACACATGCATCAGTTTTACAAAAGAGGTCCTCACTTTCTGCTACCTGCATCTTTTGAGACATTGCCATTATATTCTGACTGAACAGCACGTATGTGAGACAGAACTTGTGGGTGAATGATATTAGGAATGTACACTCAAACAGACATTATACACACACAGAATGCTCTTATTAAAGTAACATCTACAAACATTTCAGTTTAAGTTCTCTGACAAAAGACAAAAGGCCACAAAGCAAATACACATAATGTATATTTAGAGAACTCTCGACTGCGAAAAACCTTTCCTCCATTCTGTTCTGCTGACAATGCTACTATACTGGCTTCTTATTCTCTGCGTAAACTATCTTTAGCCCTGACCACAAATCTACACCTTTTTCTAAAATATGAATTCATTCACCATTTTAATAACTTAAAAAGGCAGGGAAAAGACACCTCAAGATAAAGAAAGTAGTACTGGGCCTGGCAGTGGGTTACCAGAGGAACCCTTGATTTTCAGTGGAGTCAATCACATCCATGGAGTCAAAAATCAAGTCATCCACATCTTGTTACAAAGCTATGTCGTTAATTCTGTGCAGAACAAACCCCACTGTCCATTAACACCTCAAATAACACCACTTCATACATGCATGCATGCACAAACTTCTTTTTTGGGAGTTACAGGATCCCGTTGGGGATGTATGGCTAAGGTCAATATCGACAATACACAAATATTTCAGGTAAAATACACATTTTCAACTAGCACTCCAACTCAACACGTCACTTTTCAAAATCAGACACAATCGTCACCCACTGAATAGTCTGAAATAAAACACAAAAAATTGAAGCAAATCTTTTTTTTTTTCAGTGTAAAGCTTTTTTTTTCCTTTTTTCTTCTTAAAGAAATCTTTCTGAAAGCTTCATAGCTTATACCATCTCTTTGTCAACATTCTCACATCTAACATACATTACCTTTTGACAGTAACTATAATACAACTAAAACAGCACTAAAAAATATGGAAGTCAAAATCTAAATAAGCAAATCTGTCAAGGTATCTAAAAAAAAAAAAAAAACTTGACATTTATCGCATGTTCCACTCAAGGTCATTCTATACAGTACTTCAACAGTGCAAAAACATTCAGACACGAACCCCCGGATCAGCCACAGTGTTAGTTATCTAACACTGACTCTCTTCTATCCCTTACATTCAAATTTGATTATACTTGCTTAGCTCCAACATTATTGATAGATAAAATACGGACAGACAGAATATGGAATCTTGTGAAGAGATTACTAGCAACAGCAGCCTCTAAGCGTCTGTATACCTGAAGAAAACATCCCAGTTTATTGCAGCATCTTTAACATGATTGTGATCAGGGATGCTAGTTTCAGTCCCTCTTGAATAAAAAGCTATACTTTGCATGTAGCAGTAGGATAGTGAATGTTTTCAGGACCTATTTTCCAGCTTGTTGCTTCAACACCTGCCACAATGTAGGTATAGAAAACAAATCTGTTACATCATTGTTTCAATTAGGGGACATGGTCGCTCATATTAACAAAGTATAGAATCATTAAAGTGTCAAACACAGGGTTTTTTTTTCTTCCAAACCAGCATAGTTATCTACAGTGAATCTAAAATAAAATCTAACACAAAATCAAAACTACTTTTTTTTGTAATTTTGGCAACAGTTTTGTTTTAGTGCTTATATGCGCTTCCAGTCACCACCTGTAGCAATTCTATATATACTTCTCTTCAGCAAGCAAGTAACAATTAGATTCAAAACAAAAAATAAGCACAGGAAAGCAAACAAGGTGTATAAGACAAACACATTTGATGAGAATGATACCTGGCCATTCCCAGTCTTCTTCAGCACACGTCCTTACTGTATGCAGGTGTGCAGCAGTACACTGTACTTTCTCTTTCTCTCCAGCTACCGATCTTGGTAAAAGATAACGTTTTGTTTAGAGATGCCTACTGCAAATTTGTAGCATGTTCTGTATATTTGTCCATCTTAAAATGCTATCTCTTTAAGTACTGTATGTGGGTATGTGACTGTTTGGCAAATAAATGCTCCTGCATGTGTTATGCCTCATGAGGGGAATCTTCACCTTGGCAAAAAATACAACTTTCAGTGCCAAGAGATGAGTCCTCTCACACAGGCGAGAATGCAGACATTCTTTCACAGCACAAGCGCTTCACGTCCAACACCGGTCCAGGTTTAGTGTTGGGGAAGTCAATGCGACTGTCCAAAACTCAAGATGAATGGCAAACCATTTCGTGAGTACATATCCTAGAGGTTTAACGAAAACTGAAGCCTTGTGGATTTCTCCTGAAAACTAAAGCATTTCTACGTGAACACCATGAGGAACGGGTGGAGACTTTGTTCACTGGTAATGTGCGGGGTGCAAATGGCTGACATCATATCCACACTCCAAGAGACAGCGTAGGTCAATCAAACACAGAGTCCTGACTGCAAGGCTGTGAGGCGACGTTCAATGCACTCCTTACCTGCCAAGAGAAAGAGAAAGGGAAAGAAAAAGAAGATGGCGGGTGAGTCAGCGTAACGAGTCATGTCCATGCTGTGTTAGCTTGTTTTTCCTCCAGGTGCTCTAGGTTTCAGTCTGAAGACATGCAGGTTAGTTAAGTTTTGTTCATGTGCATTAACTACCTGCCCAGAATGATATTATTTAAACATCACAGCATAGATGATAAATTATTCTTAAAATAGAAAGTGATATCCCTAATTTTTTGTAAGACAAGCTGACAGACATACTTACATTTGCTTACACTGAGGATATCGTCCTGTTCAGTTAGCAGCAGAGATAGGCCCTCCATCAGCAGGAGAGCTTTATGATAACGTAGAATCGATGCTTCCCCCTGGTGGAACATCTCATCCAGTGCAGCAGCCTGAACCTGAGATGACATCAGGAGGCCAAAGTTATTGTACTGTATGTTTGATTTTAGTCGAGATTAAAATATCAACACATATGATTAGTCTTGAGAGAAATATATACAGTCCTTGGGCTGATAAACAAGCTCAATTTACCAAGTTTTGTTTTCATGAAGTGAATGTACCAATGCAGATATATACATATGACATTACATTTTATCCATTTAAATAACACAATAACAACAATCTACTAACGTTAGTGGCCTTTCAATATTCTTGTGACCATAAAGCAATATTTTGAGAGGAAATGTTTAGAGCATAGGAGACATAAAGAGAAGTAGTGACAAATACTAGGGCTAATTAACTAATAATAGATACAGTATCTGAATGGTTATGCTGTGGCCTGCTGGTCAATAACCCTCATCTCCTATTCCACTTTCCAACTGTCAATTTTTTTCCTCTGGCTTACCATCTGCACAGTGTGGCTGAACAGCAGCCGCTCAGCTGTGATAGAGGTGATTTGGTCCATTAGACGGTGCTTCTTGGAAAAGAAGCGCTCCAGACGGGTGCTGAGTGAGCGACAGGATGCCACACTGGACTTGTACAGCTCATTCAGCCTCTTCACCACTGTAAATGGACAGAACATTTGAAAAAAGGAACTTGAAATGCTACCAAGACACTGAATGAGGGCATTCTGTTTCAATTAAAAGTTACTCTAATTCTGGCTAAAATACAAATTTGACACCTTAATAAGACCCTCTCCCTTACAAGATGAAATGGCTCATACCTTGTTTGACTGTAGCGGATGGGTAGAGTTTGCCCTGTTTAACTCGATCCATGGCTGTGTGTAAGGCGGTAGACAAGAGTTCTGCAGTCTTAAGGTAGAGAACCAGCTGTTCCGCATGACTGAAGAGACAATAAAACACACATAGAGTACTTAAAACCCACATATGAATAGACCATTGAAACATGCAACACAAACACTACAAAATTTGAACAAAAGAAAGTAATTTAAATGTTTCTATGACATATTTGTACAGGAGGTGTATGGGCAAGACATGATTATGCATTAAAACAGTCACAAACAATCTCAAGTGAGAAAACATGAATGTAACCACTGGCTAGTGGCTCTTGGATTGTGGAAAATAGGGTGAAGAAGACACTCTATCTTTATCTCTAACTGCTCCGGGGTCCACATGAAGTCCAAAGTCTTGGCCGTTACACAACACTCTCCCCATCTACAGTTTTTTCCCCCATACATTTAGACATATTTCAGCCTATACTCCTGAGTAAATCTGCTAACTGCAACATATAAGTCTGACTTGACAGATCTGTTTTCTAATTTGCACAATTTTAAAACAACTGTTTGGTTAACTTTCAGTTTTTCACTTAAAAACCAAACATGGTGCAAAGCCAGGCGATCCACCTTAAAAATAAATTCCATCCAAATTGGGTAAACAGTATCACTGCCATCAACAAAGACGCACAGTCATTGTTGATACAACTACCTTACCTCCACTCTCTGCTCAATGAGCTTATCTGATCCGCTACCAGGCTCTGCTGCTGAAGGAGGGAGGGTTGAGAAGCGTCCCCTTGCTCCTCCACCAACGCAACACCACGGGCTCCAGCCACCTCCATCAGACAGCGGGCGAAATCCAATGTGAAACGCAGGCTCTGCACAATATCCGTATGCTCCTGCTGCACTCCGAAAGAGACAGGAAAAAGACAGACAAAGAGAGAGAGAGGTGATAGAACATAAAATAAACAGAGGACACCAGAGTGCGATTCCACATTCAGTCTACATTGGTGGAAAGCACAAACAGGAGGCATGTCATTCAGTTGATTTTATTATTCCATTCTCAGATTCCATCTTAGGCGAAGACACTTTGACAACACTATGCTTTCTTTTTCTATTTTTCACACAGTCCACTTTCTCAGGAGGAATGTTAAGTATTTTTCATTTCAACTTTGTGTGAGAATGAACCACTGATTGACACTAATAGCCGCATACAGAGGATCAAAGGGATGACTCCATTTTCATAACGTTCCAGAGCTGTGTGGGAAACCGGCTTCTCACCTCCATCAGGGTCTCCTCAGGCAGCTCAGGAGCCTCGAAGGTTACAGGGCCGCCCATGTTGGCTGTGATAGGATCAAAAAAACTGTAACGAGGGCTAGAAGGAGCCTCGAAGCCATCCAGATAGGTGCCTGTCTGGGGATAGCGGCTGGTGAAGGAGCCTGCAGGGCTGATTGAAGTGCATGAGCCTGCGGGAGTCAGAAAAAGAAATGGTAAAACTTATTTCATCAAATGGCATGGACCTTTCATTTCTACAAATATCAAGCAAAATCATCATGGACAACAATAAATAAACTGAAATAAGAGTGTGAGGATTTAATTTCTACCAACTCGGTTGCTTTATGTTTTTGGAATTAACACTTATTGCTGACCACTGTATTAAGTGGAGATGTGTTCCAGTTAATGATCAACATCTGCCAACAGCTACAAGTGCCAGTTACCAAATGGAAAACTGTGTGTTCATAAAACCAAGTCAGTTGGATTATTACCCTCTAAATAAAACTACATCTCTCCACAGTTGGGTTTCATTCAGATCAATTGGCCAGTGGACAGTCAACCTTTTATACTTAACTCCATGACATTTAATTCAATTTCCAAATCATGGAAAATCAAAATAGCTTCTCAGTGTCTCTGTGCTGTATGGTGTGCAGAGCATAGAAGTAATGCTGCTGTGTTGGTCGTATTTTATTCTCACCTACTAAAAAAAACAACTTAAGGGATGTGGAGACAAATAACTGTTATGATGTGTATGTACTACCTGAGTATTTCCTCTGTCTGGAGGTATGAGGTGGGGTGCTGCCGCTGGGAGGAGAGCCAACGGTGAAAACCACCTGTGCTGGGCTGCTGGAGCCAGGTGCGGGGCCTCCCCCACCACCTGGGGGCACTAAAGAACAGAAAATAAGAAAGATTGATAGTGGAGATGGAGATCAGCATACCTGATAATCAAACCGGACATATTACTGACCATTTTCTGATGGTAATAGCTTTTCTGAAATTACATTTTTGCCAGTATATACATAGAGTATATAACAACATATCAAAGGTCATTTTTACAGCCTTTAATTTGTGTCTAATACTGACACCAGTGTGTGTGCCGGTCAGACTGAGCTGCTCAAACAAAAAAAATCCCTAACAGCATACACACTTTTGTAAACCTCAATCATCAGACATGTCTACCTGTTATGTCTATGGCTTTTTCAGAGTTGAGGTTCTCTGAGCTGCCTCGGTCACCCATGGGTCCACCTGGTCCAAATGCAGCCATCAGCAGCATGTCAGACAGACGACCGGCGCTCTGAGACCTGCACCAAAGAGAGAGATGAATTAGCCTTACTGAACATGTATTTTCACTAGCTGCCTATTTCCTTCACTTATTTACTAACCTTTTCCCTGCTAGCTATATTTAACTGTCCTTCTATTTACTCCATTAGGTGGCCTTTTCTCTCCATACAGAAGAGACAAATGAATGAAAAGGGCGATCCACATAACTAATTTTAACCCCAGCATTGCACCGTCTATCCTGTATCTGTAGACAAATGATTCCTCCTGTATATACACCATCAGTAAGACAATCATAACAAATAGAAAACAGCAGCAAACACAATATTATGCTGTAAATGTTATTCAAGCCCTTACCTTCCAAATCCCTTGGTATCATCACTCAGTCTGTGGATGCAGTGGGCAGGCTGGGTGACCTGTGTAGGTGCTTGTTGTCCTGCGTCTCTGGGCTCCGCTGGGGCAGTCCTGCTGCAAGGGGAGCCGATGACCAAACCCTGCTGTGTCAGGAAGGTCACAAGGTTCGGAGAGCTGGGTGGCTTGGGGAATTCAAATGGAGGGATGGTCTGAGGAGAGAAACCAGAGGGAGAGGAGAGAGATATCAGAGTTTTTTTTTTAAAAACTGCTTGGTAGTCTTGTTCTGCGCATCTCGACACACACATACTTCCCTCGCTCTCACACATACACACACACACACACACACACACACACACACACACACACACACACACACACACACACACAGCTGACTCACCCTAGAAGGGGAACCCAAGATGGTGGGAAGGGGGTTACGCTGCATCAGCTCACTCAGTCTGGGGGAAGAGTGTAGGGGGCGGAGAGTCATCAGGCCTGCCGAAGGGGCCACCACTGGATCCGAGTGCTGCTTCCTGATCTTTTGTCTACCGCCACCACTGGCACACTCCAACAGACAGGGGGCACTGTGGAGCCGTGTGCCCAGTCCCGTTGCCTGTGGTTGTTGCAGAGAAGTCGGCCGGAGTTCAGTATGCTGAGGAGCTGGAAAGGAAAGTGGGACAAAAGAAGGTCTGAATATTTCTGCTTTGAGACAGCAGGTGGCATAGCAAAACAAAATGTCAAACAGGACAATAAAAACAATAAATCTATCAAGAGATAGCAGAGATGGACAAGTCCTGGCTAACTCCCCCGCTGCCCCACTGGCAAGCATGTTCAGACTGCTAATGGACAGTGCCAGCATGAGGCTCAGAGGAGAGACAAGCAACCGGTGGTGAGAAAAAGAGTATTTGTGTACGTAGGAAGTTGATTCATTTTATCAACCAATAATTTTTTAAACTACTGACCAGGTTGACACAAAGAAGCACTGACAAATGTTTGTAACGATCATAATCTACAGGACCGGTCAAAAGTTTAGACACACTTTCTCATTCAAGAGAATGGGAAGGTGTGTCCAAACTTTTGACTGGCACTGTAAATCTTTTTTCTGCAGTTAATATTTTGGGCAACAACACATATCACAAGCCAATCACATTTCTAGATCTGCAACTAATATAAGCCCAAGACGATTTCTTCAGACTGCTTGTTTTGTTAAACCAAGAGTTCAAAATGCAAAGATAGTCAATTTACAGTGTAAAACAGAAGAAAGGAGTACATTCTTCTAATATATGAGGAGCTGGAACCAGAGACTGCTTAGTATTTCCACTTGATAAAGGATTAAAAGGATTAAGTGATGTCATAAATCAATCTTTCGTTCAACTAATCTGAGGAGTCTGAAAAGACATCTGAGAACTCATCATCACAATATGATTAAAAAGCTAAGAAAGAAAGAAAAGCTAGTTTTTCCTCTTACTCCTACAAATGAAATAACTAAGATAGAAAAATTCCTCTTTGGTTGTACTGCTTTCAACTCATGTTCATTAATCTGTGATAAAGCTTCACAAGTAGACTCTGCTTCATTTTAAGGGGTCACAAGCCAAAACGGCTGAAAACCAATGAACTTATTTAGCCGACTAATTGTTTAAACGCTACACCTTTAATTACACAACAATAAATCTAACAACCACATAGTTCCTAATAAGTCTTTGATCCTGCTACACTGTTCAAATTTTCATTCAGTATGTAGATACAGTATAGGGAAAGCTGTGATGTGTATCTGTGAAAGTGGTTTACAAAGTGAAGACTTGAAAGTAAAACCTTTAAGCTACCTTGAGGGGAGAGCTGGAAAGTTCTGGCACCTCCCAGGGAAAGCCTACGAGTGGTGGTCACCGCTCCCTGCCCAAAGGGTGGTGAAGGCCCGGTCCGAGCAAAGCCTAACAAGCTTCCACTGCTGCAACGACGCACCGGTGTCGACAGCCTAATAATGTTAAGTGCATGAGTCACTGCATTCCCTTTAAAACATGTAAATGCTGATTAATAATTTACATTTACAACGGTGAGTTGAGTTTGTGGATACAGACCGTGGTGAGCCATCCTGTTTGGTAGAATGGAGGTTCTGCTCCATGCGCTGGTAGTTCTGGACCTGAGTGGGGACTGGGATAGGCAATGACTGACCATGGTTTCCATAGTTACCACCATAATTACTTCCCAAGAACTCAATGGGCCTGCCAACAACAGTGAGAAGAACGGAGAGTGCCCAAGGAAACAGTTAGACAAGAGAGGAGTGTGTGTGTGTGTGTGTGTGTGTGTGAGAGAGAGAGAGAGGACACAGACAAGTTTAACACTTTCCACATCATTAATGAGTACACCAAATTTTGGAGATGAGACGTTCAGTGTTACTGACAATACTGCAAAACAAGTTTGTATTAAACGAATATTAAATTGTGCATAAACATTAACATGACAAGATCTGAGGTAATTAAAAAAAAATATGTGGAATTCTTAATTCAACTTACATACATAACATCGTATGTTTATGCAGATGAAACACTGGATCGACTCTTACTTCAATATTGGGGATATTTAACTCCCCACTGGGGATGTCAACAGTTAACCGTTAACCAATTGTTAACCGCCGAGAATATTTTTGCCTGGTTACGCATGTCGGTCTATTGGTTAATTTGCATACTCACTCCGCTAACGGCTAGATAATTACATGTTCAGATATTCTTTTTGAACGGACAAAGTACCAGCGTAAAACCTTCTTCTACACGGAGTGTTGCATTATGGGTTGTTTGTGGCATTACTATTGCTGGACTAACCAGCACTAAAAGTGTTTGGTTGATCCAGTTTAATGTGCAGGAGTTTCTGAAGAACATGTTTTTGTGCCACAGAAGGGATAAATTCATAACGAGTGAAACCGAGTCTAAAGCGTCTTGCGATGTCTCTACTGCAGAAACGGAATATGTTAAGCTACCAAATACCACTGTCATAGTTGATAAGGAGCTCAAAAAGACAAACAGGCAGTCTTATAAATGCTAACAGCCAGAGAAAATAATTTTTGACTGCTTCCAAGAGCCTGGTAGGAGAGTGTGGGAGTATGTAACTATACTATGATGTAAGTTATATTCACAAAGTAACATTATTTTTCCAGTAACAGGGGGTCGCATCAGGGTCGCCTTATATTTGTATCATTATTTATATTCGTACCTTGAGCCAGAGTACATTATGCCATTGAGAGCTACTGTGACTAAATGCATTGAAAAAGTCTTTAAGGAGAATAGGGAAGAGCTAAAAGTCAAGCTAACAATAGCTCTGACCACTGACTGTTGGACAGCTCTCACAAACGAAAGCTACATCACAACTTTTCTTAAAAATTAACCAGTTAGTTACCAATTAATGGGTGTCGGTCTGTCGAAAGCAAAATGAAATGAAACTGAAATCTCTACTCCCCATGTAGAATTTCATTCCTTGACCATTTGCATATCTAATAGTGTCTAGCCCTCTGAGCCACACAGCACCACATGAATCGCCACAACCAGACATTCAGCTTTGTGCTGTTACCTGACAGGACTTGGAGACCCACTGTAGGAGGGGGAGTGTGGTGGTGTTTTGGCTTGGCTACACAGACCCGCAGAAGCCAGAAGAGAACTGATGAAAGTGGAGAAGGAAAACACATCATCAGGACTTCATCAAGATGCTATCTTAAGAAAGTAATACACCATATATTCTTACTTCTAATGTAAATTTAATTGCTGACAGTCATTTATCCTCATTTTTTGACACTGTCACACAACTACATTAAAGTAGTGCCACACAATTAACAGCAATTAAAGAATAACCAATCCTTGGTTCTTACCCGCTGTTCATCAGGCTGTCCTGCAAAACTTTACTCTCACATGTGAGCTCACCTGCTGGAAAACCAGGATAATCAAAAGTACAGCAAAATTAAAGAAGAGTCAATATTACATGAATAATAAACATTGAGGTAGAGATCCAATGCAAAAATCTTTTCTTACTGATGAAGTGAGCAGGCACCATGACAAAGTCATCTGTGTCACATGAGGAGGAGTTCTTGCTGCTACCTCCGCCTCCAGATGAGTCTTTAAGGAGAAAACCAGTGGCCTCCTGTGTAGGGGAGGCCAGAGCTTTGGCACGCAAATGCTGAACCTCAGCAAGAGACTGCTGCAGAGACGGGGAGACAGAAAGTAGCAGATAAACAAAAAGAAAGCACAAAAGAAAGAATAAAAGAGTAAGCAGTGAAGGAAGGCCAAGTAAGTGTTAGCTTGGTTGGCTTCTTTGACTAGCACATAAACACACAATCTTGTTACTCATGTGAAACAACAACAATAATTATGACAAACCGGTGGTGAGGCGAGGTGTGAGGTGGAAGAACTGCTGCAAGAGCTGGCTGATGCAGAGCTTGGGAAGCAGGTCATGGTCACAGTAGGAGTTGCTGCAACAAAAAATACACAGAAGCACACTTATATATTAAAAATATTATTATTTGTACTAAAACACTGGTATAAAATGAAACTGTACTCATCTTTGCATTCATCTATTATTATGTCAATGAGAAATATTTTTAATCATCTTCATGTCACTATGTGGCTGGTATACTACCATCCTACGATGGAATAAATGTATCATTTGTATTAAAGATTCAGTCCTCACGAAACAGAATTAAACTGAGGAATACATTATATTTTGGAAGAGATATGAGGTTTTGCATTTGGACTGTTTTAATAAAATGTGGTATGGTTCAACAGCGCAGATGACTGCGCAATACATTGTATATTCATACATTAATTCATGCTTAAAACTGTACAATACAAATACAGTCGTTCATTTATGTATTACTGCCAATTATTCATACAAGTTCTATTATGAAGTGTATTGTTTATTCTTACTTACTCTTTTTCATGGACGAGCTAGCCTCCAAGAAAGGATGACAAAAAAACTCATCTACCAACCCAAGAAGAAAAAAATTAGTAGGGGGTGGTGAAACAGAGCAACATTTCCTACAATCAGAATCTACAGTATGCATCAGAACAAGGTACAAATATGATGACCTTGTGTGTGCACAGATGTGCATAATTTTATATTCTGTGGGTCTTTTTTTTCTTTACATTACACTTCTTTATCAAACAGAAATGCTATATTTACAGGAAGATCTGTTACAACTATTGTCTGATGTGACTAAATAATCATCTACAAAATTCTATATAGGTCAGATTGTACTATTTAAGTTGTAAGTGTAGGTCTGCATCAGCTGTTTCATTTCATTTACTGTGTTTGATTTTCACTAACCAAAGTCCATGCGGTCTTTGTGGTTGCGCTGCAGTAGACCCAGCAGCAGGTGCCTCAAATGGCTTGAAGTCTCTCTGGGGATGCTGCAAACAAATAATAGCACAATCACTCTGTGCTGCTGTTCAGATTTTGATTTTGAAGGTCAAATAATACAACAGATGATACATAAACATTATTACACTTGATTTCATCCTTTTTTTTCCAGAACCAACGATTTCAATGGTCATCTATCTGTTATACCCTACAGAAAATTAAACTTGAAATATGCTTTCTATACTATCTTTGGCAGTTGGCTGGTTGTCAACATTTCTAAGAACATGATTTTCAGGCAGGTGTTCACTGTACAGCTTTGATAAACTGAAACGTAAAACTTTTATAGACATTGTGCTGTAAATAAAAAGCAGTCAGTTGGGTGCTTGTCAGCTTTAACGATGTTGTAAACTAACTGCCGTTCAACTGTTAAAACAGCCCAGCTTGCATGATTGGTAGCACCTCTCTAGAAGGGAAAACTGTACTTTTGGTGACAAACACATTTTCAAAAGTGATGGGTCTGTCTGAAGAGTTTCAGTCAAAGCTTCAGATTTCATTGGTTATTCTGTTTTGAGGGTGTACACCAAAGTTTCAAATTTCTTAAAAGCAACTTCTATATAATATCTAACATTTGCAGAAAGAACTGATGATCTTCACCATGTTTTTTCAGTCTTTTAACATAACATCTGTTAATCACATAAAAAATAAGCATGCTGTCATCTCACTGTAACTTCTTACTTGGGGCTGAGATTCTTGTTTTTTTCATAAAACAGCCGGAGGTCCTGGGGACTGCTAGCCTAAAAATGACAAATGGTAAGAAAGATAGATGAAATAGATAGATGAAAGCAAGCAGCCGTCTGCAAATGTAAGTGTATGTATGAGCACCATTAGCCAAAGCACCATTTCATACTATAGTTGCAGGCATTTTTATGGTAGGCAATGATGCGTTTCATCCTTCACAGTATTAGTCAAGTCAGTCAAGACAAATAGCCTGCTGTTCAGGTTCCTGCTCATCTCTTACATGATTGGTTACTTCCAAGAAACAGACTGAACTGTGGTTTCAGGATAAGGATGAAAACATGTTAAAGGAACATTCAGAAAAGTTTTGTGTCGATGCATCGTCATCGTCATTTTAAACCACTGTATTTGACTTATCCGTTACTTTAATCACACTGAATGTTGCTATCTCGCAAAAAATAACAAGCATACTTTTCACATATTTATCACATTATATTAATTGTGAATCACATTCATTTGACTAAACAAATATCATGTAAACACCAATAAAAATCCAGATAAGCTGCCAATCTCCAAAATAAACCACTCCACAGAATAATGTCACAATGAGTGTTATTTTTTTTAAGTAAAGACAGGGATGAGGAAGATAGTGGAGAGGAAATAGTGCAGTACTGTAGCTGGCAGAGAGAAAGTGGCAGAATTTTATTGGCCAAGATGGATGACTTGTTATGTTTTACTCCCTGTTGATCTGCACTGCTGTTGTGAGACACAGTTCAGTGCTGTTGTGTTACAGTTTTCAAGCAAATGACCTTAAAAGGCATTTTTTAAATCAACTTGCTACTTCTCATAAGAAATGCAGAAGAAAACTCACACTAAAATACTAAATTTGTGAGTGAAAATAATAATTTACTATATAAAGTATCTTGATGTATAAAAACATTTTCACTTTCACTTTTCAGATTTCTGTACACATACATACACTATACTGGCAAGTTATCATGGCAAATCCTACATAACCTAAGGGTTGTTGTTAATTTAGTCTTTTAAAAACAGATTTTGATAGTGGTACTGGTTTGCTCGTCCCTGAATGTAAATATGTGTGAAGCAGGTCACATTGCAAAAAAAACCCCTGCATGTTCTATAATGTTGCCCTGAATCAATCTGCATATAATCCATGACTGTAGTGTATTTACCTGAAAAGGAGCCTTCCCAGTCAGACACTGAAACACTATGGTTCCTATACTCCACAAGTCAGCCTTGGCATCATAGTTTTGGGACATGATGACCTCAGGAGCCTTGTGAGGGGGAAAAAAAAGAAGTGAGATCATTTTCAGTGTAACATCCCTTTGGAACTCCTTAATGGACAATTAATGAGCTGATTAAGCAGTCATTGTTGCCCATGCTGTATTGTATAATCAAAAGAACTAGAGCTCTGCTGTTTCACAGGAAAAATGATGACAGAAGTAATTGAGCAATCATCCACTTAGGGTGGACTGATGCTGATGATGTAAGAATGGTGTTTTCAAAATGACTTATTTTTAAGCTGAACATTACAAAACATTTTCTGCCCGCAATGAGCCCAACAAACTTTGGGTCCAAGTGAAAACTTAAGTCATCAAGTCTACATTTTCTTGTGTTTAACCTTTAGCAGAAACATTTAGTATGTTGGCAATTATTATGCCTTATATTTATAAAAAAATGCTGCTCACCATGTACATTGGAGACCCACAGAGTGTTGCTGCCATCATGTTGTTCTGAAGGTACCTGGCAAAGCCAAAGTCCGCTGTGAGGGGAGAAATTGAGGGAGTGAAGGAAAGTAGGGGGCATAAAGAACAAGAAGAAGCAAGAGAGGATAAGTTCACATTTGGTGCAATAGGGGAATGCGGTTGTATCTTCATACTGATAATCTGCAGATCTTGAGGACATTGGAGAATATTAGAAAACAATTCCACAGAAAAAATTGCAGATGGATGTCAAAAGAAAATCCATAGTACTCTGAAAAAGTCATGTTTGTCTGCTGCAAGGTCCCAGCTGAATGCTCTATTTATTTTCAAAACCAATAAAAACAAACATTGTACTGTCTGTAATAGATGAGAGGAAGACCTTCACTTTTACAGGATGACAATGCAACATGATCACATTGGAGTTGACCCTCTTGGGAGTTAAGGCTTAATAAATTTAAAAAAAAACAAAACTTTCCAACCACAAAGTTTCTTCTACAGTAGAGCACATACAGTAGATAATAACAAGAATAAGAGTCTGCAGCCATGCTAGCAGCTCTGTGATGCTATACTTTACTAATGTACAGCTGGGGATGTCATTAGTTTTTAGGTATTTGGTCATAAACCAATGTATTGGACAAAATATAATTGATCTTATTTTGGCGCTATCAGTCAGGGGATCAAATTTATTACAAATCATCCTCTGGGGACCATGAATAACTGCAAAAAACTACAAATGTCAATTTAATGGGAGCACTAGAGAAAAAGTCAGGAAAACACCAGAGTCAGTAGGGTATGTCGTCTGGCAACCATGAAAGTCTGTACCAAGTTTGACGGCAATCCATCTTATATTTGTCCAGATTTTTTACTCTGAACCAAAAATGTCAACCTACTCGTGGCACTAGTGGAAAGGTCAGGGAATCACCAAAGGTGGCAGGATTCATCCTCTGGGAACCATGAATGTCTATACACAATTTCATCACAATTCGTCCGATAGTTATTGAGATATTTCAGTCTGGACTGAAAGGATGGGCTGACCGACTGAACAACAGACATGACACTGTCATCCCTATAGAGCTATTCCACTTGCACGGCTGAAAACAGTGAAAACAACTTCTGTGTCACTAAATTATCAAAAGAGTGAGCAAATCTGGTTATAATATTAAGGTGATTCTACTAATCATGTTACTAAATTTATTAAAATTTAAAACATCAACTAATATTACCTAAAATCCTCGACAAGTCAACAAAAATCATTTTTAAGTAATCTCTGTCCCACTATGGATGTGCTTGTGTATCTGTACCTGTGGATACAACATGTGAACATTCTGATTATGTGTGTGTGACTGAGGCGGTTTTCCCAGAGTCATGAGGATTATAACATTCTGCTGTGACTGGGACTGACACAAGCCTCAGACTTCTGTCCCACAGGGTAATCAATTTTCTCAAGAGGAAAAAAAAAAACGAATAAATAGGCTTAAGGATTAGCAGAGTTTCCAAACAGCTCAGCAACACTCACTCTATACTTGGTCCTGACACTTTTCATTATGGTGATTTCTTGTTACACCAACATCATCTCTTTAAATTTTTACAAACTGACACCACACATACAACATGTATCTGTGAATAAGTTCTCGCTTTATTGATACTTATTCAACGGTGTGCTCTATCAGAGGAAGACTACAAATGCTGCTGAAGCAAAATGTGAAATTCTATATATATAATCTAGTCAACTTGCTCTAATGAGTTTAGTTTTATAGTCTTAGTGAAATCAATTACCTTGGGGAAATCATTATTAGGTCTTGTAGCAAAAAAACTGCCTGTAAAGAGGTTGATTATGCAGTAGGGATTTCCATTTGGTGCTTTATGAGATGAAATGAGTTTTTGCTCCTGTGTAGGGTCCAGATGCTTTCCTATTAAATCTCATGTACACCCGCAAGGTCTGGTCTCACATCTGAAACACTGAAGTGATTTTGCTCTTTTTATTTTTGACTATCTTTATTTAGACCTTTGCCTACGTTCATCAATAGATAACACAGGTTTAGAACAAGCAGTGCTAAATCTTAAAATGTGATTAATAAACATCTAGTTATCAAATTAGAGTTATCTCAAATAATAATGCCCAATTTTAACTATGTACTATGAACTGTACTTGTTTATTGTTTATTTGTTGTATATGTCCAGAGTTGACTTACTGGAGATGATCATTGACCTATTGTTCTTATTTTTTTCATTTAATTTATTTTTCTTTAACTTTTTTAACTAGTACCCCCTAAAAGGTCATCATGGAATGAAATTATTGCCATTTTCACTGTCACTCTTTCAACAGCAACAGCAGAAAACAGTACATGTGCAATGCAGTATGTACAAATGTGCACATGCCGTCACACTTGTGCATGCACACAGACTGTCACACAGTCAAACCTACCTATCTTGATGCAGGTGTTGTTGGAGTGGGACTTGCGACCTGGTGGGTAGGAGAGCAGAATGTTCTGGGGTTTGAGGTCTCTGTGGATTATGCCTTTGGCCTGTAGGACCCTCATGGCCCCTGCAATCTGTTGCAGGAAAACCCGAATAGTGTCTTCACTCAGTGTGCCTTTGGCTGCAGAGAAACAAGAGGTAAATTAATAAAGGTGAGCTGACTACAAATTAACTTTGGTATACTAGGTATACAGCACGTAGGACACAAAGTCGGGGTATAGTAGACCTCTTCCCTAGATCTCAAATCTAGGGTGAAAACCATGTATCTCCAAAATGTAGTCTTTTCATGAGTTCAGAAAAACAGCTTTATTTTTAGCTTTGTGACAAAGAGAACTCTCAAAACATAAAAGAACAATATAATTTCATTCAGGAATGGAACTTCACTCATTCAGTTTATCTGAAAAATGTCCAAATTTGGAGATATTTACTTTTCTTTGGACAGTGAGGCTTCTGGTTTTCCCAACAAATCCTGGAGTCTTGTCAGGTTACTTTTCACAAAACACATCACCTCATTTTACTTCTAAAAATATCTGCAAGATGTGTTTTGCTCCTCTGTTGTCACACATCACCCCACTGCCACCTACTGCTCCCTGTCTCTTCCTCCCCTCCAATCATCTCCTTGGCCTCAAGGTGGTAAAGTATGGCTCTATGTGAAAGCCCCTCCCTTGTCTAGAATTTCTCTCTGGCTCCACATACCCTCCCAACACATTTTTAAAGCCATGCTCAGGTTCAACTTCAGCCAGGAAAAAAAGTTTAGATCACTGACCACAGTAGGGAGTGGATTCAAAAACACTCCTGAAGCTTTTTTCAACCAGACAAGCAAAGACTATAATTGGAATAGAACCTCTATTTCTACTCTGGTAGCTGGCTGACAAAGTTAGCAGCTACAGCAATAATTTGTCAGCAAACAGCTAGTGGCTGATGTCTATTTTCCCACCCTGTTCACACTGACAGGCAAAGGCTCACCTCAGACGAGTTTAGTGTCCTGGCTATTCAGAGAACCTGTAATTTATGAGATGTGGAAAAGCTGGACAGAACTGTAGACTTTATTTTAAGATATGATTCTCCCAGCTTGTTAGCAACGTGTTGACTTAGAATCATATTTGCAGGAGGTGATGTGTTGCATGCCTCACATACTGCATGCACGATGAGTAAAGACAGAGGAATACTACAGGGAGGTTTCTCTGTGGTTTTATTATACCGTATGTCAAAGTCTATCTTAAGCCCTAGGTCCTTCAAAGTTCCTGAAGCTGTTACTGAAGCACCAAATCTGTTTCTGTGTCTTCAGGGCCCCCAGATAAAAGGCTGCTTCCCGCAGTCATACAGGAAGAGTTGTGACCTGAATAGCTGCCTTGAGGCGTATACATAATAAAGTTCCCCTTTGTTTGCAATCGCCCAATCTTCTAGGTAGATCTAACAGAACTGAAAAATATTTCTTCCTCCCCTACTACTTAATCTTAACAGTCTTAAGTCTTAACAAGCATTTCCCTTACAAAGATTATTCATTATTCTAGGACCCCAGGAAGATTTGCTCATTTTTTGAGGGTTGGTTTTGTGACTTATATGCCTTTATTGGTTGCTTCTAACATTTTCAACCTAGAAAATGTACTTTTGTACGTTGTGTATTCATTGTACATATGCCATTTTAAGAACATGAACCTCAATATGAAGATGTAGGAGCTGTAAGCTATGCTGGACTTTCAACTTTCAAAGCCCATGAGCATCATAATAAAAAACACCATAATAAACAGTACTATCATGCCATCTTGAAGCTTAAAATTAACTGTGAAATTTGGATCTTATAGTCTAAATGGATTCCTCCCTCAATACACACTTGTAGAATCATATTTAAAATGTCTAGTGTTTACCTCCTTTGTTTGGAAACAATTATGATCTTGGCTAAAGTCACTGCAGACATAAGCATGATGGACTGTCATTCATAGAGCAAGGACAACCACTCTCTTTTCATCAAGCAACAAAGATGACATTTCACCATTAATTGTATTGATTTTTCTACTGAGAAGCACCAAGAGCTTTTAGAAAATGAAAAGGTTCCACTTACAGTGTAAGTAGTCAGCAAGGTCGCCACCATTGCAGTACTGGGATTAGAAAGAGAGACAGGAAAGAGAGGGGAAGAAAGAGAGATGAAAAGGAATAACATTAGGAAACACATATAACATGGAGGGCTGGTGTATAACCCTAGTGAATAAGTGTCTGACATCTTTTGCTTCTCTGAAGCAACTAGAGAGCAAAAGAGATCAGAGAAGTGATTTGCTGAAGAGTGATGTGGTAACAGATTTATACCCTTGTTCTAGTTCCCACTATTAATATGAATGAACCCAAGAAAGGACGGGGTCTGTATGACAGGTGAGGTTATGAAAGGCTGCCTCACAAGTCATTTCCTCTCTGCTGCTGCATCAGCTCATATTGCCGTGAGCTGGAAAGAGCAAAAATCATGAAACTTGGCCCAATAACTGGAAAGGATATGCATGTGCTTCCCAAGAAATATGAGCCCAATCGGCCAGATCATGGCGCTGTAATTAAGGCCCAAAAATTCAATTTTGGAAAGGCCATGCCCCTCACATCATAAGTCTGATTAACTTGAAATTGCACACACAAGTCCAGCTCATTATACGCTACAAAAAAGCCTCTTGGACCATGAAAGTCTGCCATGATGTATTTTTTGCTAATTTGCATAATGTCCAAAACAGTAATGTGACACCTACTTTTTGGATTTTGGCTTGATCAACACCAAATTTGGTACACAGCCTTGAGGGACTGAGATAAAGATTGGTTGAAAAACATGGTTGCCATCAACCAAAATATCTTTGCAAAGGGCGGGGCTTTATATTATTATTGTTAATATTATATTATATTATATTATATTATATTATATTATATTATATTATATTATATTATATTATATTATATTATATTGGCCATAACTCAATAACCATTTGTCCGATCATCATAAATTTTGGTACGTGACTTCAGTCTGTGATTAGGAATAGGTCTACCAAAGCATTTAGAGCCCAACCCATAGGGGGTGCCACAAATGCCACAAACATGTACCTGATAAGCCAGTGGACAGAATTTTACCAACATTGGCGTGCATACTCTGGGAGCAAGTATGAACCAAAATCTGCCATATTGATTGGTGCAATTGGATGTGGCCTATCATATATTTTCTCATAACTCAAGATGCCATGAGCAATCCCGATTAAACCCACTGGAGACATCTTGCGCTATCTCCTTAACATGCCCACCGGGTTTCGTTCAAATCCGATAAAGGGAGGCCGAATGGCGGAACTTTGAGTGGGCAGTTACTGAAATGCTGCAGGCTTTGTGATGGTGAAACAAGTGTGTGATTGGTCTCACTCCTTCCTTAAACATAATTAAACCAGCTGAAGTGACTTTGCTCGACTTCGTAAAGCCTGAAACCCACTCGTTGTTGCTTGTGGCTTTAATTTTTGGCCAATCGAGCTGTTTCCTTCTGTGGAGTGCAAAAAGGTTTGAATCCACTGATTGCCTCTTGTGGCTCTATTTTACATCTGTTTTTGATTCTTCTGTAATGTTGCTTTTAAACAGCAATAAGCAGCAGCATTTTTCATTTTTATGCTTTGAAACTGTCTTATGAAAAATACTCAACAGCTTGAACATTTTGTCATGGTTACTGGAGAAATTATATAAACTTTGAATGTTATATGTATTTATAGAGGCTAATATCCTTCAAACGAACCCGTTATTTACCAAGTAAATGTCATGATCCTGCCATTCCATTGATAATGTGATTTTTAACTGCTGAAAACTAAAGGGCAACCGAATAATATATTAAGAACCTCTGTGCTTAAAGTCATATTCCAACCATTTTCAGATTTCGTGCAGTTCTCAGTACATAATTTTGAGATCTGATACCTCTGGCCATCACTGTATGTTACCTTGCTAGACACCTCCATGTCATGCCATAGTCAGCCATTTGAGCATGCTAACTTTTATGTTGAAGTTGTGTCTGCTTGGCTGACAAATACACAATATAGCATGTATCTTTACAACAGACACTAACAGAACAAGCAGGCTGGGAAAAATATATATATAATGTGAAAATACTGAAATGGGCAATTATGTTGTCAAAACAGAAAGAGCTAGCATGACCAAAAAAAAAGTTTTGACACTCTTTGCATGAATGACTAATATGTATGAGACAGAGTTTTGAGCTCTTTCACTGGCTAGATGAAATTGACAATTATTTTTAGTTGATTTAATGAGAAAAAAAACTAATCCATACTGTCATCCATGCAATATTACTTATTAAATCTGAGTTCTATGTGGTTTCCTGGCACGAAAGAGACAAAAAAAGCATTTTAGGTCAAAGGCAAAAGTTAGGAGATTCACAAACATTATTTTCCACCTGGATTTTCGTCAAGCAAATGGGATAAAGCCATTGCAAAAACCTAGCAGCATTTGGATGTTGACTGGCAGTCATTTACCCCCCTTGATGCCTGAGCACATGGCTAATTATAGCCCAGGCCCTGTCAGAGCTGCCTGCAAAAGCTGAGACAATACAGCGCTGAGCAAACAAAGCCAAACATCCCAGCAAGCTTACCTCCATTACCAGGTACACTGAGCTGGCAGTTTCCTAAAGAGAGAGGGGATAAGAGTGGGGGTAAACAAACACAAGTCAGTGACAGACAAAGAAAGGAACAGGTGGCACTTGTGCTCACCAATCACATTCAAGCTAAATTGGTGATTCGGATTGGAGAAATGTACAACACTCTAGAGTGGTATAGAAAACGTACTTTAGATCAAAAAAGCAAAAAGCTTTCCACAGTATTAGTGGGGCTGATTGAAAATACAAATTTTGTAAAAGCTGATCCATCCCAGACTCCTACATCACTGGGGCTTTAAAAGAAATGTTAGTGTTGCACGCATTTGCAGTCAGAAATAATGAAAACAATCTACCGTTCTACATTAATACCAAGCCAAAACAGATAGGGAATCAGTTGGCTCTGCAGTCAACACCATTATAAAAACAATGGGAAAATCACTGTGAGTTAAAGTGAGAGACTGCGAGAAGTAGTTGATTCAAACTTTAACTCATTAGCATCCACAACAACACCGACAAACAATAAAAATCTCTACTGACTTATTAACAACTTGAATGCATTCTGATATTGCACATTTGGAGGATTTAGAAATACAGACACTCCTCTCACATCCGTTATCTACTTTCCTCTAACCTCTTTCTCTCTCAGACAACCTGTCTAAGAAAAACATAGTGCAGGCCTACTTGAAAAAAAGTTTCTTATCACATGAAGACAGATGACTGCGGTCTCTCACTGTGACCTAGTCTCAGTATCTTGCTGAACCCACCAGTCAGAGGCCAGACTGTTTTCTATAGTTCAGCTGAGTTGGGGCCTCTGAAGTTGGTTGTTTTTGGCTTTGTTGAAGATGGACAGTCAGTCAGTTTCAACCAGAGACTCAACCATCTGGTTTCCACAGGTTCTCTGTGTTGCATTTAAAGTAATACAGCGACACGCCACTGTTAGATAAAAAGTTTGGTCCCATGTTGAAGGTTTATCATGACAAAGATATCATGATTAACAAATTAATAGTACAATAACTTGCAATAATATAAAATACTGAGCCCAGAGCAGGCGGGCAGGTGTGCAACAAAAATTCAAATTACCCAGACATAACCGTTGCATAAAATTACAGTGAACACCAAGTCACTTTTGTAGTGGCAACTATTTCCTGGTCCAAAGGGTAGAGTGTCCTAGATAGGTAGAGTTAAGACTGCACATGCACCCTATCTTTCTCTCTGAGTGAAAATGTGTGTTTAAATAAAATATTACTTTCTATCTAGCTACCTGCTATTTGCTCTTGCTCAAATCCTCTTAAGATACAGAACAAGAATCTGTTGCATTGCCAAATTCTTTCAGTGCCGAGGCTGTTACGCTAGTGTTTGTTACACTGGCAGGCTAACACTTTAAGATTTTTCAACTCACAAACCATTTTTAACCCACTTTGGGTAAGAAAATCAGATCAAATGTAAAATGCAAAGTGAATGCATTTCTTTGGTGTCCAGTGTTTGGTATGGTTTCACTTTCATCCTGACCCAATTAGATAGCTGGCTGGTAGGATCTCCTACTCAGAACATCTACACTGTCTGCTGTACAAAAACAAACCTGTAATCTTAGAGCCCAGCTCCGACTATCCTCATTGCCCAGAGAGAGGTGACAGTGTGAGTCAGAATAAAGATAAATGATAGGAGTATTTCTGAGTTCTGCATGGGTAGAGACATGATAACCGGTTGCAAATGCCTTTTCTTGGGCAGAGCAGTAAAGCATCAAATCCATATTTGCTAAAGTGGAGCTGCAGTAGCCACCAGTACAACAAGTTGACTGCACTGGGATGTTTGAGCAGATTGCAGTGCTCAGTGTCACCTGTCATGACTTTTCTGTAACCTTCTGCATGATGATAAAGCTTTTTGTCAAAAGAAGATAAAGGCAGGGGGTGAAAGGTCAACTTAATTAAACGAATCTGCAGCTCTGGCAATGAAACCTACAGTATCTGCTCTCATCTGGACTTAAAATGCAGTTTTCATTTCACTTATACTGTACATGTCAACATTCCTGCAATACTTACATTATTTAAATGTTTTAAAGTTTAAACACAAACATTTTATCCTTATGAGTTATACAAGTTTTTTGCAAAAGCAGAACATCTCATGCCTGCGATTGATCTATTTTCATTTTGCAACATTTGAGTCTTGTCATATAGAACCAGTAAGCATAAGCTTTTTCTTTTCTTTTTTTTTTGTTCCCAGATGGCATGTGTTAGTCTTGGATCAAAAAGACAAAAGAAACACCTGGTGAGTTAAGATATAAATGTGTGTGGGGGTGGGAGGGTCCTGCTGTCTAAACTATCTGCCAGGTGTTGCCACTGTGAGCTTCAGACTGGTTACTAGGCTACAAGCAAGAATTTCTCTGTGACTGTGGTGTCTTATACATCATCACCCTCCAATGCAACACCTTTCTATTGTGCTGCTGAGCTACTAGTTACTACTAGTATTTATATCTGCACATGTCATACGGAAGCATAACACCTAGTCTGCACCCTTGGCACCAGACTTGTGCCCAGAAAGGGTAGCAAAAAACCTGAGCAAAGATACTTGAAGCAAGTAAAAAAAGTTAAGACAGTACACTTCCCACAAAGCATTAAGCAAGAAGGCCAGTAGGAACAGGCCATGTGACTGCAGACAGAATGTAAACACCAGAAATGTCTGAGTTCAGCAGGACACAAAGGAAGAAGTATTCACTGAAACTTTACAAGGATTTGCAGCACATGGAGGAGCAAAGGACAACATGCCTGAACAGAATCAAAATGAAAGTGTTTTTAGAGCAAACAAATGTAGCAAAACCTCTTTTAACAAGCAGGGAAAACAAAACCGTTCAAGCTGCACAAGGCAAAAGTGGGTCATGTGGAACAGGCACATCCAACAACCCATCTGCTCTACTTTGTGTGCACAGACTGATGAGAAAAGTGGGACAATACGAGGTGAGATAATCATGTATGTAAACAGAAGCCTTGACACCGTTCAGTCAGCTTGTTCCTCACATGATCTAGATGCCATTTGTGAGTGCGGTATAACATACCTGAAAGTCCAGTAAAGCAACAATGTTTTCATGCTTCAGTTCCTGCAGAGATAACATAGAATGACATAGAAAATTATTATTTGCTTAGTATATCCTCAATTTTTCTACATGTTTAACTTTAAGCAGATGTCCAATATGTCTTTTATAGCCCATTTAATCCCACCTGTAGTCTGTGAGAAATTTAAGAACATTCACTTTCACTATGACATCTCCATGTTCATGATCATTGCTCGTATTTCACTCTGACTTCCTGCACCTCTCCAGTTCTGATGGCAGTAGCAGCCAGAATAACAAAATGTGTCTACACGTGTCTGAAATATCAAGGTTGCATATTTGATAAAAGGAACAGCAGTCATTCTGATGTTTACCAGTGCTGGTGTAGACAGAAAGTGATGTTTTTACCCTGGTTACCATTCCCATTTGGTCTAAAAAACAAATTTTTGTTTACATACCTTATTACATGTGATCCTTACAATAATGTTTTATGTAGTTATGGTAACCTAATAACTTGAAACCAGTGAACACCCCCCAAAGAGTACTTTCTGAGAGGTTCTGACTTACCTTTAATATTTTGATCTCTTTCCCCAACAGTGTCTGGGATTTGGCCAGGTTCTTCTTGTTTATGCATTTTACCGCCACCTCCCAGTCATGTTTCTAGATGGACATATTACATGCAAAATTATTATTTTTGGGCGTTGGGTGAAGCAAATGCAATGCACAGTATGTGTTACACAATGTCTTTGCTTGGTAAATGAAGAACTGCTGTCCTGATGCTACAGTACAAGTGTCAGTATGTGTGTCAGTGATGTAAAGCAAATTAGATACAACATGTATGCATTTCTATTTGTTGAAATGACTGATTCTACTACATGAATCATACTTGGATATTTAAGGTGTCACACTAAAGCATGTGTTTGTTAACTATTGTTTACTGTTGGTGTATTTGCTTCCCTCCTTCATGCTGTTGGTTAGATGGGTTTCTTAATGGAATATGGTGCTGATTACTTATCACCCACTGTGACTGTAATCAGACAGGTGGTCTGGTTACTATGAGACAGCTTTGCAAAACAGCCAATGAAACTTTATTTATACACTACATTTCCTATAATCCAATGCAATGTCCTTGTGATTGCAGTAAGACACAAAGTCAGGCCACACTGACTCAGATTCATTTCCTGACCTTACAGGATCTTTGACACATGTATTGTATTATGGGATGCCATTTTCCTCTGTGGATGAAAATGATCTGTGTGCCAGCAACATAGATGCCATAGGCCTATATTTCCCGTTTAACTATGAAATGGTGTTTATTTGTCTCAGCAGATGCTGTATTATCACTGTGTAAACAAATTATAGCCGTTATAACTTATATTATTTCACTCCAGACATAGGGCATGTTTCAACATGTCCATTAATAGCCTCAGTGTTGAGCTTTCCAATGGAAACAATTACATAACTGTTGTGTATTTGAACTTGCCAAAATTAGGCAGTGCATCATTTAAACAATGTAATTGACCATGAAGGGGTAATAACTATTTTATCCACTGGCTGCCTGTTATTTCGAGGAACATCCTGTATGTGCTCCCAGGCCTCTTAAGGCCGTACAATGAAAACAAATACACTGGATGGCTGATGAAAGGCGATTCACGCCCAAACTATCCAAATGACGTGTCAATTCGCCAATTTTTCGCAACAGTACGTTATATATTGTTTAAAAAGCAATATAAAGAGTGGACAAGGACAACACTCACCTCTCGATGTCTGCCTTTGAAGACGACAGCAAATGCGCCATGTCCTATCAAGTCCTTCCGACTGAACTCAAATTTCCCCACTGTCTCCATATTGAGCCAAAGTCTGGTTTGATACTACTTTGACCTGCACCAACAACCAGGAGGGCTCAGGTCACCCTTCTTGTTAGCAAGTGCTCCTTTCTCCTCTGTCAAGTAGGGGCAGCAGCAGGGATGTTCACCCCCTCTTTCACTTGCCATGGGCTGCCTTCCTGACAACAAACTGTCCTCTTCTCTCATGTTAGCACGCATAAGTTTCGGAGTTTGACTCCTAACAAAGTTGTGCGGCAATTTCCATCATTGACAGCGCGGCCAACACGAAGTTAGCTAACTTAACAAACGGGTGTCTTGTTATTACAGCTGTCTTGGATGACGACGGGCCACCTTAAAAAGCAGCTCGCTGCGTTTTGTTTATATACAGGGCAGCCTCACTCCTGTCGTCTGAAGCGTCCACACGGCAAAGCAAGCGATCGCTGTGGACTTGAAATCAAGTTTAAAATGTCTAATAACTAGTAAAAACCGTGAATGTTCCCCGTAATCTCTTGCAATTACAAGCTAACTCGCCGAAAGTCACAGCAGCATCGATGGTCCCAACAAAGCAGACGGTGTAGTCTGCAACAAAGCGCATGCGCATGCGCAGGGCAATTACAGCTGTAGGTTTGACGTCAGAGGCTCCTCAGAGGTCTCCTGTCATAAAACGAAAGTGTTAGACATTTGGGTTGGCTTAAACTAGTTCGGACTTGAAAATAATAATTTAAAAGTCCTCTTTTTGTCGACAATGTGAAAAAGCATAGGGATTTATACGTTCATGCGCGCTTAATGTGTGTATATGTAGGCTTAATAATGTAAGGTCGGGAAATAATGAAACCAATGTGGAGAGAGAAAACTAATAATCAGTGTAAAAGGGAGTGTGTCATATATTGATAAAAAAAAACAATTTAAATTGAGCTTAAAGCTACATGCAACAAAAATAAATGTATAAAACAATTTATAGCACAGCATAATGCTGTTTGCATTTTCAGTTAAGCACTTTTCATCATAGTCTGTATAATAATACATTCTTTTTTCTCTCTCTGTCTTATTAGCAAAACCAATATATCAAAACTTGAGAGAAGGGTAGAGAATTCCATATTAGAACACATAAAAACTTCACAGAACATGGTAAAATAATTAATAAACTTATTTAGAAAATAAATTCATTTTTCAGATACAGTTTGACACTACATGTTTGACATGACAGTCTTTTTCACTAGGTTCTCCTTTTGGGGAATCCTTGTAATGAGGTAGGCTAATTTAAACAAAACTATTTTTTTTATTTTTTGTTTTAAGTATGTGGAATTTGTCCAACAATATGCTAAAATTACTCACTTCTTTTAGAATGAGAGGGAATAATACTATATTTCCCCTTACTAAAGTTATAAATGGTGACCACACCATTTTTTAAAAAGTAAAGTCACCACTGGGTGGAGAGAAGGACTATCCTCATCATCACCGTCATCCTCATTATACTGTAAGTGTCATCATTGTGGGCTATAGAGGGTGGCCTACAGGGTGGTTTCCAACACCAGTTTTTCTCCCTGTGAATTAAAGCACCAGCAAAGCCATAGAGGGGGAGAGGGGGAAAAGGGGAAGAATAAAAATTGCACTGCGCTTTGAAACCCACAGCTGATGAGAGAGAGAGAGAGAGAGAGACAGAGAGAGAGAGAGAGAGAGAGAGAGAGAGAGAGAGGGAGAGAGAGAGAGAGAGAAAACAATGTGCAAAGAAAAATAAATAGGATTGTGAGAGAAAACATGGAGAATGAGGGCAAATGAGGAGAAAAGTGAAAGGCAATGAGGAGAGGGAAGGCTGTTGAATGTTTAAATGGAGAAAAAGTACAGGAGAGAGGATGAGACTGGAGGCTAGATGGGCTGAGATAATGAAAAAAATTGAATAAAAACAGAGACATATGGATCAGTCGCAGATGGAAGAACATCAAATAAATGGACAAAAAAAAAACTATAGGAAGATGATGACAGCAAGATCTAGAGGGCTTTTATGAGAGGATAGGAGCCACAAACTATATTATGTGTGAAATATATTCACATTTTTTTCATTTTTTTATGTCAGTATCCAGCATTATTAAAGCTGTATAATGAGTATTTGATCAACTTTTAATTTTTCTGAGCAGGCAACTTTCCAAAGGCTCTTTTAAGGCTGGAGGACATCTGGGTAAAGATTGAATAATAGAAGAAAAATGGAGGCCCTTTCAAGCAATGCAGAGGAGAAGAAGAGGGCTGCTGAGGAGGAGATGTGCAGGGTTCAGGCTCATATGGGGACTGGTGGCTGTCTAAAGAATCTGAACGATGGGATCTCTATAATCTGCCCTTATGAAAAGACGGACTGTGTGGTGAATAATGAAGATTACTGTAGCTGTTAAAAACATGCAGGATGCATTAAAGGGAAAAACACACAAAAACAGACTTAAAAATCAGTTTAATTTATTTCTTTATTCATATAGAAAGCAAAGATGAATGGAAATAGTTTTTTTATGTGTACTATTTATAATACTTCTATTTCTAAAATCCCACTCAGGCCATTATTCCCATATTTTATTTCCCCCTTTACATAAACCAACTTTGGATTTTTATTATTCATCATAAACAACAGAGACCACCCACTTACTGTCCTTCAATCCGGTCTCATGCAGGAATCTCAAGTGTTAAACTTGCAAAAGTTAATAAGATGCTAAATCTAATGTGAAGTCTCTTTGGTTTCTATTTGGTTGGATGAGTTGGTGCATTTCTGGCAAAAACAGTAATTATCATATAAGATTGATTTTTGTCCTTAAGAGGAAAGCCTTTTCACAGTCAGGTGCAGATGATAAATGTGCATATAATTAGCATTACAAGCACAGCAAAAAAGACCGTGATATGAATTCATAACACAAAATACCAGCGCTTCACAGACACGTACCGTCTGTGAGGGGTGGATTATTCAGTGGATGTATTGCAGAAAGGACAGACAAAAAGATACATGATCTTTGTGGACTTGACAGATTCTTCTAACTTGAGGCAGCTCAACAGTGAGTTAATGGATTAGCATTTAGCACACTCTCTGTACCAGAGGAGGGCAGTGGAGGACTGTAAAAGAGTCTAATGGACCTTGATCACATTGTTCACTGTTTTAAGCACAGTTAAAATTAAGGATACAGGTAAACACTGCAAAAAGTAATCATCTTGAGTCATTTTGTCATTTTACCATTAATTAGATCTCATACTAAAATATGATAATAATTATTCATCAGTTGAGTTGTGATGGAAACATTGTCACACCATTGTTTAATATCAATTATTTAAGCGAAGACTTTTATTCTTTTATTCATTTTTCAGATGTTTTGGCATACAGTGGAAGGACCAGTGAGAATACCTTGAAACATTCCACTCTCAGTCCCACTGGTAATCTGATATCAAAGAGCTAATGTACCTTAGCTGATATGAAGTGAGATAGCCGCCAGTTAGTGTATAATACTGGTGCAGTATTATCCAACAACACTGGTGCATGCTATCATGAATTAGTCATGTTGGTTTTCCTGAGCCAAGAATCTGGATACATTCACAGTGCAGTGCAGGTCTGTATAATGATGCACTGCTGACAACAGGCTAAAGTTAGGCTGATACTGTGATACATTCATATATTAAAAAAAAAAAAAGTAATTCAGTTTTCACTCTTCTTCTCTTCAGTTTCACTGTGTCAGAAAGTTTGACTATACAGGACAGTTGGTGTATTTTGTGGTAAGCGGCCCACCAGCCACCATCACAGGTGTCCACTCTGCAGGGGTTTGATCTGACTTTCAATATTTTATCTGCTCTGTGGTTCTCTCAGAATGATTGATTGGTTCTTACTGCCCCACATTAAGTCTGGGCTGGTGACAGTTGGTGAAATGGCCTTCAGGTGTTCACTCTGGTTAAAGAGACACCACAGCCAGAAATGTCCCAATATACTGTAGCGACATATACAAACTTAATGGAAGTCATCTGCTAAGTTTCTCTTTGAATTGGATATTTATACAACGGATCATACTGACATTCACGCATATTAATACACTTACTCGTACATACACACACACACACACACACACACACACACACACAGCGCATCCATGCAAGGGCATAATGACCTGTTTTGTCAGGGCACATTGTACCGTATGTGTGATGCATTTAAGCAGTGTTAAAACTAATGATCACCCAAAGACAACAATGCATGTTAAAAAGCTCATAACTTAAGTTACATATATACAGTATTGTTATGAAATTTAATTTATTTTTTGTTTTATTTTTCACTTACAAAAGCCCAATATTCCTTTTTAGTTAAGTTTGGAATTTTCATGTGGCTAAATGCTGTCACATTTGAATTAATGCCATTTTGCTTTTGCAGTTGAACCAATACAAAAATATGTTTAATATGTTTTCTCATTTCTTTTTGGATGTACACTCATTGAGCACTTATTAGGAACACTCGTGCAATCTAATGCAATCCAATACAACAGCTCTACCATAAATTCTACCTTTACAAAGCTCATACATTTTCAGATTTTGTTGACATTGTCAGAAAGGTAGCAATTCTACTTTATGTTTATTAGGCTATTGAGGTTGTAGTGGGTGGCGGTAGTTTACTGAAGTACATTATACTGAAAAGCATTCCTAATGTTTTCTCCACCCCATTAACATACATGAGGGGGGCAAAATGTTATCAACACGTTTCAATATAATGCACTCCAGTACACCACCACCACCACCCACTAACATAAAGTTGAATTATCACCTACTTAACCTCTTGTATTGGATTGCATTAGATTGCACAGGTGTTCCTAATAAAGTACTTGGTGAGCGAGAGTATTTGTTTCTCCTCATTGTGAACCACTTTGAGCTACATATCTTGTACATCATGAATCATATTTATTATTATTATTATTCATTGCTATTATCATGAAGGACTTTACCCCATTGAATGAGGGCCAGAGGGCAGCCACCTCCTTTATGGCCACTCTTCACTTAGCTAACATCAAGGGGTGTGGCAGTGTGGCACTGTGCCTTGTTCATCTCCTCACTCTAACATCCACCCTTACACTGTACTACCCTCTTTCTGAAAAGGTTGCACAGCTGAATGGTCGCCAATTTTTTCATGTAGATGGATAGCTGCGAATCTTGCTGTGAAGGTCACTGCTTTTTCAAACCTATCTCCGCTCTGAGATGAACTTTTAAGACTTGATCAGCATAATAGTTTTGTCTGCATACTGCATTGCTATGCTCGAGCATGTGATCCCCGCCAATAGGTCATGCCAGATAATTAAACTGAGAAGCTGAGGGGAATTCAATACACTCTATTACAACTGAAGGAGCCTCGGACTCAGGGGAGACTTAGGTATGACTTACTACTGGATATAAAGGTCTTCTGAAGCATCAAATAGCTCCAACTCCTGCTGCTGGAAACACACGTCGTTAACTATCAGACTTTATTAGTGTCACATTATAGATTATTGAAATATTACATTAGCTGCGTGAAGAGATGCCCTCGTAAATACTTTCAAAACTGATCATTCTCCACAACTCTTAATTTCAGTGAAGCTAACAGGTGACTTTTTTTCATTCGTCTAAATAAAAAAAAAGGCAGGAGCTAGTGCCTTTCTCGGAATATGAAATTCACTTTACGGGGTCATCATCCTCATCAGAATTGAAGTAGTAACGGTGTCTACACATTTGCACACCTCTAAATCATTTACATGCAAAGCAATACACCCTGTTTGTTTTGTTTCACGTTCGACTTGTTACCTCTTGAATGATAAATGAGAATAATAAGCCTCAGAAAGTCATGTGCTGCCATTTTATCTCTGGATTGAGGGCCTCTGGGGCATTTCACAGTCATCAACTGATAAAATGTGTCAGTTTGTTTGCCAGAGAGAGGCCAGACTGATGGTCTGGAGAAATCAGGAGTATCTCTGCTCTGTGCTGGGCTTTTTTTAAATTCTGTTGCTCACTCTGCCTGTGTGTCATAATAACATCAACCTGAGTACCCTCTCTGCTCTGCTCTTTGGCGTAACTGTGGCAGAATAATGATGAATTTTGAGAGGTTTCTACATGTGCCCACATGACATTACAGCTTTGTCCCTGTACTCCATGTCTCTATTTTTGCAACACCATCAAAGTGACAATCCCCATGTCCTGCACTGTCACTTTGTCAAACCAGATTTTTAAGAGTGTAAGCCATACTTCTACTCAAAGTTTGGACTGAAACGTAAAGGTGCACCTTTCCTTTAGCCACTCTCCTGGCCGCCTCCCCTGGCTTGCATGGGCAAAAGTTGAATTCAGTGACCTTTTGTGGAATGCAGCTGCAGAGTGTTGCCAGAGCAGAGCCCAGTCTGACAAGTCTGTCAAATGATTCAAGCTTGAACCAGCTCCTTCTGCAGACCCTCCGCTCAACCTTACTGCCATGCATCAACTGGGGGACGGGCTCTTGAAGCATCACCTTTCCACTGTGCAGTGACTGTGGGAACAGTGGTGCACACACAAATACATATACACACTGTTTAACAGAGGACTCAACAGGTCTATTCTTCTGCACAGGCTCTTAGAATTGTATTTCAATTTACTGTGGTAGTCAAAGGTTGTGTGTTTCTGCTAAGGAACTATATGATCAACAACAAACAGCAGTGATGTTCTTCTTCTGTAATTAAAAAAGAATCTACTGTAGATCTTTAGTTTTCTCCAGATGTTAGCTATATCGAGCTAAATGTCTGGTGTCTCTTTGTCTTTCATTTCTTTGTTTTTTTTTTCTGAATGTCTCCCCACTAAAACCCAAACCTCATCATCAAAGCTGTACCAGTGGTTTCATTCATGCTTCCGTCCAGATGTTCATCACAAAACATAATAATTATGGTAAATTTTCCATAAAGCTGTTATGAAAGAAATAAAATACCATGTATAATATGTTATTTGTATATTTTGTGTGTGCACTTTTGTAATCAGTTAATAAATTATACTGTAGGTCCTAAATCACAAAACTGTCACAGTTCAGAGCCTCAGGAGACAGAGAAGTCTCAACATTAATGATGCAATTCTGGGTGACCGGAAATATTTCACAGAATTGTCAGGTTTAGATGTATAAATTGAATACAGTGAATGCGGAACTGCTGATAAAATAATGGAATAAAAAAAAGCTTAAAATCAAAATTTAACAGTTAAAACATACTTTTTGACACTGCCCTCATTATGTTTCTTTAAGCAAATACCTACAGTATACACACACTGTTTTAATTCTAACAATTAAGTTTGACTAAAATAGCTGCTAAAATAGGATCAGTTGGACAAACTGCTGGAAAGTGACCCCATCGTGCTGCATTTGCCCCTGGGAGTAGGTCCGCTCTCCCTGTGGCCGCCGAGCCATACCAGTTAATTAACACCATTCAAGTGTGTCAGGAGGAGGGAAGAAAAATTGCTGCTCTTAGTGGTGTCACACCCCGGCCTGCAAGGCGTGACAAAGGGGAGATGCAGAGAGAATAACAATGAAACCATTTTAAACCAACATGATAATAAATTATGAGAATTTGGGGGGAAAAATATTGAATAGCACAACAGAAGTATTACAACAAAATACAACCATAATTGTGTTTTTGCATGTAATCTCAGGACAGAGAATTAAAAAAAAATGCAATTATAAACAGAACAAATGGGGAGCTAACAATCAAGCTGTAGGCTTATTTTAAATAAAACAAAGAAGTTTAGTAGTGCATATTGTGGTGGAGGTCATCTGTAGCCTCTGAGTTAATATAATTCATGTAATTTTGAAGTGAGGGGGAAGTCTGTGACCGACATCACGTTGCAATGTGCCCGAGCACTTGTCTTACTTGTTTGCCACCAACTGTTCACTTTGATCTCTGAGTTAGTGGTATCTGAGCTGCAGAATATTTTTGGATCAGGTGGCATTACTTCTCTGCTGTGATTCCCTAAAGAAACGTGGATATATATATCCTCTGCCATCAAATCGGCTCATAAAACAACTCAGAGTGAGAGTGTGGCGAGATTGGCGTGGTTCATGATGAACAGCAGTGACCATCACAAGAGAATACGTGCTTAAACAACATCAGAGAGATGGAGAACTGCTCCCCAGTTGCTGTCTGCAAGCTGTCATGTTACCTTCATCTGTCTTCAAGCCCCGGCTCCCTTTAAATGACACTAAATAATTACACACTCAGCCCTAACAGCCGGATGACTCAAAATATAATATCTCAGTACAAACTCATGTGACCACTCTTGGCCAAGTCATTCAGATTCTTTTATTTTTCTACAAAAATATTTTACATTAGAAAACACACCTTCAAATATACACTCCACTTGCAACATTTCAACTCAAATATATCTGTGTCTATATTTAAAGGTAAATATATGAGCAAGAATAAATCCAGTTGCTATCTTGTGAGGTCGACTACGGACATCATCAGAAGGAGCTTGGATTGATGAAGGAAACTGTCCAGCGGTGAGGAAAAAGGCTCAGTGAACTCTAATCTGATCAAAGCAATATGGAGTCACAACCTATCCATATTCATTACAAAAATATACAACAAAACCAATATTGCCTCTGATAAGGACAGGGGATGCTTCTGCACCAGGGGTGGAAGTGATGAATTCATGGAGATACATGAGCAGCAGTTCTAAGCAGTTCTTGGATTTGAACTTTCTGAATGGCAAATGAGGTCACTCATCTTGCTTCCTTCATGCCGGGGCACCCTTTTCTTTATGTAGCTGTACTGGATGGTATTCACCTGTCTACAGACCTGGATGCCATTCATCTACCTGTCGGCATCCTAGCATGCCATTCATGTGTCTTCCTTTCAACATTCCAGGGGGCCATTCATCTGTAAACCTAACTATCTACAGTATATCCCAAGGTAACATTCACCTGTCTAACTGTGGCATCTATATCCCAATGTGTTATTCTTTGTCCTGGTTGAGTCTGTCAGGAAACTTTTCTGTTGAGTAAAAAACATGTCTCTTTCTCTAGGATTGGTGAACCAAAACGCCAACCATGTCAATCACCATAACCTTAACTGTAACCAACCTGAACCTAACTGTTTGATTGGTGGAGGATGCTGGAAGGTGGTAAGCAGCCTGGCAGACGTTTGCTTATTTAAAGCAATGGTTTGACATTTTGGGAAATTCACATTTTTGCTTTCTTGCCAATAGTTAGATGAGAAGATTTATACCACTCTCCCTTATATGAGTGGTATGCTTATATGTATGCTTAAATTCTCAAAATGTTGAACTATTCCTTTATGGTAAAAATGTACCCATCTACCTATTCACCTGTCTACCTAACTGTTGAAAATCTACATCCCAGGATGCCATTCACCTGTCTACCTGCCCTTCATTATTGCTCTAAACTTGCTGTATATGAAAAAAGTAATGAATATAAGCGCTGTTAGAGTACTGCTGTATTTAATGTGTAACATATTTCTGATCAGTCCACTCATTAATTAGCCTTCTTTGCAGAGATGACAGTTTAGCCATTCAAGAAGAAACTAAGAGATAGAGCTTGTGATTTTATGTAACTCAATATGTAAAGCACGGTACTAGAATTGCCACCGCCAGTAGATTGATGCCTACTAGGCATACCCTAGTATGATATTATGATAACTGTATGTACTACCCATACTGCAAGGCTCTTTAAATGACCATTAAATGGCATGTGAAATAAATAACACAAAAATAAGAGCAAAAACATACTAATTGATATTTATATGAACAAAATTTTCCAGTTTGTATTTAGACTGAGTGTCCTCTGGCACTCCATCAGTGAGTCTCTTTCTTGCACCCAGCTTGAGAACTTTGTCCCATGCTTTGGCATCATAGCAGTTCAGAGCGGAGGGCTAGTGAGAGCGTCCAGAGAGGCGGCAGTAGCCAGATGGGAGATGGGGAGGGGCGGTTGCCTAAAGGCGAGGCAGTGTCAGAGGTGCAGGAGCACACCTCGTATCCATTCTCTGCGTGGTCTGGGTGATGGTGCACGTTGACTCTCGTCTCGGTGCTTTTGGGCTCTGTGTCTGGAGAGTCCGACTGCATCTCAGTGCACAGCAGCCAGTCTTTAGCGATGAGGCGGGGGTATCCTGCCTCCACCTCCATGTCACTGCCCGGCACTCGCCAGTACTCCTTCCCCTTGAAGAAATAGGACGAGCCTTCACAAGGAGAGAGAAGAAAGGGGTTACAGGGTTGGTATGTGTGCACGTTTTTTTATGTAGAGACAGTGACAAACTAGAACATAAACAAAACTTCACAAAAAGTGGAGAAGATGTCTTCACCCTTAATGCAGACCTTGTATTAAAATACTGCAAACACAAATATGTTAGCAGGATTATTGAGGAAGACAATGTATTACTAAAAATGTTCTTATGCTGCTTTATATAAGGTGTTTTTTTTGCTTTTGCCTACAGCATTGTTTTCATCATGCCATTTCTCTCTCATCACCTTTTTTATTCATCTCTTAAACCTGTGATTTCTCCATTGTTTCTGTCTGTCTCTCAGTCACTGCTCATCTTAAGAGGTCATCACATCTTCGTTTCTCTCTCATCTCTCTATCTCACTGCTCTGTCTTCATCCTGGGTTTGTGGAAGCAGACTAAAGGCAGATAAATTCTTTGATGTGCCTCCAGTTCCCTGGCCCTAAGGTCTGTGTATATGTGTGTTTTGGTTTATATAAATATATGTATTTCTATGCGTCTTTCCGTGGAATTAGGCTTTTTTTCCCCTGGGAATATCCCTCCCCTCTTTTGCACATGGCCTGTTCCCACACAAACACATCAAAGAGCTTGGACAAAGACCTCTGAAGCTGGCGAAAGCTCAGACACAAGACAGACCTCTAAACACCTGACACCTGGGAAAAGAGCTTCCATACATTCAGCTGGGGCTTTCTGTAGGGGAGAGAGGTGATGTTGCATGCTCCCAGTGAGAATGCCCTAAAGGACTGAGTACCTCCTGCTAATTGGTTGTTTCTTTGCCAGTTTTGAACATCAACAACTGCTTTATCAAAGCCTAATCTAGACAGCCAACTGGAGGGAGCATTCATATAAAGGGAATGTAAAGGGTATTGGCTTGGCAAAGGTTACCAAAACAATGTAATTTCAAATAAACATTATGAATCCCTATGATAAAGCATGTCCTCAGCATCTGACCTATTTGTTAAAAAACAGCAGGCAACCTTTCTCCAGGACCAGGGGGACCAACTCCAGATCTGAGGCTATGGTCTAGTCAAAGGAAATGTCAAAAACAGGCACATGCTGATATAATAATTTCATAGTGTGATATTCTTAGACTAAACTATCACAATATATTATATGATCTCTCTATATTTTTTTAATGTAAAATGTACTGAATACATTACTTTTTACCCTAAGATTTATATCACATGTCTTTTGAACCCCTTCAATCACAGGCCAAAAACTGCAGTTTTGTCATATTTCCATTTATGTGCCTCTCAAAGTATCTTATTAGCTTCAAATATGGGTGTATTGTATCTTCTTCAGAATAACCAGGACTATATGAAAATGAGTAATGAATAATTGCATTCATGTATGAATACAATTATGTAGAATGTAGAATTAAAGTTTGCCTAGAAATATTTTGTTACAAAATGCATTTAAGAGAATGGCAGAACATGGGTCAAAACTGACCTGAGCAAATGATTTTGTGTATGTTATGCATTTTATTCAATATTTCATGAATTCCTCAACTAAGTTATTTTTAACATAACAAAAACTAATTGAATGTTATTTTATTTTTGCATAAAAAACATTTTTGTATCACTACCCCATAAAAGCACAACATGGGTCAAAAATGACCCGCATGTATTCTCAATGGAATTGATAGGAACCTTTGATCTGTTTACATATGTGTAATTAGGAACTTATTTTATTGCAGATTGCTCCCTTCCAAGGAGAGGGATTCGGGAATGTATTTTGTAAGAACAATCAGTGTTTCTGAGTGTTATTTAACTGTTTTGTCTGATTTTACTGTTGTAGTACATAGTTAAACTATGGGCACATAGTGGTGGTTAAGTCTATGATTACTTATGTTTATTCAAACTAAGAATAATTGTTATAGCACCATGATCCAAAGTGCTGCCAAGGAAAGACTTACCGCCTCAAAACAGACTCAAAACAGGCAAACTGACCAGCCACCAGCAAATATGGATCATAGGTCAAAGTTAATACCCCATTGTCCAATCAAACTGAGTCATAAGAATTTGTGACCTCCTTTCTGATCAAACCGCCTCACGTGTCAGTATCATTGACCCTCTGTCAGATCAAACTGTGTCACAGGTCAGTGACATGACAGTTAACAAGGATGGTTGCAATCATGCCAAATTTTTGTGTGACATGGTTATAGACGTGATGCTTGCAGTACAAGTACAAGATGAGAAGGCAATTCAGAGCACCGATTCAGTATCTGAAGTCTCAGTATCTGTGCCGGAGCGAAGTGCGGTGGCGAGCTGCTATTTTCCTGCGGCAGACTGAGGTTATTTCGTCACAAGTGCTAGTTTGGTATCTTGGTGACTCACCATGCGCCACAGGGGGAGGGGAGAAGCAGTTGAGGGTGTGGCAAGCTCAATCCAGTGGCACACTGCAATCTTTATTCATGAGTGCGCCTCCAGAAAAGGGAATTCAACTTAAAAAAGACATCATCTGCTCTTGGCAGCATATTTAAGCTGCTGTATTCATATTTGAAACTTTTTATGCCTCAAAACTTTTAAGGTTTCCTGTGAGGAAAACTCTCCACAGGATTCCTAAACTGTCAGAGTGTCGTGATGGGGAGAGCTCTGTGTTTAAAGGGGATCAAATTAGCAAATAGGATTGGCCACAATTCTCACAGCCCCCAACACGCCCACCTATAATGTATGATAATGTATTCTTTTTGATCCCGCCCCATACCCAAGTGTGCCACAGGACAGAGCAAAAGTGCGCTGGGCACAGCCCTGGCGGGCTGAGCAGGGCACACTTGACTATGATCTGTCCACTGGGTTCATGAAAATAGAGCCCTCTGAAGATGATGATCCCGCATGTGCCCCACAGGATCCAAATGTAGTGAGTGTTCCTGAGGGATCAGCTTCACATGATTACTAAAAGCATATTTCACTACAATGTTTGAAAAGTCAGCGGTTGGTGCTCTCAGTGTGACAGACCTATGTGCAAGGATCATGGTGACAAACACACCGAGGTTATATGATATGATTGTCCATGATGATGGATGTTGACACTGTTAAATTTGTAAGTATTGTTCACCACAGTCTTAATGGTTATTAAAATTGCAATCAAGATCAATAACACTGTAATCAATTATGTGATGTGCTATAGTGATGTGTATATTATAAAGGGAAAGTTACAAATACATTTCAAGCATTAATTGTTTTGTATAGTCAGAATTGTTGCAAAAACAATACATTTGAAACAAGTATGATTATGTTTTTTGACTCTTCTTAAAAAAAAAAATCATACTGTTGACTTCCATGCTGTGGTGGTGGTGGGACATTTTTCACCCATGTCTGCAAATTTAAGTTGTGTACACAACATTTTTTCTCTACATAGCAAGGCAAAGAAAATTATATAATGACATAATAATAAAAACAAAATAATGAATTCTTAAAATCCTGGGTGGCACATGATTGTGCTTCAAAGATGAATGAAACATTCTGCTTTGTATCGAATAATATTGAAAATCAATGCGGGTCATTTTTGACCCGTGTTGTGCATTAAAAGGTTTTGAATATGTTGTGCATCACAGGGTTAAAAAAAACAGTAGCACAGATAACCAGTGGAATCTAGAGATTTTCGGTTAAACTAAGAGTATCATGACCTATGAATAACACAGACGTGTTAGAGAAACGCGACAAGTACAGAAGTGGTACAACAAAGTAACTTTTACACAAATTTTATAGTCAGACCATGTCATGACCTTTCTTCATGGGGGTCAAGAGTCAACAATATGAATAGTTCACTAATCCATCAAAACTAATAAATAACATTGGCAATTACTGAGTGAATTCTTAACATTCTCGTCCCTTATTAAGGACAAAAGGAAACAACCAAACTTTTATGTGCACATGTTGCTTGACTGGATTAAGGATCAGAACTATTGATATGTTGATTGACAGCAAGATACACGAATTGGTTGGTGCGCAAGTCTCACTTTAACAGTGGACCTCACACTGCATTCTGCTGGGACAGATAGGGTTAAACTGGTTTTATAAAGAACATATGTATGTAAAAAATGATTTTAGGTATTTTAAATATCCATTTTACACAGAATATGACGGAGTAAACATAACTGTTTTGGTCTGTTTATAAGGGACAATTCACACAAATCAATCTAACCCAATATGATGAAGCTGAATGGTTTTTTTTTTCAAAGAACTGAAATTTTATGTCTTTGGAATAGAAATGGCCTTAGTGTTCATTGCCGTTAATATTACTTGAGTCTTTCACAGTTATTTCATCTTTCACATTTTGTGACTCATTAAGTCTTATACTATTATCCTCCACATCTGCCTATACATGCTGCATAGTGATTCAATCAAGTTTTGAAATAGGCTCCCTAAGCTTCGACCTATTTAGCCAGGGAGTCTAAATCTCAATGACATGATGAATTTACTTTGCAAGTACTAACTGTGAGAGAAACGTCAAAACAAGTAAGCTGCAGCCACAAAATCGTATGTGTTATGTACACCAAAAGCAGACCAGAGGCATCAAACTGTCATGCTGGCACAAATATTACAACAGCAGAAATATTCAATGAAACTCACAACTTGTTCAATAATTTCAGTCTTTACACTGCAACCTCATGCAACCTCATGCAAAACTGTATTATTACAGTATATTTCTAAGTGGTACATTGTGATTATTTTTATATGTGCAACACACACTAATAATGAGTCTTTATAATGGTTAATGTCAGTCTAACACCATACATAATTACACAGGGCCATCTGTGAACTCACATATGCACACATACATTCTCATGCTTACTTATCTATGTGGGTTTTATAAGAGGTACTAGATATTTTATAGGAGGTAAGAGACAAGAATGTTTTACAAGCACTATGCTGTAGTCCGTAAAGATTACCGACATGGCAGATTCAGCCATGACATGCTCCAGTAATGATCACATCACCCCACCTCCTACCATAAACTCAGTCTCGTTCAGTTACCAAGGAGGAGGAAAAAGAGAAGGTTAGGAGAAGTTTTAAAAGGGAGGTGAAAGAGAGAGATAGGACGGGAGGAACACAAATGCATCAGCACACACACTAATTGAATGATATATACTATGCATTTGAACAGATGTCTTACTGGTTAATATAATTGCATGTGAATATCACCTCAGGCTTTCTTTAATGATTGGTCTAATTTATGTTGTTAAAACCATTTCAGTGAGTTGGACGCCAGTAAATGTCTGATGGGATTATTTGTACATGGATGAATTTATGAGAGCCATATTTTAAATGTGAACTCAGTACATTTTCAAGAACATGTGTTCAGTACTTCAAGTGTCTTCTGCTGTGAATGTTTCCATTAATCAGTAATCATTGTATGGACATATTTCTTGTACTAGATTAATCTGCTTTCTTCCAACCACTTTAGCCTGTTAATTAGAAAGTTTCAACAAGGGCAGGTAAAATGTGGTCTGTGTGACAGTTGTCACACAGTGGATGGGCCAGTGGCTGACCACGTCATAAAAAGTATCAGCCAATACTCGTGACATCCATCTGGCACTGACACTTCTTCCCTGATGTGTTTCAGAGATTCCACTCATTATAATTATATTTTAGAACCAGTTCAGTTGTATATGAACAGAAGGTAGTGCCCATGCTGTCACAGAGAAACATTTTTATTGTTCAGTGGCAACAGATAAGTAGGACCCACTCAAAAAGAATGGAGTCTTTGCTGTGGTCACTGAGAGCCACGAATAGCTGAAATGATGCTGTCTGCCATCTGTGTGTGGACTGGACTTGCACATCTAAGTTTAACAAACAAGTCAGGTCGAGAGTGGAGATGAGCAGAGACAACTTGGGGCTAAGCTGAGGGCAGCACAGTGAAGAGAAGTCTTCAACACAGTGATTTGGTGAAACTGTGATTTAAAATACTGTCTTATGTTAATGCACTTAAAAAAACCTCTCAGATTCTTCTTTTGTGTATTTTTGTCATGGCGAGCACACTAACAAATTATGCCATTGAAATCATGTGGATCAACCAAACAGATAGATATAGACTAACACACAAATACACACAGAGGAACATTACAAACATCTACTGTTCAAGTTGTAATTACTTGTTTATAAATTATTAACGTCAGTTACTGACTGTAGTTGGCCGAATTTCCAACACATTTCAATTATTGATCAACCTAATGTCTGCAGGTGGAAGTTCAAAGCCAAACTGGAATGATGAATTGGGGATTATGTTCACAAAGAGAAGAACATAAATCTTAAAGCAGTATTAACTGACTTTCAGGCTTGTAGCAGTAAAATAAGCTGTAAAAACAACACTGACATATTATCACTTAATAAAATAGATATGATGAACTTGTTAACAGATGCCTATCTATTCATCCAGCAGACACACAATAATTCTCTATGGGTTTATCGCTATGAGTGATACCTTTCACATTTAAAGTTGTCATTTGAGTCATTAAAGGGGACCTATTATGCTCATTTCTAGCTCTATATTTTCATTCTTCGACTCCATTAGAGTAACTTTGCATGATTCACAGTTAAAAAAACTCCTTATTTTTCTTATACTGGCCTTTTATGCAGCCCCTCAGTTCAGCACCTGTATTTAACAGGCAGTCTTAGCTCCTGTCTCTTTAAGGCCCACCTCCTGATGGGCCCACTCTGTTCTGATTGGCCAGCTTTCCGGAGGCCTGCCAAGGGGAAGCTGCATCTGAGTCCTGTTAAGTTACTGCTGATGAAAACCCAACATTTCCTGCTTTACTGCTTCATATTAAAAGTTTTTAAAATACTAAATAATGGGAGACTTTTATTGTGAAGAATTTACAGGAAATTAAATGTGTTCCTAACCGAATTAGCAGAGCTTGGTTAGTGGTGCTAAGAAAACAGTTCACGACACAACAAGATATGGAGATATTTAGATCTCTTTGTTCAGCGTATCAGTTAGAAATAATGCAGGGAGGAATAGAATAATACAAACAGCCATGGTGATGATGATGTTTGATGAAGAGCAGCAGATGACCAGCAACAACAACTTATTTTACTTTGGCGTGCTGTGCAAGTGAAAAACACTCACAGCGTGCTAGACTACACCAAAAAGAGTGAAAAAATGCCATAATGTTAGCGGAGCGGAGCAGTGAACTCCTGCGCTGTGCGTGGAGCAGATGTCCATATAAAGAAATCTGTCACAAGCCGATGTCAGCTTGGGCTACAGTAAAAAAAAAAGTTGGACACTGAATGTTCAAAGTAGTCTGAAGCCGGTGCTTTTTGCTCACAGGAATTACTTCTACATACGTTTACTTCATTATTTGACACTTTGGCCATGCTTAACATGAACATCCAACACTGTAACATTATATATATGACTGAAAATAGGGAAAAGCATAATAGGTCCCCTTTAATATGAAAACATTTATTGGTGCAGCTTTACATCAGTTTACAGCAATACATTTCTGCATGAGTAAATGCAAATTCATGCTACATTGGGTGCATAAGTAATATGACATATTTGCTCATTACTCATTACTGAGTTATTTAATCAGGATAGTTTCGATTGTGGACTGAGATGTTATGTGTGAGTCAAATCATAATAGGAGCAAACAAAGTGCAGACTCGACCTACAAGTATATAGAGATGTAAATCAAGATGTTAAAAACACAGCTAAACTGATAATAAAAACAAACACCAACCTAAAAAACTATCAAAACTATCATAGTCTGAGCAGCTCATATTAGTATTAATTTTGCATGGTTCAGTCAATGCAATATAGTGCATATGGTGTGTTTACTGGTGTGTTTGTATGTATGTGAGACAGCCACTGTGACTGGCTGAGAGGGTTGATTGCTATAGGGAAGAAATTGATGCTGAGACAGATACTGTGAGGTCTGACTCACTGAAGCGTTCAATAAAATGCATGATTGCCCAAAAGAGACAAACTCGGCAGATGCTCTTAATGCCTTTTTTCTTGCTTTAGAGTCATTCATGTCTTTTACGGAGGACAATTGCAAGCTGGCAGACTGGTCAATTGTTCAAATGGCAAACTTCAGATTAAATTTACACTATGCTATATGAATTTTAAAATAGCTTCTTCGTAGCATTTATAGCCGTTTTTGTAATGATCTCTGCCCAAATTGAAACACATGAACAACAGAAAACAGCTAAATGTCTTCTATGTTCTCTTTTCAGTCTGTCACAGCCAACATCTGATAAAGAGTAGGACACACAGCTCAGCTGACAAAATTGTTATTTTATGGTTGACAAAATCAACATAAATAGAGGCTAATGACACAAAAGCTGTGTAATTGGCTATATTGACATTGAAAATGAGAGATTTCGGAGAAATTAACTTTACTGCCACACAGCTGACTGTAACTGGGCAGCTACAGACACAGACGGTTACTCAGCAAATTTAACCAGCTTACTGTGGGCAGCTGAGATAAAACTGAGTACATCCACACTAAGCCGGTTAAATTTGTCAACACATCTTTTTCTCTCCATTTCAACCCTCAATCCAGAATACAACTGTGGTTTTCTCTCCCAAAAACTGAGCTTTTCCAAAACAGTCTCCAGAGTGTGTAAAGCTCACACTAAAACGCCAGCTTGGTGTTTCTGTGCGTATGGGGAAAACTGAGGTTTTGCAAAACGATGACACAAGCTGCCCAGTGAAGGGCTGTGTGGCACTAAAGTTAAAAAGGACTTTATGTCATCTCTAACTTTCTCTGTGATCACTCATTTAAAATATTGATATAGCAGATTTGGTTAGCTGGGCTGCCTGTCTTACTCTTAACCAGATGTTGGCTATGATGCAGTTTGCCAACTGATAAAAGAGAACGAAGAAGAGAGGATTTAGATGTGTGGGAGATGGTATCTACAAAATCAGTCTGGAAATGCAAATGTGCATGCAAGTCCATTGCTACCAGTAGTTCTAGAACGCTGATTGGGCCAGAAGCGCATAACTTGAAGCCTTACAACATAGATTCTCGAGTGATCTTGGGATCTCATGAATCCAGCTGCCTTGCAAAGTAACTAAGGTTAATACAGGAGGAATATTCTCTGTTGGACCTCCTTGATTAGATTAGAGATCTTGTCATCCCATCTTAGTGTTTTCCTAACGGTGCTCCCCATGAACCTCACTGACTCCCCTGAGCTCACAGTGGCAGCTTGGATTAATGGGGAGACCAGCTTGTGGATTTATAACACCCAACACGGCTCTGTGTTTGCAGTGTAAAGGTCAAGGCTGTTGTAGGCGAGCCAAGATGCCAGTCTTACAAGCACTTTCTGGTAGACTGACTCAGTGTCTGTAATCTAAAAAGTTTGCTGTCTGGAAACTTGAGCAGCTTGCATGCATAAGGTCCCTAAAGGCAAACATACTGCTGTGCAGTTCATTTTCCATAACCACAGCTCACTTTTTATGGGTCACTGATTATTTGATATTATTTGCAAAGAACCTAGATATCTATATGTCTGGATGGATTTCTGTGTGTATGTATGTGTGTGTGTGCAGCTACTTCATTTATGCTATGTTAATTGTTTGTAGCCTTTAGAAGAGGAGCTGCCAGCTAGTGCTGCAGACCTGAATAATGACAAACAAACAGTTTGTCAAAGTGAGTTTTTCATATAAAATTTCTGGTCTCCAATTCCAAGTCAGGATTACCAGAGTGATGCAATTTTCCCTGACTTTTCACAGTTCCCTTTAGGGCCACAAAAGATTTTCTAAACGTCACATTTTGAGTAGTGTTCCAGTGATAAGGAAATTTCTATTTGTGGCTCTGTTTAGATTTTGGTATTTATTTGTATGTTTTTTTAAATCTCTGTGATATTCAGAGACATCAGCTTTACAGCGATTTGACAGTTAGCTGAAGTAAAACGAAAAGCAAAGAAGAATTAAGGGTGCCTTTTTATGGCTACTCACCATCAGACCACCTCATGGCATCATCCAGTTGTGTCGGCAGCCCCTTCCAAAGCGTACTGTCTTTAGGGTAGCCCAGGTCCATACGTCTCAGGTGGTCATCGTAGCGCCAGTAATGGCTGTCCTTGAAGAAGTAGGTTTTGTCGTTGTGCATCCAAACAAAGGCCGCATCCACACCCTCCAAGGGTAGGCCAAAGTCACTGATTGGACGTGGGTAACCCTCTTCCACGTTATTGTCTTTAAATATCCAGTACTTTAGACCTGAAGAGGGTGGACAAAGAGGTAATAATTGAAGGAAGAAATAAACTGTATAGTTTGGAATGCATCCAGTTATAACTGAAACACATAAAAACATTAATATCAACTGTGCCTGATATGGAGTTGCATGGCAACAAAGACATACCAAAAGACAGTTAACTAAATCCACACAGACAAATGAAAAGTAGATGCTAAGAGAATCTTGAAATCAAATTGTAATACTTCTGCACTTCACCTTTGAAAAAGACTATTTTGTGGTCCCCGGGCCTCTCATACACAGCGTCCACACTGTCCAGATTGGGCGGAAGGCCCCTCCAGAAACGATGGATCTCAGCCGGGCGCAGAGACACCAAGTGCTTCTCTCTTGTTAGTCGCCAAAAATACTTTCCTATGACAGAGAG